>NW_015090825.1:346853-389689 GCF_001431845.1 Calidris pugnax
GCCCTCCCCGGGTGACTCAGGGGTTATAAATACAAGCATGAGCAATCACATCATCCACTCGGGACTGCGGGGATGGCCGCCGCGCTCCTCCCCTTCTCCCTCCCCGCGGTGCGGGGCGGATGCGTGTCCCCTCCCCGCCCCCCCGTGTGAGGCCTGACTGCCCCTGCGTGTCCAAAAAGGGAGTAACGAGCCCGACCTATTCTTAAAGTGGCCCCCAAAAAAAGAAAAACCCACAATATCAACTGTTAATTCCCGTGGCCCATCCCTCTTGCTGTCCCAGCTGGATTTTCCCGTTTATAACCATCTGGGTTAAATAACAAGTGGGGCAGAAAGTGTGTCATGCGACACACGACAGACCAGACGTGCACCACGAAGAGCAGGCAGTTAAAGGGAACCCTCTGCAAACGAGCCAAAATCGCCGGTTTTAGCCCAGTTACCCAGCTGATACATACTTGGAAAATCACAGAATCTTCTAGGTTGGAAGGGACCTTAAAGATCATCTTGTCCAACCATCAACCTAATTTTGACAAAAATAAACACCCACACCACAAACAAAAAGCAACATCATCACTAAACCATACCTCCCAGCACTACATCAACCCGTCTTTTGAACACCTCCAGGGATGGTGCCTCAACCACCTCCCTGGGCAGCCCATTCCAATGGCTGAGAACCCTTTCAGTGAAAAAATTTTTCCTAATATCTGACTTGAGAAAAGAGACCGACCCCCACCTCTCTACACCCTCCTTTCAGGGAGTTGTAGAGAGCAATGAGGTCTCCCCTCAGCCTCCTCTTCTCCAGGCTGAACACCCCCAGCTCCCTCAGCCTCTCCTCATAAGACTTGTGCTCCAGACCCCTCACCATCTTTGTCACCCTTCTCTGGACCCGCTCCAGCACCTCAATGTCTTTTTTATGGTAGGGAGCCCAAAAGTGGACACAGTACTCGAGGTGAGGCCTCACCAGTGCCCAGTACAGGGGGATGATCACCTCCCAAGTCCTGCTCACCACACTGTTCCTGATCCAGGCCAGGATGCTGTTGGCCTTCTTGGCCACCTGGGCACACTGCTGGCTCATCTTCAGCTGACAGGCGACCAACACAATCTTGGGGTTGTTCTAGCAGTTGGGCTGGCAATTAGTTACCGACCAGCAAAAGGGAAGATATTAATGAATGTATCAGCGTGCTCAAATCAGCACAGAAATTAATTGCTGCTGCCCTGGGGAGAGTGAATGGGAGTGCATGGAGTCATTATTTCTCTTGCACGCCTCATCCAGAGGGAGCGGAACTTTCCCAAGGATGACCTTTTATTTGTGGGGTGGTTTTAGTCCCAGTGGGACCACAGACCGCCTTGGGTGCGTGAGGTGACTCTCCAAGGCCACACCAGTGGCAGAAGGTGAGAGGACCCAGCCCTGTGCCAGTGTGTTGACTCTCTTGACTGCACAAGGGTAGGAAAAGACTGTTTTGCTGGTGTTCAGCTTCTACAGAGTGGTTAGAACGGGAAAAAATAAATCCAGGCTATAGCAGAGTCAGCTTGAACCTTGCAGAAATTGAAGAGCAAGCCAAATGATCCATGATGATAAAAACGGAATCAGGGGAAAATAAAGCCCTGGTCTTTTTCTAGAAATACTCCTGTAAATGGAGTCCCTTGACAGGACAGTTTTAAATTGGAAGAGGGGAGATTTAGGTTAGATACCAGGAAGAAATTCTTTGCTGTGAGGGTGGTGAGACACTGGAACAGGTTGCCCAGAGAAGCTGTGGCTGCCCCATCCCTGGAGGGGTTCAAGGCCAGGCTGGATGGGGCTTGGAGCAACCTGGTCTGGTGGGAGGTGTCCCTGCCCAGGGCAGGGGGGTTGGAACTCAATGATCTTCAAGGTCCCTTCCAACCCAAACCATTCTATGATTCTATGAAATCCTTTAGGCTGCCCCAAGAAACTCATCGAACTGGTGGCTTTATCCCTATGTAATGATGTGAACACTTGAGTTGCCTGCAGGGTGGGACTCACGCCGACATAGAGGGTAGGAAGGGGCTATTACAAACCCTCACAGCAGGTCCAGGGTGTTCTCTTCTGCCCTTTCTTTCACATACTGCCCACCACCCACCTTTGCACTCAATGGCATACTGCTTTTTGAACTTGAGGGCCTTTGGGTAATACTCCTTCTCCAAGCCCTGGTCCACTGTGATCTCTCATCTTGAACCGAAGCAGGAGAGAGGTGGAGGAAATACTTCTGTGTAGTTGCAGATATGCTCAGGTGGTGGCAGGTCCTAGATAATCCTGCCTGGCACAGGACTAGAGATGGGCACAGGATAGAAATCTCACTACATTTATAATGTGGGCATGTACAGCTGAGCCTGTCACTTTAAACCACCATTGTGGTCAATGGCAACAAATAGGCAGCGGGATTTTTCTCACCTGAACCAGGACGTCTACTTTTGGATGGCCAAAGCGTGCCCCCAAGAACTCTGGCAGGTGCTTTAGTGTCTAAGCAGCAGCACCACACTACTCAGTATGGTGAGTGTGGCCTCCTGCACGGCCTGAATCTCTTATGGATGGAGCAGCCCACGCTGAGAACGGCGTAGACTGGTGTGTTCCAGCCTTCACTACTCCATGTGCATAATGGATGTGCAGGAAGCATCATCGACTTGTTTCTGTCTGGCCTAGGACACGTGAACATTTCCCCATGGTTGCAGGTAGTGTCAGAGGATCTCAGAAGGGTGAGTCAGAAGAAGGGCATTATTTTTGTGCGGTGCCATAGCTAACAGCCAAGACTGAAGGAATCTGAGGGCTTAGACCTGGGGAAAACTCTGGTTTCATGGGATTGGGCCTTTCTAGAATACCTGCGTTTGGCCTCCTTGCTTCCTAACTGCCTGCAGCACAGCAGGTGCTGAAGTGTGTTGAAGGTCTGATGTAGATGATGAAGATGATGATGCTGTAGAAGGTAGTGATGTAGATGCCTCTTCCTCAAGGACAAAAGGGAGGAAATTTTCCAGCTTGTTTCACCCAGGCCACCAACACATTCTGGCAATTTTAACAGACTGATCTGTTCTCCCTGTAAGTCGCTGTTTCCATCTCCGGGACCATACACAGGGCAGCTGAGCTAGCATCTAGCTTGAATGAGAGAGGAGTTTCAGGGTTCTTCCCTGGTCTGATGCAAAGACACGGCCTGTGAGGAGCACATTGCTAGGCGGCTTCTCCTCCCCCAACAAATCCCACGTGAGGATCACAAATCTCCTTACTGAACTCTTCCTGCCCTGGTGATGCAGCCCTGGGCGTGCAGCCACAAGCCTCGCTCCTCCCACATCCCTCCTTCCTCCCCATCAGGCGCTGGAGTCCCGGCCCTCTCCTCCAGCTCAATAATAACAATAATGTCACTGGCACATCAGCAGGCAGGAAGATGATACATGCAGAAGCAGCGACAAACAGCTAATCATCTGACTTAGAGTTCTTATTAAAATGTCAACCCATGGACATGTGACAAACGCCACGTTCTGGGTCCCCGTGTGCAAGAGGGAGGAACTGGAAAGGGGGTTGGCTATTTTTCCTACCTTTGGGGCTGGCAGCACAAAGTGGTCCTCTGTAGAGCGCCAAAACAATATACACTTTCTTAACCTGGAGTGCTAGAACAGCTCTGAGCACGTAGTGTGTTGCTGTGTCTGCAGCTCACGTAGGCAGAGGTTCACTCTAAAAGGGATCCCCCAAGCATTGCCAATGCTGTCCCCACAGAAGCAGGAGATAAAAATATTTGCACAGGATCTGGGGACAAGGGTGCGCAGCCCGTGCTGTCCCACACGGCGCTCCAGGGTCACGGCTAGGAGCTCTGCAGTGCACTGCTGAGAAGTGAAGCTTGCTTTGGGACCTAACTGACTAAAATTCCGTGAATTAAGGATAAAAATATCCACTATTTGCCCTGTGTTTCTTGGAGATGTCATCTAGGTGGATGGATGTCTCTTGGCAACCCACTGGAGCTACTGTTCAGCTGCCTCTCACTCTGGAGTCCCTTGGATATTTCCTCCATTAGTACTTCCTCTTGAGCAATTATTCCATTTGTGCCTCCACAGGCTGATTTTTATTTATTTTTTAATCTTTAGTGTGGATTCAGCATGTCAAAGCCTCCCTTGCCGGAAAACTACTTTGTAGCCTAAATGGTGATTAAACCACAGAGGGTGTACCTGAAGTCACCTGCAATTCTGCTCTGTCTGATGTCCATCCATGGCTGAGACCTTGCCTGGTGTCTCTCCTGCACCACTCGAGACTGGTCACCAGTTTCACTTGACACTGGGTCTACAGCAGCCTCAGATCCAGTACGGGCACATTGCCCCTGGGTGAGGGCACAGGGTTAGTCACTCCCAACAAACAATGGCTAATTGTGTAGATGTTTTCCTTTCCTCTAGGAAATGCCTCTGTATTGTTTATGCCCAACTGCCCTCTCACTGCTCTATTTTCTACAGCTTCTTATTTTTTTACAAAAAAAGTGGCTCATGCCTCCCAAACCAATTGTATGGCCCGGCCTCAGCTCAAGTTGCTTAAATGGATAGAAATGATGTCACAAGGAGATTAAGGAATGAACGTACCTTGTCGCCTGGTGAAAAGCAGCAGTAAAGGACAAAACCCCAGATCTGAATAGCGCAAGTCTGAGATCCCTTTGTTCCAGCCAATGATTTGGAGTGGCCTGTTGGGGACGGGGATCATTGTTACTTACAGTCCTCTGAAAACAAAGGAGCAACACAACAGTGGGGTGTTTCTGGAGACCAATCTTTCTCAAGTACGGCATGCTCTAGGGGAACCTAAGGATGGTGGGGACAACTCCTTTGCAGCACCTGGTGTTGTTTCCCTCTCCAGGTTCCAGCCCAAATTACCCCATGTGCAGGCTAAAGGTAGTCAGTGCAGACTCGTTGCTCTTTCTCCTTTGGTATCACTTCTTGTATGCTTGCTCAGGTTCCACTCTTTTCCCCGTGTTTGGTCAAGGGTTGAGTGAATAAGCAAGCCAAAGCTGAGCCATGGGTCAGTGACTTGGTTATGATGTAGTTATCTTCAGTACTTTGTGCATCATTTTCCCCACCTACAAATGGAATACTGAGGCTTGACAACGTGGTTAAAGTCTGTGAAGTGCATGGGGATCTTTGAATGCAGATACTTAATTATTCATAACTACAGAGAATTGCTTTTGATGGTGTTCTTTCCTGTGTTGTGCAGGATATTGGAGTGCTCTGCAGAAAATGGGCACTCCAGTGCTGCCAACTTGACACCGGGGGCTGTACACAGCAGCTGAACAAACTCTAAAAATATTTAATGATTAACAGAAACCTTTTATTTATTTCCCAATGTATGTTATGCTGTATTTGTGAGTAGTTCATGCCCCTATTGCTCTTAAGCGTTGGGAAAACAGTTGCTACTTGACTATTTGTTTAAATGTTGCATGGAAGTATTAGTTCTTTATGTTTAATAATCTTTAATATTTTTACTTCATTTTCAATCTAAAAGCATAGAAGATTTCAAAGTGGTTTTTGTTTGATATAATACAACACACAAAGTATATTCAAAGTCCAGACTCAACAGTGAGATGGAACCACCACTAATGGAGTAAAAAACCCCAGCTGAATAACAGCAAATTGCAGTATCAAGGAGCAGCTTACCTCTGGAAATAAATAAACTTGCAATATTTTATGGGATATGGTCCTACTTTTTCACTAGGTACTTGTGGTCTTTATTGACTCTGTCCTCATTTTTGGGTTGTTTGTGAGGAGAGAACGTCTTTGAATCGTAAGAGATCTGGGCGTGAGAGTGAAGTGTTTCCAGTCACGGGCACCTGGTCTTTGCTTTCTTACACAACCTTGTATGGTTAGACAGAGCCTATGTAGATCTGCTGCTGGTTTTTGTTTGTTTTAATCTGGTGTTTCGTCATGTCTTATGGGCTCCGAGTGGCTGATCCTTTGCAAGAGTTATAAATATTTTCTCTGAAATTGCTCATCCAAAGTCAGTTTAGTAGGAAACAATCCCTGAGCAAGTGAAGTTATATCCGTCACTATCATCACTTGAAATGTTTTGGATGTCTTGCCAGTAAAAACACCTTGAAGGTACCTGCTCTAGCACCTAAAACCCAAGAGCCAAACAAGCAAAGAAGGATGTGAGCAGAGGGGAAGGAACAGGTGAGTTAGACAATATTGACCCTGATAAAGGGAAATCACGCTGAAATCAGCAGGTAATACCCAGGTTTGGGTACAGGTGACCTGTAACTTTTTCCCTTGAAACCAAGAAAGGAGATAGTAGAGGTGATTTGATGTAGAGGAGGGGAAAATGAAGAATTTTAAAACTTCCTTTTTTATTGCGCATCTTATCAAGCATTTACGGTGAAATTCTTATTGCAAATTATTAAAAATTGCGCATTCCTGCTTTGCTGGGCAGGATTGCTGCCCTGTGGAGCAGGGCTGCCATCTCCTGTTAAATGCCCGCACAGCTCGGAGTTTGTACGCAGAAGGAAAGGGGTGGAAGCAACGAAGGAATGGTATGTTCCCCCTGGAAACGATTGGGAAGGCTTCCAGGAAGTTTCTGGGCTTGATAGCACTTGACGCATGTTCAGCAGATCCAAATGTCTCTGCTTGCTTCAGGCTTTTACTGGGGAGTAAACAAGAGCCTTCCAGGAAACGTTCTGCAGCTTGGTGAAGTCAGGCTTGAAATGGACTTCGGGGAGCAGCTGATGAAATAGGTCTCTAGTAGGTGTTCCACAAACACTTGTTATTATTATTTCAAGCGTGCTGTATAGCAGAAGACACATAATCTTACATGTCATTTACTTATTTATTCCATTCCAGTTTATCACTCATTAATAGTACAGTTAGGTAATGACTAGGCAATTCAGGAAGAAGTTTGTGACCTAGGAAATCAAGACCCTCATTACATTCCCTTGGATACAAAATTCCTGTGACTGGACAAGATCTGCCAAAATGCCTTTGATGCTATCAAAGGTATTTCAGTCATTCAGTTCTGCTTTATGCTATCCCTGAAACTGTCTCATCAACCTTCTCTAAAATTCTCCATGGCTATTATCTCAACAACAGTTACGTTCCTCAGTATATTCAGGGACCTGCTTCTTGTTCTCCTTATCCACAAAACAACTGCATTTTCTGTATTTGCACAGGAGTGTTGTGAAGATCAGCGTATTAAGGACAGTGAGGATTTGGGTACTCCAACAGGAAGGGCCATGCAGCCATTTCAGAAAGATGTGATATCCGTGACCTGTGCATTCATATCAACATTAACATATGCATACAATTAATTCATGGCTGCTTATGATCTGATACTGGATATTCTTCTGCTTTAATGTTTTCAGTTGCTGAAGCTGGGGTAGAGACAATACGGATGTTATTCAACAGCTACCATCTCATGAGTCCAAGAAAACATTTAACAGATGGTCCATAGCTGTATTCATCCAGACAGCTTGATTAATATTTCCAGATGATTCAACATATTCAGGTAAGACTCACAAATTATTTCTATTCGAGAAATGGCTTAAATATTTTGAGTGGTCTTATTTAATGTGATCTGCTTTTCACAGCAACATTTGCAATAATTATTAAATTACACAATATGAACGCAACTAAGACATGATTGAACTTTAATTTGGGAGTAGTGTTCCTGCTCCTCCCCTTGTTTGATCTGTTATCGCGCATAGATTTTTAAAATTCAAATGTAAGATCTTGTGACTACTATTTCAGAATTGCTATGTATCATGTTCATAACCAGTCTGTATTCATTCTATATGTCCTGTAGGGCGCCCAGGGCACTATACTGCACATACTACCAAATGGATGCTACCTTTTGTTTACATGCAGATTGTGTTCCTACACAGCTCCTTTTCTTTTTTCTTTTTAATTTACTACAAATGGTTGGCACTTTCTGGAGGTTTGTTGTTCTTATTAGGTATTAAGACCTTCTCCCATGTCATTCTTTCTCCTGTTGTGAAAACCCCTCTGCCATACCCAGGGAACTTAGGCTGGAGGCAAGCAGCATGAGAGAGGATCTGCAACCTCCCTGCAGGTCACCAGCCTGCAAAGTGACTCAGCACCCTGATGCTGCTCCCTGCTTGTCTGTGCAAAGGGTGATGTGTGTAATAAAAGGACACGGGGAAGGCCAACTGTTGATTATCTCAAGGAGGTGCCGAAAGGAGCCATGAAAATATGCTGGACCTAAAAACTATTTTAGTCTCTTTTTCTTCCCTTTCTCATTAGACTGAGGAGGTTGATCTGATACTCCTAACTCTGTTCAGAAGCATTAGTCTCTGCACGTAACTATCCTGTATTATTTGCCCTTCAGTGAAAACAGCCACTAGTGTCCTGGGAGGGCTGGCTGGGCATCCTTGCCCTCAGCAGGTGCCTGCAGTTTTTCCTCCGGCACTGGATCCAGGTCTGGCACTTTCTGTCCTGTCTTGGCAACTGTGAACCTGCTCATGTGCAGGGCTTCTTCATAGACTGGAGGGGTGTCGGATGCCGAGAGGGGTGGCGTTCCCTGCGCAGCAGCATGAGAGCGTGCCACCGCCAATATCCTCCTGGCAGCGGGTCCAAACACAGAATGGAGAGCTGAAAGGGAGAAGAACAAAAGCCATTTGCCTCATCCTGGAAAGCACCCTGCAATTAGAAGACAAGTAGACCCGCAGCATCCAGGCTCTCCTCTCCCTGAATGTTTTTATTTTCCTGCCCCTTCATCCTTCCTGAAAAAGGGAGGTATGTTAAAGCCCATCAGCAACATCCTGCAAGTACTCCTTCCTCAAATGCCACCGAGGCCTGTAGCTGCCCTAATTCCACCCAAATGTGTCTCAAAGCTGATTCACCATCTGGCTGCATCTACTACAAGAAACCTGGTGAGCGCCTTGGTTTGTACAACATACAGATCCCAGTTTCATAGAATCATAGAATCATTGAGGTTGGAAGAGACCCTTGGGATCATCGAGTCCAACCATCTACCCTACTCTACAAAGTCCTCCCCTACACCATGTCCCTCAGTACCGCATCTAAACGTCCCTTAAACACAGCCAGGGATGGTGACTCAACCACCTCCCTGGGCAGCCTATTCCAGTGCTCTATCACTCTTTCGGTGAAAAATTCTTTCCTAATGTTCAATCTAAACCTCCCCTGTTGGAGCTTGAAGCCGTTCCCTCTCGTTCTATTGTTAATTACCTGTGAGAAGAGACCAGCCCCAACCTCTCTACAGTGTCCTTTCAAGTAGTTGTAGAGAGTGATGAGGTCTCCCCTCAGCCTCCTCTTCCTCAAACTAAACAGTCCCAGCTCCTTCAGCCGCTCTTCATATGATTTGTCTTCTAGGCCCTTCACTAGTTTCGTTGCCCTCCCCTGCACTCGCTCCAGCACCTCGATATCTCTCTTGTATTGAGGTGCCCAAAACTGGACACAATACTCGAGGTGTGGCCTCACCAGTGCCGAGTACAGGGGCATAATCACCTTTCCCCGCATCCTGCCGTGAACATCCCTCTGCCATGCCCCGGGGTGCCACAATCTGGGCGTTTTACAGTGCAGCCCCTCACGTCGGGGTGTGCTGAGGTCCCCCGGCCTCTGTCAAAGCCTGTTACTCACAGGTGATGGTGCTCTGGAGGGTGCTGTCATGATCAAAAGCAATGACGGTGACCTCGTAGGGCTGAGGACCCGATTCCTCCCCTGTCTGACGGCAATGAAAACAGCATCTCACACAGACAGAAACTAGGCCACACAGGAGCAACAGCCCACCAATCACCACCACCAGCCTGGAAAAGAGAGAGGACACAGAATTAGGACAGAAGTTTATTTGCAGGGGACATTTTAAGGTCTCTCCCTCCTTGAAGCAGGCCTAACCTTAAAGCCAGACATGATCATTTGGAGCTTTGTCCAGCAGAGTTTAGACAGTCTCCAGGGATGGAGATCTCGTGTCCCCTCCATGCACCCATTCCAATGCTGCACCACCCTTGGGGGAAGCATTTTTTTCCTTCTGTCTAATCAGAATTTCCCTGGATGCAGCTTGGGCAGTTGCCTCAGGTCCTTCTGTTGGGCACCTCTGAGAAGACTCTGGCTCTATCTTCTCTATAGACCCACTTTAGGTAGTGGAAAGCTGCAATCAGGTTGCCCGATTAACCTCCTCCAGGCTGCACAAACCTGGTCCTTTCATCCCCTCCTAATACATCATGTCCTCTGGACCCCTGATCATTTCATTGGCTCTCCGGTGAACTTGCTCCAGTTTGCCAACATCTCTCTTGTACTGAGGCACCACAACTGGACTATGTATTCAAGATGTGTCCTCATGAGTGACAAGCAGAGAGGAAAAATCATATCTCTCGATGCACTGGCTATATTCTTATTAATGCAGCCTTGCAGGTGTCAAAAAACTACCATCCTTTTTAATCTCATCTTGTTGAGAATTACTAAAGAATCAGACTGAAATTACTTAAAAAAATGGGCCTTTCAAAAGGCATATTGTGCCATGAATGCTTTAATAATATTGTTCACCTGACTAAATTAATATGTGGAATAAAACAGGAGGCTGGCAAGTCAATGTTTGTTAAAGGTGATGCGATAGCTAAGGGGTTGCCTTGCTACTGTAGAGCATTAGTGTCCCAAGGGAAAATGGGTGGTGGCATCACACTTGAGCAGGTCACATTTAATCCCCCTTTTTGCTACTGAATTTGTCCAGTGGTGTAGATATTTAAAGTAAGCATATACCATCTTACCAGATATACCACAAACGGTTCCACTCCGTACCTGAACAGCTGAGGAGAAGAGGAAGCAACATACAGTTAGCCACAGAACACTAAATAAATGGGAAGATCCCTGCTGTATCCTCTTCCAGCTCCCCTCATGCTCCTCAATTATACACCGGCTTCTAAATGGCACAATGATGAGAAACTCACTGTGCTTTGTGGAAGAGACACTTGTCCAACCTCACCAATCTCCCTGTTAGGTGAGTGTGCCTTGTCTTTGGCTTTATCTCTTTATTGCTCCCCTGATATTTGTGCCTGCCCCATTCTGTTTGCAAACCTCAGGGATACGCATCATGTTATAATTTCCGAACTTCCCTTCTTTTATATATATTTTTTCACAATTTAGTCTGCCCAATCCTGTTACCTTTTGCTTTGTTTTTTTTCTGACTTTCTCTTTGATCCCTATCTGGCCCTGTGAGTCCATTTTGGATGCTGTGTTGTATGTTCCTTTAGTTTTACTTAGTAGACCTGTCTCTGCACTTTTAAAGGTGCTTTTTTTAGTCAAAAAAGAATCCTCCTTGGCAATTTTTCATATTTTCTTTGTCTTGATTTCTGTTATTCTTACAAATGACATCATAAAGAGGAATATTTACCAAAGCACTATATTTCAAATAATTTTTCAAGGAAAGTCAATTCCAAATTTATAATCTCAGTCACTCAAAATTACACCAGAAAGTTCTTAACTGTTACAGTTATCCAAATAGGTAGCAGGAACAGTACCACGTGAACAGTATATTGAATAGATAGTAAATAATACACTTCACACTCAAAGGAACAGAAATTTTATCTGAGTTTTCCACAGTCGCAATTAAAGTAAGCTTTTCTGGAAAATGTCAGCCACCATGTCAGAACATTGATGTCTACTACTGCCTTTGTCCTTCAGTGTCGTCTTAAAAGAGCGCAAGACCAACCAATACTTACAGTTCGGTGTTAAGACAGCCTTCCTCGCCTCTCACTTGGGAGAACTAGAAGGAGAAAACCAAACAAGACACAGCTAGAGTGAATTAAGTCTTTGTCATCTGCAACTTTTGTCTCTGGTTACCTGGACTACTACCAGTCTCAATCTCCTACAGTAAGCACTTACTGTTACCTATTTTCCATCGTTTCCATCATAAATTCTGCTGTAGATTTGAAGTTACTGTGATTGTTTCGTATCTTCTGGTAGTCATTAAAATCCTACTTAGCAGCATTCCTAGCACAGACTCCAACTTACCTTCAGCCTCACCACAGCGGTCCCTTTCCCCACCAGAAAGCTATGTCAATGTTACAGATGTAGACCCTTCTCCATGCTAAAATATTAAGAACCTTTAAATGTCCTGCTTTGTATTTTACCCAAACCAATTTGAATTCTGCTCAGTTCCTCCAGCACTCCTACCCTTCTCACTCCTTTTCCTTGGGTACCCTGACCTCTGTGTTACCATCCGTGGAATAGCAGCAAATATTATTCTCTTCTGCATATCTGCCTTTTCTATGCCCAGTTCTTTCTAATATCAGTGAAATTATTGTGACTGTCAACTGCTAATGCCCCTCCATCTTTCCAAGGTAACTCCATGACTGAGGGGAGACCCCATAAAAAGGAACCTGACTTACCCATAAGAAACACCCTAAAGCAAAGCAGATCATGACTGGGCAACGCATCCCTGTAGAGTGGTTCTGTGGCCTCTTGGTGTCTCAAGCAGCTCAATGTCTTCTTGTCCTTCCTGGTTTCAGTTCATCCTCACTAAGTCCAATGACCATCAGAAGGAGCAGATTCCTTGTTGTGTGTCGAATCCAATCTCTTCTTCCCACTCTGCCTCCTTCTGTCCACCTCTGGGTCTATCCTTCTTCTTCGCCCTTTAGGTTCTTGCTTTCTCTCATTCCCTCTTTGTCACTGGCAATTCCTGTTCGTTTCTGCCTGTCTCCTTTTGTTATTCTCTTGGCCTGCTTCTCTCCCCCTTTTGAAGGGTTCTCTAAAGCCTTCCAGTCAGATCAGGAGAAAAGCGGTGGCTACGAGTTCTTACTTTAGATGTTGAACTAGTTCAGTGAAGGGCATCATGAGATCTCTGCAGACCTAACTGTTCCCTTCTGTGAGCAGAAAGGGTCTCCGAGTTTGTTGATTCCCAGTTATTCCTCTCCCCGCCCCTACCCTGAGGGGGATGCATTGAAGGTCATGTTACTGACCTGTTTAAATGGAGTTCAGATGTTCTCTCCCTCCTACAGCACCTTTTCCACCCCTGCACTCACATTGTCCTGCCTCTGTGGATCCAATCTCTTTACTTTAGTCATATGATCAACATCCAGAGTGTATGTTACAAGTGAGATGTTCCTGCTGAAGTGAAAGAGGTTGCAGCAGAATAATTATATACAGCATTGATATATATATATAGTTATATGTATATGTCTATGTGTATGTATATATGAATGCAACACATATGCACACATATATGCATAAATATGTATGCATATGCATATATATGTGTATATACTTATGCAACACCTCTTGTATCTCCCATTTTAAGACTCTGCCACCATCCCTCTTACCTGGTTGTCTCCTGCTCTGCCAGTCCTGCAACTGACAGCCTGCCCACTCACAGGTCCTACTCCAGAACTTCCTGCATGGCCAGTCAAGTCCCCCTAAATGCTTTGCATCACAGGGGATACATGCTGATTCCCCTATCCTGGATACCCTTTGTCCCGCAGCTGGTTATACTAGTAGGTTCCATTCAACGACCCATTAATTTTCTCTCTCTCTTGTAGAACTACTTAAGATTTCTGTTACTGCTTGTGGCTATTCAGAGTGTTATTACACGCATATAATTGTGTTCACCTTCTCTTTCTCTTTTGAACAGCTGAGAGAGAAAAAAGTGCTATGCAGCAATGTGTTACTATTTGTGTTTGGGAACCACCTGGGACTGGTGCATAAATATATGTTAAGGGCAAGATGGTAACTAGAGGAACTTGCTGCCCCATGTTGCAATCGCAATGCAGTCACATTAAACTGGTGAATCATTAGCTTTGGTGATGCATATTAGAGTTGCAGAGCAGAACCAATGGATTCATGAACATAATGTGTTCTCCCAAGGCAGGCTGAAAACCGTTTTCCATTCTCTAATTATAAAAGTAGTGGTGCACTATAAACATGGAATAGAAGCATGCACTTTTTATTCTATCTATCTATCTATCTATCTATCTATCTATCTATCTATCTATCTACCTACCTACCTACCTACCTACCTAACCTAGTCTGCTACTGGAAGAAGCTTTCTGAGTCCTGGTGGACAAATAAGAAACATAGAAACATGAGCTATCAGCTTTGTACTTATATGAGAATTGCCCAGTATTCTTTTTGTCTCCTTCTCCTTAAATTCTTTTGTGTATTACAGGAGTTTTAGAAGAAAAGACGCAGCAGAACTGTGAAATAGCCTTTCTCGTATGTACGGCTTTTAAAACCAGTGGGATTCAATGTGGAAAAGAAATACAATTTACGGATGTTTTTCAGGGGCTTTTTACTATCAGTGTGATAATTCAATAGTTTATCACTTGATTTTTAACTGAAATTCAGTTTCCTGATAATTTCAAATTCTGGAAGGATCAAAGTGGAGAGATATCAGATAAAGTGATTAAAAATTTCTTTAAAGAAAAAGCAGCAGTGTGACACGAAGCTGTGACCCCTCCAAAAGCATATCATAAGCAATTGTTGCTGAAACATATTGATCATTCTTTTTCTATTTCTATGGCATTGCCATTAATACTGTGCTTCCCCTGGTATTTTGCCCCAATTATCCCAGTATTTTATTTTTCTTTGTTTGATGCTATATTGAAGTGACTTTTCTCTTTCATACTTCCCCCTTGCCACCTTTCAAAAGGTGATCAGATTCTTTGAAGGAGTATTCCATAAAGCTCACTTGATTAATCATACCTAATATTTCCCCTGGGCATTTAGAAGTGTAAACTATGGGAACACGTTTGGGGCTCACAAGGATCCCTGATACTTTTGCAGGTGTAGTATAACATTATCAAAGCTTTCATGTATTTTTTTACTGCATGATGGCTATCCAAAAGGGCTCCATTGCTTGTAAAGCAAAACCAGATCATTATTGAATAAACTGTGCATAAAGAAGCAGAGCACTTCTCTCCCACATTTCATGCTCTTTCCACTGAGAACAGAAGAATTCCCCTTGACAGAAACGTGGCAGAGGGTTCAAAAGCATCGGCTCATTGGAGACAGGGTAAAACACTGTAAGAACCTGACAGAAAGACAAGATGCCTCAAAGCTCACTTGCCGCAGGACTTGTGTCGCCAGTGTCCTGATAACAAAGAATGTACATCCTTGGTTCTCAAAACAACTGTACCCTCTGCCCTGAAAACTTGCCTGCCTTGCAAGGCCCAGCAGAGACAAGGGGGGCTCATGCAGCAACCGTGTCGGACAATGGTTGGATGAGCACAGGTCACTGTCACATTGATTGGTCAAACTACGAGTCAACAGGAACTCTAAATTACCGTTATACCCCACTGCAGTGGGGACCCCTCACCACCATCCACCCTTGCCATTGCAAAGGCCTGAGAATCGCGGATCAATGGGACGCCGTTGACTCCAGAGGGATCATCAAGCCGTGGTGTGGACCCATCATGGTGGTCATATATTATTTCTTGCAGGAAGGACATGGACCTGGTGGAGTGGGTCCAGAGGAGGGCCACAAAAATGATCAGGAGGTTGGAGCACCTCTGCTACAAGGACAGGCTGAGGGAGCTGGGGTTGTTCAGCCTGGAGAAGAGGAGGCTCCGGGGAGACCTAACAGCAGCCTTCCAGTACCTGAAGGGGGCCTACAGGAAGGCTGGGGAGAGCCTGTTTACAAAGGCCTGTAATGACAGGACAAGGGGCAATGTCTTTAAGCTGGAGAAGAGCAGATTTAGACTGGAGATTAGGGGCAAGTTCTTTACTGTGAGGGTGGTGGAGCACTGGAACAGGTTGCCCAGGGAGGTGGTTGAGGCCCCTTCCCTGGAGATATTCAAGGTGAGGCTCGATGAGGCCCTGGGGCAACCTGGTCTAGTTGGGGGTGTCCCTGCTGACTGTGGGGAGGCCGGACTAGATGACCTTTGGAGGTCCCTTCTGGCCTAGACAATTCTATGATTCTATGATTTTTTCACTGCTAAGATAAATGTAAATGCCTTCTGCCCTGTACCCAGGGAGCTTTGATCTCCAGCAACCTGGTGTGGGCAAAACCCCATGTTAGACGTGGTGTTGGGGGATTATATTCTGTGCTGTCTGGTGCTCATCCTTGTTCCCAAGTTCAACAGCTGGCGAGACCAGCTGTTCCCTACTGTGTGCAGTAGAGCCATACGAAATAAAAGCCTGAAAGTTCAGGTCTCATTCCTGTCATTTTGCCAGCAAACCTGGAAATATCAGGAAGCATAGGACCGGTTAAGTTTCTTCTCCATCTTATTCCTAGTGCTCAAAGTTCAAGAGAGCGTGGTGCAGGTGTTCCAGCTGACAGGTGACTCCTCCTTGGATGCAGCCCCAGTGCGATGGCAAGCTGCTGTGCTCTGTTAATCATTCTTGATAAAAGGCAGGGATTATCACGCGTGACTTTGCCTAGACTGCTTCCAGGCCTAGTCTGGGAGCACAGCATGATATTTAGGTACATGAATTTTCTCTCCAGACTCCCCACTAATTCAGCAGATTTCTTCATCCAATTCCCTTTTACAGTGCAGACCTACCTGGAATGTCAACTGGGAAACCTGGATTCATTTCTTTGTGTCCCAGGAATGGGCAATGTCAGTGACAAGTCGCTGTCCTACCCCATCAGAACAAGTGTGATGGGCTTATAAGCAATAAGCAAAAGGGATCCGTGTGTTTCTCACTTTATTTTACCTCCAATCCTCCTGTGTTCCTTGAGAGATCAAGGAGCCCTTCTGGCCGAATGTATTGAATGTTAATCACCATATAATAAAGCCAGGGAAAAAAATCTCCCCTGCTGCTGAAAAACTTCAAGGAATTGTTTAGACTTAATCCAAAACAAATGTAATTTCCTCTTCGCCTGTCCCCTTCCTTCTTTTTCTTTATACAGAAATGATATACTACCAGATTGGGTAACTCTATGCATCTGTTCCAGGAACTGAGAACTGTGAGATATCCATGTCCCGTTGCATTTTTGCACACACGGGAGGTTTAAATACTGTTCTGGGGCTTTGCTGCATGTAAACAACCCCAAGCATCGCTTTGTCATGAAATCCTTTAGTATGAGCCAAAAATCCCTTCTGACTTCCTCATGAATCACTCTGCTCACTCCCAATGACACTGACCGTCTGTTTGATCCCAGCCAGCACCTCATCCCCATTTCTCCTGTGGGAGTAACCAAATTGTTGAATTTTTCTCTAACCTTGCCAGAAATGACAGGTGAAGAAGTGACATACGCAGACCTGAGGTTCACGACACTGGAAAAATCCCAGGACCAGGAGCTCCAAACTGCCAGAGCGAAAGGTAGTGCTGGTGTTGGGGGGCAGTTCTCTCCACGGCAAACTCTCACCTTGGGGAACATTTCTTTATGTCACACTCTGAGGAGGATTTCACCTACCAAGAAGCATCTGGGTTTCTGGGAGCCCTTTGGACTCAAATCTTTTAAGAAATTGGAGGGAGAAAAGGAAAAAGGCAGGAGATTAAGAAGAATGGAAGGGTAGAGAATGTGGAAAAACTCTTTAGATTTGAGAGGATAGATATAATTAAGGTTGTGGGATGCAGTTAAGTAAAAGATAAACACTTTCCAGTTAGACATTAAGTGTCAGCTCCTGGAATTTGGCGAAGCAATCTGCCTAAGGCACCTTGCAAAAATCTTTCAACTTTACTCATTTAAATCTGACTAACAGAACAAAGTAAAGGGAAGCTAGGGGGAAAGTATGTTTTCTCTCAAGGGAAGGAATAGATGGACAAATACCTTTTTGTACTTAAAATCATAATAATTATGCTACATGGCTTCACAGAGGAAGGGAAGAATGTGGCTGATCCCAAATCTATATTCTTTATGCTATGCATTAGTGCTTTAGAATTGCTCTCTATGAAAGGTTGTAGCAAAGCAAAAAGAGGTTTTTCTTTTCCACCCTGACTAAAAGCTGGAGATTAATTTGATAAATTTGACAATCATCTAATAGATTAAAGAGCTCTTTCTGAAGGAATTTTTCCCTTATTACAATAATTTGATTCTGACTTTTTGAGGGATCCTTGAGTTTTATACTTGGAGCCTGAAGCTGAACTTACCAGTAATGTAGCAGAGTTTTTTCCCTTTAAAGCTCCTGCCTAAGCTAGTGTTCACAACTTGCTGACTTCCCAGCCCCCAACTCCTAAGGAGGACTGGCCACAGCCAACTGATGGGACAATTTTCATCATGCAATACCACACACCAGTCTGAAACTCAGCAATTCACTGAGCAGACTATTAGTCCTGTTGTCTTGTGCAAGGCAGGAGCTGAAGATACCAAGATGAGAGGTTCCTGTTGTTGCTGCTTTTCTTTCTTTTTGTCTGTCTCAGATTCCCTTAGTCCATCTTCCTGTTGGCGACTGGCTACAGTGACACTTGGGGTCTTCTGCCTCAGTTCAGTGGTAGCTGCAGGAGTCTTGGCTGCCAAGTGTAAGTATGGTCATGGAAGGGGTGCTCAGAGTTCAGTATGAACAACTAAAAGCCTAGGAAATTAGTTAAAGGAAAGGATTAGCCTAGGGGATTAATGATGCAAAGCAGTGTCCCTTGCTGGAAGAGTTTATCTACTCAAGAGATCCTCAGTCTACTGGAGATCCAGTCTATCTGGAGTTATCTACTCCAGATCTCCAGAAATTGGGATGTCTTACATCTTGCTCACAGGTGTGCACAAACTGTATGTGGGTCGAGTATATTCAGTCATGGGGAGGTACGGGTGTCTTTGGCAAGTTTATTCAGGTTGCATTGACCAGTTTAGCTTTAATATTAACAGAACAATTTCCTTCTTGTTTCCCTGTGATTCAAGTCATCCTGGTCTGCCGTCTTGTGCGTGAAAAGGACGAAAACTTCACCCTGCAAAAGGCAATTATGGAAAGCCTCAACCAGCAGCTGGAACTCCTCCAGGCTCAGAATTCGAATTTGACAGAGACTGTAAAGCAACTTGCCAGCTCCAGAGGTACATGGTGGTGGGAAGATGGTGGTTCCATTGCGTTATGGAAGATGGATCAATCACAGATTGATTTTTTTTATATATCAAGAATGTTGGAAAGAAAAATCAAAATGTCTAAAATTGCCCTGAATTATTTAATTTAAAAACAAATTTAAACTGAATCAATCAAAATGCATTTCCATTTTGATCATTTTTTAAGTAATAATTCTTCTGAAGTGTGTTTATTGGATTTTTGTAATGGTTATATATTGGTTTATATATTGGTTATATATAAATGGTTTATACCCCAAACTAAACATTTTAATTCAGAAAATAGCATGATGACGACACCTTTTTTTTAAATATGTTTCTAATAGGTAAATTCACTGATGCTACCATTCCATCTTTCACAGTCAATTTCAGTGAATTGTAAAAAAAATTTGATGGAAAATTCCTAATGGCTTTAATTGTCTGGAATGCTTTGACTCCTCAATACAACTTCATTCTGTTATGCAGTAGTGGATGCAGCAGTGTAAATACTGCTGGGCTTTACCAAATGGGATTGTAATCACCGGTTCCAACAATTTATGGACTATATGCTGAGGGTATTTTCTTTTTCTTATGCAAAATTATTTTGTGAAACTTTAATGATGGATGAGCTGAGTGTGTTAGATTGTCATATAGCAAAGAGAATTATAATAAGTTAACATCTTGTGAGAGAGCGGCAAGGTTATCTATGTACATTTTCTGCATTTGAATTTAGCACAAACCAGAGTATAGCAAAGAGAATTTTGTGAGAGAGTGGCAAGGTTATCTATGTAATTTTTCTGCATTTGAATTTAGCACAAACCAGAAGCTTCTTGTAAGAGTCAAGTGCACTGTGCTGTCTATTGCCATCCAGGGTCAAGTCCTAGCATTCCCAGCTGGCACTGGTTTGTTACAGTATATAATGGTCCTGCAAACTGTAGAGCAACAAACATGATATACCCTATAGTTGGGACCCGGTTCCCAGAGATTTCAAAATATTTTATCTGGCAGGTCTTTTTGCTGCTTGCAGTTATTTCTGTTTCCAACTAGAATTTCAGTTCCCCAACAGCGGCAAGCACGAAAGAAAAATCCAACATTTTGAGTTCTTCCTTGATTCAGTATTACCCGGGGTCCCAACAGGTAACTAACAGAATAAAGTGGCAGAAAAGAGTCAAAGTGCAGCTCTCGGAAAGGTGTTTTTCTTTAACAGCAATGGGCTCATAATCTTTCACTTTGGCTGGCCACCACTATCTGATGCCTGCACGCTGCAAGTATGAAATGTTATCAGAGAAGTTAAATTGTCATAAAACGTAAAGCAGGGGAGAGATGGCCCTAATGTTAACAAGAAGTGAAAAGTAAGTTCACATGAATAGACACGTACCATATGACCGAAAGCCTAGGCTTCCTTTCTTGTCCACCTAGATCTGTGTTCTCTGAACATAGCTCACCCTTCCAAAATTTTCTCGGTTTGTTCTTTTACTAGCACCCTCCAGGTTCGCAGGTCAGATTCAAAAGATCTTTATTATTTGGTTTTCTCATTTAGAAGTGTTTTTCTCATCTTCTGACAACTGGGTTTCTTAGGTCTCCAACGAAGACATGAATTCAGGTGCAGAACGAAGGAGGAATTGTTGCTCCTCTGTGATGGAGAACATGTGCATTGCTCTAGTGATTCTGCAGGGTTTCTCTAGTAGAGACTGCCATCACTGACAGACCTGATCAGGCAGTCTTTTGTTTTCCAGGACATAAATGTATTCCTTGTCCTGAGAACTGGCTGCAGTATGGGGAGGACTGCTATTACTTTTCAAAGGAATGGAAAACTTGGAAGGAAAGCAAGGCTCAATGCTCTGCCCTGGAGTCCAGATTTCTCAAGATAGAGAGCAAGGAAGAGCTGGTAAAGGTTATTTTTTTTTCTTTCTCTCTGTCTTTAATTATACACTCTGCATTTTGATGTGGCCTGAGCAGCCACTCTTCTGCTGGTGCCTGGTGCTATGGTATGCTGTGGCATGCGTGGGATGGACCAAGTGGCAAAAACTGTCCATCCCCCTTTGGACCCTCTCTACTGGTACTTTGGCTACATCTTCCCTGCTGCATTTCTGCTGACTTCAGGGGAGTTATCTGAGACACACCATCTTGGGTCTACATCTAGACCCTTGTCCCACCTCAGGGCAAATGTTAACTGTGCTAGTACTAGTTGGCAACTCTTCTGTTGTCTTGCTGGAGCAAACTAGCAATCATCAGAAGCCTGGCTGTCAGTTTCTTGCTGTCCACAATTAGAAAGCTTGCTGGCCTGGCTTGCCCCCTGGCTTCTTCTTCCACATGACAAGAAGAAGATCCATATCTTTTTCTGACTCCTATGTTGTAGATGAAGCAGCGGATAAAGCACGGCCATAAGAGCTCTTCACTGTGAAGGAATTTCTACTCAAACTCTTAATGGCAAGGGGATTATGTCTTGCACCCTGTGGTTTTATTGTCTGTGTTTTGAATTTCTTGTGTAAAATGATAGCAAATAATGCAAAGGCCTTTTCCTACCTGACTTACGCAACCAGGGTGTTGGAGGGAAGTCATTATCCTATACCCATCTAACTTTTGTTAGACATGGCACTTCAAGGCATGCTCTAGTGCCTGAGACTGTTGGGTTGGGTTTTTGTTGTGGTTTCTTGTGTATGGTTGGACTCGATGATCTCAAAGGTCCCTTCCAACCATGAAGACTCTGTGATTCTATGGTTATCTCGATACTGCTGAGAACTACTGAATGCTCTCAGCAGGTTCATTTTCCCTGTCTCCAAAACGGCACTGACTGCCAGGAGTAGGAGGCACTGCCCAAATTCACTTGTGAAATAAAGTCTGTTATGCACAGGTGTCTTCTTTTCTAAATCTTAAGCTGTTATGAGTGAAGCAGGGGTGTGAGTCACAGGCTGTGCACTTATTTCCGTACAGGGCTTCATAATGCGATCAGCACAGTCCTACAGCTCTTACTCTTTCTGGATTGGGCTGTCTCACAATGGAACTGAGGGGCCCTGGCTGTGGGAGGATGGATCAGCTTTCTCCCCTGATCTGTAAGTCGCTGCACAGATAGGAGCCGACCATGTCCATGTGTATTTGTTACGAGCCAGAAGCAGCAACCTTTAACCACCACTCAGTAATCTTCCTGTCCCCCTGCCTGTTTGTCAGAAGATGGGTTACCCATCACTCGCTTATCAGCCCCCGTTGGAGAGCTTGTATGCTGTGGGGGTCAAATGGGTAGCAGCACTTGGGAGTTATTCTGCCAGCCTGTGACTTTTCCGTGGGATGATGAACACCTCTGCTATTTTTTCACAGGTTTCAGATCCAACGAGCCAGCTCGAGTCCTTTCCTGGACTGTGTGTGGCTTCAAGGTGCAAACATAGGCACTGCACGGTGTGGCGAGTACAAATTTTGCATTTGTGAGAAAGTGGTGGATCCTGCGGCGGTGGAGCGAGTGAGCTACTTGGACAGGGACTAGTCTGCAGGGCTGTGTCCTGGGATGCACAGTTGTCAGGGCAAGTTCTGCCCCAGGGAGATTTGTGATAGGGGGTTGTGATAGGGAAAACGTGTCTGAGCTCAGGGTAATGTAACACCTAAGCTTAACCAGCCCTCTGCTGATGCACATCAGCAAGACTCCTTCTTGAGCTTCTTGAGCTTTTTCTTCACGTTCCCTCTTTGTTCTTTCAGCCCTTGCATCCTTGTGTAACCGCTTCTACCCACTTCTCATTAAATGCAAAAAAAAATATTAAGTTTATGATTCCATAACTCTGTTTTACAGCTTCATACCCATCTCCCAGAAACAGTAATCAATGTCAGCTTGTAAGAGCAACACATTATGTTTTCAAAATTGGGTATTTACAGGATGTGAACTGCCAATTTACAATACATTTCTAACTATTTCTTTTAATTTAACTCCCCATCTGCCGATAATTAGACAATGCAACAGAATCAGAACCTGAACTAAAAGAAAAATAAAAATATGTCTAGTTCTCCTGGTTAGAGAAAAAAGCTTTCAAATGGGACTGGATGCCTACGGGCTGAAAAAACAGAAGGCAAATACACAATGCATCTTTATTGAGGAAAGTCAGCAATATTTAAAGCCCAGGGATGCCAGCATAGCTGCTAGTGGATTGTTCTGCTGCAACGGGCATTAGTGGGGAAGGCATTCCTCCAAGACATATGTCTTGATAATTATCCATGTCACGTTGGATCCAGTTCTTTGATTTCTCAAATCCATTTTCCCTTCTGTTGCACAATTTCACAGGTGGAATAAATATTGCTGCTACTGACCTTTTCTGTAGTGTGTGTCTTTTTCGTAAGTCACTGTGCACGGTAGCCTCAACAACCATCAAATGCAGGGCCCTTGCCAACGCCAAGCCTCCTGCTGCTTCACTGCTGTTTAGGAGGCTGTTGAAAAAGAAGACTGCATCAGAGAGAGCATCTCTCTTCTATGGCATTAGCAAACAATAGAGATTTTTGAAATCTCTCAAAACCAGTCAAGTTTGTGATTGGGACTTCTATTCCTGTGTGTATTTTGTACTGATTTGAGGCATTCAATGGAAATCAAACTGTAAGTTGGGGAAGGTGTGGAGGCATTTAGGCAATCTTCTAATTAAGTAAGTTTATTCCAGACATAAAGCTGTGCATAGGAACTCTGCAGTAGCAACAGCCAAGTGTGCTGCACCCCTCACTAAATGAGTGTTTAGTAATACGGCGATTATCTTAATTACGGATATGAAGAAGTAATTTAGAGGAGCAGGGACAACAGAGTGTCATGCCACACAGCTATCTCACAGTCTGGAAATGCTGCCTATTCTAAGTCTAAGCCGTGGAGATACTACCTGGGATCCCAGCACTGACTGTTCTACAGGAGATGCAGGTACAACATGAATGGTGTGAGGGGTAATCCATGCAGGGCTGTTGTTCTAACACATGCAGGCCATGGTGGGAGGCCCCATCTTACAACCCTTGATAATGCAAGAGGATCTTAAAGATCACACCATGAGAAAGCAGGAGAGCCCTCACTGAGGGGCATGGTATGAGGAGGAGCTGGTGAAGAGCCGAAGATCTTGATGTGAGGGAACTGGTGGGATGGGCATGGGCTCAACGGACCAGTGAGGGGAGCATTGCTTGATTGTAGGGGCCTGTCTGAGGGAAAAGTGTTTCATGGGGAGAGCACTGGTATTATGGACCATTGCTGGGAGTGAAATGCTGCAGAAAGTGAAGGAAGGAAATGATGAATGAAAGTCTGCTCTTCTGTATTGTGTTTGGGAGGAAAATCCATTAGCCTGTCTTGTCCCCATCCGGGGCATGGAGGATTGGCCCCTGTGCCTGCCTGCTGAATATTCATGAGCTCAGGAACTTATGAAACAAGGGGTAAGTTCCTGTTCCTTATTGCTGTCTGGATTTTTTCATTTTATACCACCTCTTCATGCCTCAGTGACTCGTAAATTGAACCACCACCTGATGAGCCAAGTTGCACAGAATAGAAGAGCATGGCATCCAGTAATTGCCCTGAGGTGTGCAGTGTTCAACCTGCTACTCTGTTTGTTTAATAGCTAACGCCGAATTTCCTTGGTATGCAGCATAAGTCAGTTCTTGAATTTTGGCTTAAACCAGAGGAGAAACATTTATACTTGTACATAAGATGATCACTAAGTCACAATACAATAATTATTTTAACAGATGTCATATTTTTTTGTTATATGAGTTTAAAAATGTTCAGAACTTCAAAGCAATTCAGAACTAAACATCTCCATGCACATATCTTCTGCTCTTTCCCCCTTCCCATAGCCGCCTATGCACATCGGACCATCTTCTCAATCACTCTCTGCGTTCTTCCTGCATTTCTTCTTAACTCCCTTTGAAATGTCCTCTTCAGAAACTTTTCTCAGATTGCTGAGGGTCCATTAAACTAGTTGGTTCACTTGAATCTGCTCTGTGTGCTGAATAAAGGGAATGTTTTCGGAGTTAGAGAAACACTTTTACAACTTAGCTTTGCAAGTCTTGCTAACCATTGCATTTTTGCACAGCTACCTGTGAAGCCTGGTCCTTTGAAATTACTGCAACTTCAATGTTGATTTGTCTTAAGAGTGATGTGATCTCTGCTGTAATTTGGCTGCAGAAAACATGTAAAACTGACAAAGTTCAAAAGGCAGCATGGAGTCGTACTTGAATTGATTTCACTGAGCAATTTCAGAGAATCACAGAATCACATGGGGTTGTGTACTTCAATTGAATTCACTGAGCAATTTCACAGAATCACAGAATCACATGGGGTTGGAAGGGACCTCTGGAGATCTAGTCCAACCCCCCTGCCAAAGCAGGTCCACCCACAGCAGGTTGCACAGGAACGTGTCCAGGTGGGTTTTGAATGTCTCCAGAGAAGGAGACTCCACCACCTCCCTGGGCAGCCTCTTCCAGGGCTCTGCCACCCTCACAGGAAAGAAGTTCCTCCTCCTATTTACATGGAACTTCTTATATTCAAGTTTGTGCCCATTTCCTCTTGTCCTGTCCCTGGGCACCACTGAAAAAAGACCGGCCCTGTCCTCTTGACACCCACCCTTTAAGTATCTATGAGCATTGATCAGATCCCCCCTCAGCCTTCTCTTCTCAAGACTAAAAAGACCCAAGTCTCTCAGCCTCTCCTCATAAGAAAGATGCTCCAGGCCCCTCATCATCTTTGTAGCCCTCTGCTGTACCCTCTCCAGCAGTTCCCTGTCCTTTTTGAAGTCATACAATGCTCATAGGCAATCTTATAAATGGCAAATCTTATAAATAGGGTTTGTATGACACTGAAAAAGACAAAAAGGGATTTTTTTTTTATAGCCACCACTAGATTCGTAATTAGCTGCTGTCTGTTGTTGCCATAAGGTTTTATTAGCACAGCCAGTTCTATATTCTTGATGTTATACTGTTCACAATGATAAAAAGTCCTGAGTCTATAATTAGCCTTTTCAATTCAATACGACGATCATTAAAAGCAGTGTATAAGCATTGTACCCATGCCACGTTGTTACAAAACAAGTCTTCAGCTCCCAAGCCACTCTCAGTGCTTCTTGGCAAATAATTTCCCTACTGTTCCCAATATGAGTATTTGTCTCAATAGATCTGCCAGACTCATGAGCATTTTTCTTCATAATTCCCATGAGTTTTAAAGAAAAACTGTTCTGCTCACTTAGTTTTCTTCCATTGCTTTCAGTTGCTTCATATTGGCATTTAGCTGCACAAACAGATCATTTCTTAGCAAAGCTCAGAGATGTGACCTCGAATGGAGTATCACAGCTTTACTTTTTAATGAGTTTTCTTCTCTGCATTGTCATGCTCTTTACCTTTGGTGTCAGACAGTCAGTAAACCACCTGCGTCATAAAAACTTAAACAAACCCATGTGGGGAAAAGTGTTCTTACAGCAAAATGCCAATACCCATAATTAGGAGAGAAAATAGATGCGTCTCTTATTTGATGTGGAGACAGAAGCTGCTGTCTTTAAACAGCAGGCCTTGCAAAGTATACTGTAATTTTTCAAGTTGCACAGCCCCATGATATATGAAAAATGATGTTAAATCAACTCTGCTAAGGACTGCCAAGAGAACAAGGAAGCCAGGAGAGAAGCACAATGATTTATTGAATGTATCACAGTATATGCAATTGCGTATTGGGTGCTTTGAGTGAAATATTACATTTTCTGATGTTTTCAATTTTGTTTAAAAAGAGTGTTCGTGTCTTAGACCTAAAATCAAAGTCAAATCTATTTAAAAGTGTGAAGAGAGGGCTTTTTTCTGCACTTGGAGCTGTGCAGAGTCAGGATTTTTGGGAACCTGCCTTTAAACCTATGCATTCAAGCTTGTTTAGTCTAATCTTTTGCCTTCTCTCTAGTCTTCAATTCTCTTTCCATCATAATCTGAACCCTAAACTTTACCTCTCGGATAAAGGAACGAGTTTTAATGCTAAAAAAAGAAGTAAAAAAGGAAGCATTACTCATCTTCCAGTGCTCTGGCTAGAGTCATGTGGGGGTTTCTCCTTTTGCTAAATTAAGATTCCCATCCTATAAATTCAGTAAAAAGAAACTTGTGATTTTGCATTTGAAAACTAAAATGTAGACCTTTGTCTAAATGCTTCCAGAGGAGCCTATTTCTATTTCAGAAATTTGGTCAGTGTTTTGCAATCACACATATTGCCTGTTACCATGAAAACTCACCTTCCCTCCCTGCTCGTCACCATTCTGGAGGCCCACCAGGAAACTGAGCAGGAGGAAATGCTCACTCCTTCTGTAGAGGGTTGCCCTTTTGCTCTTATTTGAAACAAAAATATTCAGAGTTGTGAAATGCTCTCTGGCAGAGAAAGACCCCATCAGTCTGATTAAGCCATCAGCAGCAAAGCCAGTATTTCCTTCCTATTGAGTGTTTCCTGTATTTTATTCCTCTCTTCCTCTTTAGATTTATAGGGCTTTTTTTTTTTTTCAGAAGAACATAGCTAGTAACAGTGGGCATCTGAAACAAACAAACAGACTCAAGTGACATATGGAATTGCAGCACTCAGTTGGAACACGCTTAAATGGGAAAGATGCGCAGGTGGCCTTTCTGGGTAAAACATTTCTTGGAGATGGACAGTCAAATGACCATGCTGAAGTCATATTTGCTGCTATTTATAATGCTAAACTAACTTGAAGGCTTTTCATAGCACAAATTGTGGTGCAGGTATTTAGTAAAATTGTGTAGCTAGAAAGCAATACTTTGTATGAGAAAGTAAATAAATAATTAATATCAACTTGCCCAAAAGACTCAGAAGAAGTCTTACACTCTTTAAAAAATCTGCATTTTGAACCATAATATTACAACCCAAGGAAAGCCAGCAGTTTCTTCTGCTATATAAATAAGACTGTATCACAAATACTACACATTCGTAGACCAAGATGTGTCATTGTTGAATGTGGTGGTTCCAGTTACATCCCTATGCAAAATGCACATAGAAATATGTGTCAATTTTCTAGTGGACATAATATATTAAGTGTCAGAAGAATATATCAAAATACCTTTTCTAATTTGTCCACTCAATTGAGACTTCCCAACATGGAGTAAAGATCTCAGAGTCACTTTCAAACTTGGAACAATAACAAGGGGATTTTTGTAATCAGTGTCCCCACTAAAAAATGGCAAGGATGATTAAACTGAGCACCCCATATGAACATGGCCACATCGGTATCACACAGAGATTTTATTCACTAGTGTCTAAAATTTGAGCTCTTGAAAATACACAGAATCACCAAATGGTTGAAGTTGAAAGGGACCTCAGATGAGAGGGCTAGAAGAGTTCTCCTATGAGGAAAGGATGAGACAGTTGGGTTTGTTCAGCCTCAAGAAGAGGAGGCTCTAGGAAGACCTTATTGTAGTCTTTCAATATATGTAGGGAACTCATAAGGAAGAAACTTTTTAGTGTCTGTAGTGACTGGACAAGACACAACTGTTTCAAACTAAAAGAGGATAGATTTAGATTAGACATAAGAAAGAAATTTTTTAAGACACTGGAACAGGTTGCCCAGAGAATTTGTGGATGCCATTTCCCTGGAAGTGTTCAAGTTCAGATTGAATGACCTCTGAGAAACCTGGCCTAGTGAAAAATATTCCTCATCATCTTCATGACCTTTTGTTGGATTCTTTTCATATGTCCATGTCTCTCTCATACTGGGGAGCCTAGCACTGGACCTGGCACTCCAGGTATGACCACACCAGTACTGAACAGCGGGGAAGGGTCACCTCCCTCAACCTGCTGGCAACATTCTTCCTAATGCGGTCCAAACTACCATAGTGGTCTTTGCCACAAGAGCATACCATTGACTCATGGTGAATTTGGTGTCCACCAGAACCCCAGGTCCTTTTCTGCAAAGCTGTCTTCCAGCTAGTCAGTCCCCAGCATGTGTTGGTGCATGGGGTTGTTCCTCTCCAGTTGCAGGACTTTACACTTCTCCTTCTTGAACTTAATGAGGTTCCTGTCAGCCCATTTCTCTAGCCTGTTGAGGTGCCTCTGCATGGCAGCATAATCCTCTGGTGTATGAGCTGCTCATCCCAGTTTTGTGTCGTTAATAAACTCTGCCCTATCATCCAGATCATTAATGAAGGTGTTGACTCATTGGTGCACCACTGGTGACTGGCCTCCAGCTGCAGATTTCATGTTACCAATCAGTACTCTCTGGGTCCATCTATTTAGCTAGTTTAGTGACTGGCCTCCAGCTGTAGATTTCATGTTACGGATCACTACTCTCTGGGTCCATCTATTTAGCTAGTTTTTAATCCACCTCACTGTCTGCTCATCCAGCCTGTGCATCAACAGCTTCTCTATGAGGATCTTATGGGAGAGACTGTTGAAAGCCTTACTGAAGTCTACATAGACAATATGCACTGTTCTCTCCACGCCAGTCATCTCATCATAAAAGATTATCACATTGGTCAAGTATCACTTCCCCTTGGTGAATCCATGGCTACTCCAACTCACCTTCTTGTCCTTCATGTGCCTAGAAATGGTTTCCAGAACTAGTTGTTCATCAGCTTCCTAGGGCTTAAAGTGAGGCAAAGCAGTGCGGAGTTCCCTGGGTCGTCCTTCCTGCCCTTATTGAAGATAGGAGTGACATTTGATTTCTTCCAGTCCTTGGGCACTTCTCCTAGTTGCCAAGATCAGTCAAAGAATATCAAAAGTTGCCTCATAATGACATCTGGCAACTACCTTAGCACTCGTGGGTGCATCCCATCAGGGCAGTGACATCTGGCAACTACCTTAGCACTTGTGGGTGCATCCCATCAGGGCCCATGGTCTTATGCATGTCCATATTGTTTAAGTATTTCCAGACCTGATCGTTTTCCACCATGGATACATCTTCCTTGCTCCAGACTTTTCCCTAGTCTCTGGGGCTTGGGATTCCTGAAGGCTGATCTTGCTAGTAAAGACTGAGAGAAAGGTGACACTCAGCCTTTTCCATGTCCTCTGTCACCAGGTCCCTGGTCTCATTCAGCAGTGGGCCCACATTTTCCTTAGCCTTCATTTTGTCACCTACGTACTTGTAGAACCCCTCCTTTTTGCCTTTGACATCCCTCACCAGATTCATTTCCTTTTGGGCTTTGGCTTTCCTAACCTCATCCATTCATGCTTGAACAGTATCTCTGTGTTCCTTCCATGATACCTGTCCCTGCTTCCACCCTCTGTATGCTTCCTATTTGTGTTTGACTTAGCTTGTTCATCCAGGCAGGCCTCATGGCATTCCTGTCTGAATTCCTACTCATTGGGATAGAGCAGCTTGGAGGACTTAGTTCCTTGAATATTAACCAACTTTCTTGGGCCCCTCTTCCCTTCAGGGCCTTATCCCATGGGACTCTTCTAAGCAGATCTTTGAAGAGGCCAAAGTCTGCTCTCCTGGAGTTCAGGGCTTTGAGCTTACTGTTTACCTGCCTTCCCTTCTTCAGGATCCTGAAGAAGATACACCAGATACAATTACTTAGATTTAGAAAATAATCCATTTAAAAATAATTTAATATATAATAACAAAAATATGTGACTGAGGGAAAGGTGACACTCAGCCTTTTCCATGTCCTCTGTCACCAGGTCCCTGGTCTCATTCAGCAGTGGGCCCACATTTTCCTTAGCCTTCATTTTGTCACCTACGTACTTGTAGAACCCCTCCTTTTTGCCTTTGACATCCCTCACCAGATTCATTTCCTTTTGGGCTTTGGCTTTCCTAACCTCCTCCATTCATGCTTGAACAGTATCTCTGTGTTCCTTCCAGGATACCTGTCCCTGCTTCCACCCTCTGTGTGCTTCCTATTTGTGTTTGACTTAGCTTGTTCATCCAGGCAGGCCTCCTTATGTACTTGTCACCTATGTACTTGTAGAACCCCTCCTTTTTGCCTTTGACATCCCTCACCAGATTCATTTCCTTTTGGGCTTTGGCTTTCCTAACCTCCTCCATTCATGCTTGAACAGTATCTCTGTGTTCCTTCCAGGATACCTGTCCCTGCTTCCACCCTCTGTGTGCTTCCTATTTGTGTTTGACTTAGCTTGTTCATCCAGGCAGGCCTCCTGGCATTCCTGTCTGACTTCCTACTCATTGGGATGGAGCAGTTTGGAGGACTTAGTTCCTTGAATATTAACCAACTTTCTTGGGCCCCTCTTCCCTTCAGGGCCTTATCCCATGGGACTCTTCTAAGCAGATCTTTGAAGAGGCCAAAGTTTGCTCTCCTGGAGTTCAGGGCTTTGAGCTTACTGTTTACCTGCCTTCCCTTCTTCAGGATCCTGAAGAAGATACACCAGATACAATTACTTAGATTTAGAAAATAATCCATTTAAAAATAATTTAATATATAATAACAAAAATATGTGGTTTCCGATACATTGGAAAATCCTGTTCCTTACTCAGTAATTAATACTTTCCTGAACACTGTCATAGCATTCCAGCTATCAGTGCAGCTGTTCATGCCAGATACCCATCCTTTTGTGTGATGAGATGCATTAGGTAAAAGGACAGAAGTATTCTATATTAGCTGACGACTAACGGCCCTCAGATGGCGTTCTTAAAAAAATCCAAACATTATTTCCATTGTCTTTGCATAACTGCAATGGTGGTTATGATAATGGCATATTGTTTATTAAAACTCATTTAACACTGACTTTGGGTTTTCTTGGAAGACCCTATTATTGCATGTAAAGAAAAAGCATCATTATCTGGAAGTAAAATTTGAACATATCTAAAAGTCTAAAAGTATTTTGACTATACCCAGTCAAAAAGAGGATGAGGATGATATACTATACCCAGTCAAAAAGAGGATGAGGATGCCGAGTGATGCTTCACTGCCAAGCAGTGGACAAGGAAGTCACGTGCATTTGAGTAGTAAAAGAGAGGAAAGCTTGCCTTGACATTTTGGAGTAATATAGAATAACTGAAAGGGAGTGTGCTGGGGAGAGGGCTGGAAATAGTTAAGGGTATCAGAGGTTAATATATCTCATAGAAGTGAGAGGAGAGTCATCACCTGAGTAAGGTCAAATGAGCTAAAGAGAGAGCCTTGGGGTTGTTGTGAGAGAGTTGGGGTTGTTCAGCCTGTAGAAGAGAAGGCTCCAGGAAAACCTTGCAGCAGCCTTCCAGTACCTAAAGGAGACCTACAGGAGAGATGGGGAGGAACTCTATCATGGAGTGGAACATCAGGACAAGGGGTAATAGTTTTAAACTGAAAGAGGGGAGATTTAGGATAGATATTAGGAAGAAATTCTTTACTGTAAGGGTGATGAGGCACTGGAACAGGTTGTCCAGAGAAGTTGTGGAGGCCTCATCCCTGGAAGTGTTCAAGACCAGGCTGTATGGGGCTTTGAGCAACCTGGTCTGGTGGGAGGTGTCCCTGCCCAGGGCAGGGGGGTTGGAACTTGATGATCTTTAAGGTCCCTTCCAACCTGAACCATTCTATGGTTCTGGAAATGGATACACATGAAATTCCAATCAGAGTGACACAAAGTGGCCCCACAGGGGCCTTTACATTTCTGATTTCTTTGGCTGTAACTAATCCTTGAGATTGTCAGCATCATTAAGGTAGAGATTTCTGAACTAGAACAATGAGACTAATAACTCATCTCTGGTTTGTGATGTTTATTACAGCTGGTTCTTGTTACCTGCAAAGGCTTTCCGTCTCTTTGCTCTTTTTGTGTTTGTGTGAATACAATAGGAAGAAAGGGTTGACTCTGCTCTGAATTTGTATTTAACATTATTTTACACCCCTCCTTTGAAAAATCCGAACATTAAAATCTTTTCATACTCTTCCAGTTCTTTTTCTGCTGATAGTCTTTTTAGATCAGCTGGAATGCTGGCTTCTCACAGATCCAGGGATATTTCTTATTACAGTTCCCGCTGTAAACTCTTGACTTACGGTAAAACAGGTATGCACAGTTTTGCTCAGAGGACAAATCAATCCTGGAAAGAAAACCACACCATCTTGTTAAAAACTCTCATATGCAAATTTTAGAAAAGCCCAGCCATAAAGCCATTTTGGACAATCAGACATTATTACAAAAATTGCTTAGTCATTTTAAGGTTTATAAAGGATTAGACAAAACACTGAAGAACATAACAGCTTGTGTAATTCAAGTCTGAAGGATCATTCTCCCCCCGCTGCCTTCAGCTCAAAGATGCAAAATTGAAAGCCTACGTACGCAGCATCATCAAAACAGAAAATAGCACTAGCTCCTTACCAATGATTATGTCACTCCAACCATTTCTATATGCAGTGGTAATTTGGGTCTGAAAACTGAAAGGCAGTGGTCTGCCTGAGCAGAAACCGGATCTTGCCCGATGTCTACTAGCCGTGGTAAGTGTAACAGTTCACAAGACAAAATGAGCACATTTTCAAGGAGGTACTGGAGAATCTTCACTCAAAGAAGGTTCTCCAGAGCCTGAAGAGGACTCTTGTATTACTACATACAGTGATAACTTCACACAGAACTGAATGGGAATTCTGTTCTTTTCCCCTCCCCGTGGTTAGAAATACACAAAGTAAATTGATGAGATTTTACAGGAGAAGTAAACAGGTTCTCTCCACCTAATGTTGATCATTTTTGTGTAATAAAGCTTTCAAAATGTTGATGGAAGAGAGAAATGAACTTGGGATATTTGTTGCTGAATAGAAGAAGAGGCAGGTGCAGGCAGGCTTTTCAGGAGGTCGGCTGTCTTGAAGGAAGTGTGAGGAGTTGCTTCCTAGAGAGTCGTGGGATGTTTCATAAAGTGAGTAGGTTTAAATAGTGAGAGCAGTCACTGCCTGCAGTGGTTTGTTGAGTCCTTCTCCGACTCACACTTTCAGTATTCTGAGACTCTTTCTCTATTTCAGGGACTCCACACCTAAAAGAGTATTTTAACTCCAAATATATTTGTGGCTGTATTCTGTCTTGAAGCTTTGCTATTAATGGTATTTTGGCTTCCTCCTCCTCCAGTGCACAGGGAGGATATTGTGCAAGAAAAGATTAAAAACCACCAACTATTTAAGTTCAGAAAACTTACCAGTCCATTCTTTTTGTAGAAAGTTTTGTACCATCTGTCCAAGACCAGCCATCAACTCCATATAATAATCCAATCCAGTAAGACTGTTTTTGTGACAGTTGAGATACAGTAATCTGTAAAAAATACAAAACCTTTATCAGCACTTTATCAGCAAGAAGCTTGCAGTATTTTTCTCTTTTTTTTTCTTTCTTTTTCTTTACCTAAACAACAACGGTTGAGAGAGGAGGTGATCAAAAGAAAGAACCAAAGGATCCCCAGTGCAGGGTCCTGCACCTGGGACGTGGCAACCCCAGGCACAAATACAGGTTGGGTGGAGAATGGCTGGAGAGCAGCCCTGAGGAGAAGGACTTGGGAGTGCTTATGGACGAGAAGCTCAACATGAGCCAGCAGTGCACGCTGGCAGCCCAGAAAGCCAACCCCATCCTGGGCTGCATCAAGAGAAGTGTGGCCAGCAGGGCCAGGGAGGGGATTCTGCCCCTCTGCTCTGCGCTTGTGAGACCCCACCTGGAGTGCTGTGTCCAGCTCTGGAGTCCTCAACACAGAAGGGACATGGACCGGCTGGAACAGGTGCAGTGGAGGGTCACGAAGATGATCAGAGGGATGGAGCACCTCTGCCATGAGGACAGGCTGAGAGAGCTGGGGTTGTTCAGCCTGGAGAAGAGAAGGCTCCGGGGAGACCTTAGAGCAGCCTTTCAATACCTGAACGGTGCCTATAGAAGAGCTGGAGAAGGACTCTTTGCCAGGAAGTGTAATGATAGGACAAGGGGAAATGGTTTTAAATTGGGAGAAAAAAGATTCAGATTAGATCTCAGGAAGAAATTCTTTGCTGTGAGGGTGGTGAGACACTGGAACAGGTTGCCCAGAGAAGTTGTGGATGCCCCATCCCTGGAGGGGTTCAAGGCCAGGCTGGATGGGGCTTTGAGCAACCTGCTCTAGTGGGAGGTGTCCCTGCCCAGGGCAGGGGGGTTGGAACTCGATGATCTTTGAGGTCCCTTCCAACCCAAACCATTCTATGATTCTATGATTCTATTTTGACAGTGATTTGCTGAACTCCTCATCAGGCCCTCATAACAATTTTCAGGAGACAACATCTCTATTTGGCATACAAACAGGAATATTTTGTGTTTGGAATCTCTACTACATGTAAGACTGGGGCAACAATTCTTTTTAGAGCTCTGTCTCTCAGAGTATTCCAAGAGATTTCCTGAGTGAAAGACTCACTGTGTATAAATTTCACAGGATCCATGACACTCGTGTCCACTGTTTGGCTGAATCATATCCTACGTTGCCAGCTACCTCATCATTACACATTTGTGGTTAAGTGTTCTGCAATCTGCATTGCCTCTGATGTTGGAGACAGTACCTCTATTACCATGAAACATCAAGAAGTACTTTCTGACTGGTGAGGAGCTTTGACTAGTTGATACCAATTTAATGAAATGCCATTATGATGGGAACCATACCAGCTTGCTTTTCCTTTTCAGCGTAAGAAGGGTGGCGTTATGGGAGAAGCAGAAGTCTTCACTTTCCTGCCACGTGGCCTCCTCTTCCGACAAGTAGAAACAAGTGTCACCTCCAAGCCATTTCCAGTTTACCGGGCAGAGTGCACATGCGGGTCCTAGAACAGAAAGAAACCATCAGTCCCTTATAAACAGCCAAAGGAAGAGCAGAAGAGTCTACATGCATAGGCATGGAAAGTCAAAGTCATGCAGAGCTGAAATGAATAAGGCACTTTATGGGTCACGCCTACTTGCTTTTTTTAAAAACTGATTATTTCACCTGAGTGCACATGCGGGTCCTAGAACAGAAAGAAACCATCAGTCCCTTATAAACAGCCAAAGGAAAAGCAGAAGAGTCTACATGGATAGGCATGGAAAGTCAAAGTCACGCAGAGCTGAAATGAATAAGGCACTTTATGGGTCACACCTACGCTCATTGCTTTTTTTAAAAACTGATTATTTCACCTGATATAGCATATAACACCCTTGTTTAATCTGATTAAGGCCTAACACATAGATTTAAGGCAGTGCGAGCAGTAGTTCTACTTACTGTCGTTCTCAGTGTTTGCGTCACCCATCAAGCACAACCTCTCCTTTAGTCCTTGCAAGTTTTCATCATGTCCCGCGGGTGCCTTAGAACCTCTGAGACCTGGAGTTTACAAAGACGTTCTTCATGAGACAAAAAGGCTGTGATAACACTACTGCATGACACATGCTTCATCATATATTGCAAATTAAGTTTTTGCAACAGTGTGCTCACGTGCAGCTCTGATGCTACAGTGTCAGATGTTGTGAGCAGATGAGAATATTTCTAGATTTTAAATGCAGTTTCAACATAGTGCCATTGCAGGCCACTTGGTAACCTAATAAAAAACTGAAATAAAGCAAAAAAAAAATATGCTGAGGAAGCATCTTGAACTGATCATACAGGTCTTGAAAGAAGTTTTTGAAAAAAAGGAAGTTTGAAAAAACCTAAAATTTTAAACATACTTCAGGCTGAAAAACCCTTTTATTCTTAAAGGCTGATAGAACTTCTCTGAAGAAATTGGGGAGGTTTTTTTTTATATCTCTTCCTCAACGGTATTTAGATACTGGCTTTTGGTAGCAACAGCTCAGAATGACTATGTCCAGGCTCTGTGACAGAAACTATAGACAGTCATGTCACACATGATAAAAGATAATATAAATATGAGAGTCTTCAGTTCTCTTGCACATCTCAGGTAAACTGGGTGACAAATAAAACAGACAAAGCGAGATTTCCTCATAAATCTGGGTGCTAGGTGTACATCCATTTTTAACATACTAGTATGAACTAATTTAGGATAGTAGTCTACAAACATGAAACGTTAGCCTACAAACGTGAAAGGTTTGTCAAAGGAATGAGACAAGAACTGCTATTCCAGTAGAACGGAGAAACTTGAACAACTGCAGAAGAGGGGAAGGGAAACAACAAACTGATTTATGAAAGTCAACATTATAATTTTATAACTGGATTCAAATTAGCAAATAAATGAGCAATAGCTGGATGAGGACAGAATCCGTTCCTCCCCCCACTCTGTCCAAAATATATCATCTTGATTTCTATACCCTTACTCTGGGAACAAGTCCAGACTTAAAAAAATATTGCTTCCCTCAAAGCCTTATGTGCGCCAAGCTGCAGAGGGTTCATCACAGGCAATTAGGAGGAAAAGAAAGGACAGTATATATGGGGAGGATGAGCTACGACTGTCCTTGTTGCAGTCAGTCTGCCACCTTCCTTCAGTGCCGTTATTCCCAAGGTGTCAACATGAATAAAGGAACACAGTGTATTTCAGCACTTACCGAGGACTATCATTCCTATGGTGAGGGCCAGGCAGAGTGCAAACAAAGTGAAGATTGCTGGCCACCATACAGCAAAGGGAAGAGAGCGCCCTGGGAGAAACCAACAATTTTTATGAGGGCAGGCACCCTATTCTGCAGCGCTCCCAACCCTCTACCCCACCACCAGATGACTCTCTAATGATTTCCCCTTCCAGGCTGTATTATATTTTAAGGATCAAGCCAAATGCAAGCTGAGAAGAAGATGTGGTGCCTCTGTTAAAGGGGTCTGTTTGAGATGAGTCACTGGGCATGGTTTAAACGGAACAGGTTGGGCGTTCCTTGTCTTTGACAAGTGATGAAACTGTGACACATATCGCTATAATATGTGACAACTGTGAAACAGATCACTATAATAGTGATCTTTTGACTTCGAAGTAGGGGATGCTCCTGCTCTCCTTTGGCAGTACAGTATCACTGCTTTTGTGTTTGCATACCGTCCTTACCCTTTGCCCAAAGTACAGTTTGAGTACAAACACTGCTTTTGTGTTTGCATACCGTCCTTACCCTTTGCCCAAATCCTTCCTGCTCTCAAGGCACCCAGTGCTCAGGCTGGGTGACAGCTTCAGGCTGAAGCCTGGTTCAGGAAAACTCTGGAGTCTAAAATACCTGCTGAGGTTTCCCTGGATTCAGAAGCTCCTGAGAGTTACCATCCCCAGACAGTCCTGGCATTGCAGTATGGTGGACCTTTCATATGAAGAGCATTTAACTCAAGACTGAATGCCCTCTTGAAGTAGGCAGTTTAGCCCGACCAGAGCTATGGGACTCGAAGAAGGGAAATTACATGACCTATACATTGAGGCCCAGTGCTGCCTCATCCCTTCTGGCCTTAAAAGCTGCATTGTAAGCATTTTCTGAAAAATTGAGGTCTAGAGGGCAAAACAGAAAAGTTTTTTGCTATTAAAGTCAGACTGTCCTGTCTCCATAGCCATTTCCTGTAATAATAAATAAACAATAAGTAAAACTAACCACATTAAAGCTGATTCCTACATTACAGAATTTGATCCTGAAGTCTTTTCATACAGAAATTTAGGGCAAGTAATGGCAGTATTTCCACTGGTTCATGCTGGTTTTTGTCAGACAAATCAGTACAAATAGTGCACAGAAATAAAAATCAAACCTATAAATACATATTTTTCTAATTTACTGAGCTGGACAAGAGACACTGTTCCTATTGTCATTGTCTACCATTGGGCAGCAAGTCCAAAGAGCAAGCTTCTGCCATACCTTGGTTGATGTTCAAAGACATGTAGTGTCTGACTGGATGTTGTGGCAGGTGATTTAAATGAGCGTATCCATCCTCTTCCTCTGTATTCATATGCATTGTCCGAGAACTCATTCGTGGTTCAGTAATGGTCCTCTTAAAAGACGGACTGAACGATTTGTGAAAGAGAAGCAAAAAGAAAAGCAGAAAGAGGGAGGGGATAGGAGAATGAGTCACACTTCAAATGCCCTAAGGCAAGATATTCTTATTCAAGTATTATGTGTGACTCCTCCCTTTCCTCCCTCAGGGATGGAACTCCTCTCTTCCCACCCATCACATCTCACCCTGGGTCTGGGACATGTAGAGATGACACAAGTCCCAGTAAAAGTATGGTCTGGTAGCTCCCCTCTTTTCAATTTAACCTTCCCACAACTTTCATCTCCTTTGAACCTTCCACATTTTAAGACAGAACAAACACCTTTGATTCATCTCAGAGGCAGACTAACTTCAGCTGCAAATAGCTGCTGAAGCTATTTAATCACACAGAGGAGGCAGAAGTGCTGTCCACGGTCTAATGTCGTCTTCTCAGTGGGAGAAGTGGGAAATCAGGGTGTGGGTAAAAAGGCACAGACAGGATTTAACAAATAAGAGAAGCGAGCCCTTGTGGCAAGGGCTAGCCACATACTGGACTGACCTAGCAAGAGTGCAGCTAGCAGAGCAAAGGAGGTGATGGAGTTCTCCATCACTTCTGAATATGTAGCTAGAGAACTATGTCCAGTTTTGGGCTCCCCATTAAAAAAATTTTAAAAATTAAAAAAAATCCCATAAAATACATAAATGCTAAAACCAGTCAAGAAGAAATAAAAAATTTAAAAAATCCCATCAAATACATAAATGCTAAAACCAGTCAAGAAGGGAGCCATAAAGATGCTTAGGAGCTGGAGCACTTGATTTACAGGGGCAGACTCTGGCAACTGGATTTGTTCAGCCTGGAGAAGAGAAAGCTAAGGAGAATCCAACTGCAATCTCTCACTGCATAAAGGGGCTATGGAGAAGATGGGGCCAGAGTCTTAGAGGTGTACAGTAAAAGGACAAGAAGTAGGGTGGTCAGATATAAGAAGAGGTGTCCAGACAGGGTGTGTCATCTCTGTCACTGGAGATTTTCTGAACTTGACTAGATAGGGACTGGACTAATCTGATCTAGCTTTGAAATTAGACCTGCTGGGCAGGAGTTTGGACCAGAGGGACTTCAGAGGTCCCTCCCAAATTGAATCTTTCCATGACAGCTATGAGTATGAAGGGAAGACTCACTAATGATTTTTAGGGGGGAATGCCCAAAGGAACCTGAAGTAGCATCATCTGTTCCCCTTTCTTGTAACTTGGAGAGAAAAACTTAGAAAGTGAGAAACAGACTGAATACTTTCTTTTAGTAACTCATATTCTCTGCACCACCCAACTTCAGTAGGAGCCCCTTTTTCTTTTTGCAAAGCCCTGCTCACACCTTGCTGGCCCTTCTGCACAGTACTGTGCACTCTCCCCTTTTTCCTCTGGAAGTTTCCCTACCAGGAGAACATAGGATGTATCAGGGTCACCATGTAAAGAGAGAAGTTTCGGAAAGGTTGGCACCTCACCTGCGGCCTCAGATGTTTCAGATGAGTAGATGTTTGTTTAACTTAACACAGAAAAAAATACAGTGTGGTGAGTAGGACCCAAGAGGTGACCATCCCCCTGTACTCGGCACTGGTGAGGCCTCACCTCGAGTACTGTGTCCAGTTTTGGGCCCCTCACCACAAAAAAGACATTGAGGTGCTAGGCAAGGACAGAGTGAAGGACCACACTCCATGGACAAAATTATACCAGTTGAGAGATCATGTTAAGGAGAGAAGATACTGTGGGAAAGACCAGGGCAGATACTTTTTTTTAGTAACTCAAATTCTCTGCACCACCCAACTTCAGTAGGAGCCCCTTTTTCTTTTTGCAAAGCCCTGCTCACACCTTGCTGGCCTTTCTGCACAGTGCTGTGCACTCTCCCCTTTTTCCTCTGGAAGTTTCCCTACCAGGAGGACGTAGGATGTATCAAAGTCACCATGTAAAGAGAGAAGTTTCAGAAAGGTTGGCACCTCACCTGCTGCCTCAGATGTTTCAGATGAGTGCACAGTCTCCAAGGTCAGAGATCTCCCAGCCTCTCTGGATACTCATTCCTATGTTTGGTCACCTCCACTGTGAAGAAAAAATTATACCAGTTGAGAGATCATGTTAAGGAGAGAAGATACTGTGGGAAAGACCAGGGCAGACTTAGACTGATGTGATAGTGAGATTGTGTGACTGGAAACTTGTCATTAGAGATGCTTGAGCCAGATTGAGACCTGTGTCAAGGAGTCTGGCCATCCCCAGGAAAAGACACACGGCAGAGCCATGGTGTCTTAAGTGCCATTGTTTGAAAGGAACCTCTGGAAGTCATGTGGTTCAACCTCCTGTTCACAGCTGGGGTAGCTTTGAACTGATGAAGGTGCCCAAGGGCTTGTCCAGTCAAGTTTGCACAGTCTCCAAGGTCAGAGATCTCCCAGCCTCTCTGGATACTCATTCCTATGTTTGGTCACCTCCACTGTGAAGAATATTCTCCTTGTGTCTAACTGGGATTTCCTACTATGGTTTCTGTTAGTTGCCTCTAGTAGTGCTCTAATCAGCCCTGGCAGAGTGTAGGTATGAATATGGGGACAAGATAGAGGGCCCCAAAGGAGCACTTGCTGATAAAGAGCTGGTCCCATGTCTGCCATTCAGCTGTGCTCTTGGGCACCTTCTTGTACCCTTTTAGTCACCTCTTAGTGATTTAAAAGCACATCAGTGAAAGATGTTATAAGGCTTAATTTGTTTAAGATTCTGATTTGAAAAACAAAGAACATAGAAGGAAGATCCAAGAACAGATGAGCATCAGATTCTTTAGTGAATTGGCTGAACTTCACAGGGTGGGCGTCTTCTTTCTTGCTTTCTACAGACAGTGTCTGTGAACACAGATTTTCATCATATTATTTAGCATCTTGCTGACAATGCATTTCAGCCTGTGAGCACTGGCATCTACTGGCAAGTCTGAACCCCCTCCAGGGCAGCTGCTGTGCTCATGACAAGGATGATGGAGGCCATTGGGAACAAGAGAGGATGCAATGGAGGGCCTGGAGCAGAGAATGTAGGGGAGGATGTGAAGAAGCACTGTGCAGCCAGGGTGTTTGGTTCAACTCTGTTATTTCTGAAGCCGCCTTCCAGACATACATGAACTCTGTTTTTTCCTATCCAGCAGCTCCTCCCGTGGCTCCTCTCATTTCTCTGTCTTTGTTATCTCATTGTAGATGGGCAAATGTAAAGCTGCCATGCCTCCACTTCAGAATGGCACTACTCATTCCCCAATGCACCCCTTTATTCACTTTGCCCCCATCTCCTTCACTGTCCGTGTCCTGTTTGAAGGGATGTTGAAGCCAACAACTCGTCTTTAGTTCTGAAACCTTTCAAAATTTATGAAGTCTCAGGATCTGCCAAGGGCTTTACTCTCACACAATATATAATACTGGGTTTTATTTTCCATACAAAATGTGCTTCAAAAGAACCACTTCTCCAAACTTCCCAGTGCCAGAGAAAGATTGTGGACCTTCCCTACCCCCAAAGATAGTGGACTTCTCTGAGCAGCTTGTGTCTTGGACTCCATCTGTGTGTAGGCAGGAGAACTTTGACAACATTTAAAATAGAAGGCAGACTGGATGAAATAATAAATTTGCTTTAATTTAAAATACTAGATACTATAAATTGTTCCTTCTGGAATGCGCTGCTCTTAACAGGAGAAAAGCCCTTTCCAAGCTGCGGGGGCCAAATGGAGTTCACTATATAAAGATATGGAAATAGTTTACAAAGATCATCCAGCCATAGAAAAGAAAGAAAGAAAGGTACCCTGGAAGTTACCACCACTGACTGCAGTAATGGGGAATGCTCCCTAAAAAGTCACACCAGACAGCGCACAGGAAACCCATGTTTTCACAATGCAGCCATCAAACAATGGCATACAGCAGATTGCTAGGAAAAAATCAAGAGTCAATTTATGGGAAGAAAAAGAGGTAAAGCGTGGCAGCGTAGAAGCCTGCTGTGAATTATTTTTTTCAAGTTGAGTGGGTTGAACCAGATGAAACATTGTACCTTCCTTGCATTGTACCTTGCACTTCCTACTGCAATAGTAAGGAATTCTAGATAGTTAACTGGTATTTGCATCCATAAATTAAGACTTGGCTCTACTGAGTATAGTGAATTGATTCAGCTCACAAATATCTTTCGGCACATTGGGACAAAGGTTTCATTTTTAACCAAGGAACCGCTTCAATCTTTGAGAGTATTTTCCAATGAAATGTTAAATATTAAAGACA
>NW_015090825.1:390924-451428 GCF_001431845.1 Calidris pugnax
ATTGTCATTGTCTACCATTGGGCAGCAAGTCCAAAGAGCAAGCTTCTGCCATACCTTGGTTGATGTTCAAAGACATGTAGTGTCTGACTGGATGTTGTGGCAGGGGATTTAAATGAGCGTATCCATCCTCTTCCTCTGTATTCATATGCATTGTCCGAGAACTCATTCGTGGTTCAGTAATGGTCCTCTTAAAAGACGGACTGAACGATTTGTGAAAGAGAAGCAAAAAGAAAAGCAGAAAGAGGGAGGGGATAGGAGAATGAGTCACACTTCAAATGCCCTAAGGCATTCTTATTCAAGTATTATGTGTGACTCCTCCCTTTCCTCCCTCAGGGATGGAACTCCTCTCTTCCCACTCATCACATCTCACCCTGGGTCTGGGACATGTAGAGATGACACAAGTCCCAGTAAAAGTATGGTCTGGTAGCTCCCCTCTTTTCAATTTAACCTTCCCACAACTTTCATCTCCTTTGAACATTCCACATTTTAAGACAGAACAAACACCTTTGATTCATCTCAGAGGCAGACTAACTTCAGCTGCAAATAGCTGCTGAAGCTATTTAATCACACAGAGGAGGCAGAAGTGCTGTCCACGGTCTAATGTCGTCTTCTCAGTGGGAGAAGTGGGAAATCAGGGTGTGGGTAAAAAGGCACAGACAGGATTTAACAAATAAGAGAAGCGAGCCCTTGTGGCAAGGGCTAGCCACATACTGGACTGACCTAGCAAGAGTGCAGCTAGCAGAGCAAAGGAGGTGATGGAGTTCTCCATCACTTCTGAATATGTAGCTAGAGAACTATGTCCAGTTTTGGGCTCCCCATTAAAAAAAAAATAAAAAATTTAAAAAATCCCATCAAATACATAAATGCTAAAACCAGTCAAGAAGGGACCCATAAAGATGCTTAGGAGCTGGAGCACTTGATTTACAGGGGCAGACTCTGGCAACTGGATTTGTTCAGCCTGGAGAAGAGAAAGCTAAGGAGAATCCAACTGCAATCTCTCACTGCATAAAGGGGCTATGGAGAAGATGGGGCCAGAGTCTTAGAGGTGTACAGTAAAAGGACAAGAAGTAGGGTGGTCAGATATAAGAAGAGGTGTCCAGACAGGGTGTGTCATCTCTGTCACTGGAGATTTTCTGAACTTGACTAGATAGGGACTGGACTAATCTGATCTAGCTTTGAAATTAGACCTGCTGGGCAGGAGTTTGGACCAGAGGGACTTCAGAGGTCCCTCCCAGATTGAATCTTTCCATGACAACTATGAGTATGAAGGGAAGACTCACTAATGATTTTTAGGGGGGAATGCCCAAAGGAACCTGAAGTAGCATCATCTGTTCCCCTTTCTTGTAACTTGGAGAGAAAAACTTAGAAAGTGAGAAACAGACTGAATAATACTTTTTTTTAGTAACTCAAATTCTCTGCACCACCCAACTTCAGTAGGAGCCCCTTTTTCTTTTTGCAAAGCCCTGCTCACACCTTGCTGGCCTTTCTGCACAGTGCTGTGCACTCTCCCCTTTTTCCTCTGGAAGTTTCCCTACCAGGAGGACGTAGGATGTATCAAAGTCACCATGTAAAGAGAGAAGTTTCAGAAAGGTTGGCACCTCACCTGCTGCCTCAGATGTTTCAGATGAGTAGTTGTTTATTTAATTTAACACAGAAAAAAATACAAAAACTGATGAAGTGAAGGCAAAGACAGAGTGAAGGACCACACTCCATGGACAAAATTATACCAGTTGAGAGATCATGTTAAGGAGAGAAGATACTGTGGGAAAGACCAGGGCAGACTTAGACTGATGTGATAGTGAGATTGTGTGACTGGAAACTTGTCATTAGAGATGCTTGAGCCAGATTGAGACCTGTGTCAAGGAGTCTGGCCATCCCCAGGAAAAGACACACGGCAGAGCCATGGTGTCTTAAGTGCCATTGTTTGAAAGGAACCTCTGGAAGTCATGTGGTTCAACCTCCTGTTCACAGCTGGGGTAGCTTTGAACTGATGAAGGTGCCCAAGGGCTTGTCCAGTCAAGTTCGCACAGTCTCCAAGGTCGGAGATCTCCCAGCCTCTCTGAATACCCATCCTATGTTTGGTCACCTCCACTGTGAAGAAAGTTCTCCTTGTGTCTAACTGGGATTTCCTACTATGGTTTCTGTTAGTTGCCTCTAGTAGTGCTCTAATCAGCCCTGGCAGAGTGTAGGTATGAATATGGGGACAAGATAGAGGGCCCCAAAGGAGCACTTGCTGATAAAGAGCTGGTCCCATGTCTGCCATTCAGCTGTGCTCTTGGGCACCTTCTTGTACCCTTTTAGTCACCTCTTAGTGATTTAAAAGCACATCAGTGAAAGATGTTATAAGGCTTAATTTGTTTAAGATTCTGATTTGAAAAACAAAGAACATAGAAGGAAGATCCAAGAACAGATGAGCATCAGATTCTTTAGTGAATTGGCTGAACTTCACAGGGTGGGCGTCTTCTTTCTTGCTTTCTACAGACAGTGTCTGTGAACACAGATTTTCATCATATTATTTAGCATCTTGCTGACAATGCATTTCAGCCTGTGAGCACTGGCATCTACTGGCAAGTCTGAACCCCCTCCAGGGCAGCTGCTGTGCTCATGACAAGGATGATGGAGGCCATTGGGAACAAGAGAGGATGCACTGGAGGGCCTGGAGCAGAGAATGTAGTGGAGGATGTGAAGAAGCACTGTGCAGCCAGGGTGTTTGGTTCAACTCTGTTATTTCTGAAGCCGCCTTCCAGACATACATGAACTCTGTTTTTTCCTATCCAGCAGCTCCTCCCGTGGCTCCTCTCATTTCTCTGTCTTTGTTATCTCATTGTAGATGGGCAAATGTAAAGCTGCCATGCCTCCACTTCAGAATGGCACTACTCATTCCCCAATGCACCCCTTTATTCACTTTGCCCCCATCTCCTTCACTGTCCGTGTCCTGTTTGAAGGGATGTTGAAGCCAACAACTCGTCTTTAGTTCTGAAACCTTTCAAAATTTATGAAGTCTCAGGATCTGCCAAGGGCTTTACTCTCACACAATATATAATACTGGGTTTTATTTTCCATACAAAATGTGCTTCAAAAGAACCACTTCTCCAAACTTCCCAGTGCCAGAGAAAGATTGTGGACCTTCCCTACCCCCAAAGATAGTGGACTTCCCTGAGCAGCTTGTGTCTTGGACTCCATCTGTGTGTAGGCAGGAGAACTTTGACAACATTTAAAATAGAAGGCAGACTGGATGAAATAATAAATTTGCTTTAATTTAAAATACTAGATACTATAAATTGTTCCTTCTGGAATGCGCTGCTCTTAACAGGAGAAAAGCCCTTTCCAAGCTGCGGGGGCCAAATGGAGTTCACTATATAAAGATATGGAAATAGTTTACAAAGATCATCCAGCCATAGAAAAGAAAGAAAGAAAGGTACCCTGGAAGTTACCACCACTGACTGCAGTAATGGGGAATGCTCCCTAAAAAGTCACACCAGACAGCGCACAGGAAACCCATGTTTTCACGATGCAGCCATCAAACAGTGGAATACAGCAGATTGCTAGGAAAAAATCAAGAGTCAATTTATGGGAAGAAAAAGAGGTAAAGCGTGGCAGCGTAGAAGCCTGCTGTGAATTATTTTTTTCAAGTTGAGTGGGTTGAACCAGATGAAACATTGTACCTTCCTTGCATTGTACCTTGCACTTCCTACTGCAATAGTAAGGAATTCTAGATAGTTAACTGGTATTTGCATCCATAAATTAAGACTTGGCTCTACTGAGTATAGTGAATTGATTCAGCTCACAAATATCTTTCGGCACATTGGGACAAAGGTTTCATTTTTAACCAAGGAACCGCTTCAATCTTTGAGAGTATTTTCCAATGAAATGTTAAATATTAAAGACATATTATTATTTTTTCATTTATTTTTAGGAAAGTCTCCAAATACTAAGGCATATACACATAGACATAAGGAATATATATACAAGGAATATGTGCGTATGTAATACAAACCAGATGCTGACATACAGAACTTCAAAGAACTCCTGCAATGAAACTCCACCCAGAAAAGTGGAGGCATCATATTCTTTCAAGAAGTATGACAAGTGCTTTAATAACACATGATGCATAGCACTTACCTTGGACTCCAGAGAACCCAAACAGTGTAGATATAATACAAGAGGTCAAGTAAGATTTGTGGCAATGGATTCTGCATCAGTTTGAGTGACTGTGTGTAGCTCTGAATGGAACACATAACTATTATCCTCCCTGTTATTCGCACAGCAATTAACACTATGGTTGCATTGAAGTTATTCAGGTAATGTTTTAATTCAGCCATGACATTTGACTCTACTTTTAATAGAAATTGTTTCAAGACATTCCCTGTAGTCTTCTGAAAATATATATTTTTTTCTATAAATGTTAATGCATATGTGAAAAGAATTTTATGGATTAATAGAGCCTTGCATTCTTTCTGTATCTCTATACCTTAAACAGGGGAACAGAGAGAAGAATAGATTTAGGAAAGAAGGTATGCCTTGGCAAACTGATCTAGAAGAGAATTATGGGTGGAGAGTAGTTAGTGTGTAGAGTAAGTAACTCAGACAGTAAATTATCAAGGATGCAGCTGGTTTATGACTGCCAGGTGTTAGCGTAAAGTGCTGATTAAAGCTCAAGAAATATAGAGACCTACAAGAATGTGTGGCTGTCAACCTAAAGAGACACACAATACTCATTGCTTGACTGTAGCTAATTCCTTCATGTTGCTTCTTAGGCCTGTGGTTTTTAGCTTTGTAGTATTTTTTTCTCTCTCTCATTTGTGAGCCAGGGAGGGAAAATGCAGGCAAAGAGGAAGATTTGATCTCTAATGACCTGTCCATTTGAATCACTATTCTGAGAAAACTGCATGCTAAACAAACAAAAATAAAAATACATTTAAAAGTTCCAGTTCCTAAAGCTGGTATCTCACAGCAGCAGATCCCACATCCCTTCTTGCAATGCCTCTTCAGGTGAAATGAACGGCCCCTTTCTCACAGATCCATAATTGCTTTGTTGAACAGGAGTGGCTGGCATAAATAATCTGTCCATAGACAGAAGCACAGAAGATGTTGTCATATAACACGGCCCTAGAAAACGAAAAGATATGGCTTAATGATGTCCCAATGACATCATGTGATCTATATTTGGACCATTTCTAATCGTACTGATTTGTCACTGGAATGCAGAGTTATTTTCCCCTTGGAGCTATTTCATTTGTGCTAAGTGGTCCTCTTGTGTCTGGTGCATGTGATGGAGCTGTACTTTGCCACCCGTTGTTCCTTACACAGGACACGAATTCAGACCTCCATAGCAGATGCTATGATCTCCACGCTCCTTTGTCATTGCACATGTGACAAACACGGGAAAGAGGAAACACAGGTTTCATATAATTTACTGGGGCCCATCAGATAGAACCATACTGGTCCTAAGTTATGAAGGCTTACCGTTTTGTCACTTCTTTTGAAAAAGCCGTTCCATCCTCCCAGTACCAGCCATTCCTTTCGTGTACGTATGATAATCCAACCCAGTAGAGCTGTGAATCCTGTGGCAGAGAAACCTGTAGGTGTGGGAAAATCATCACAATATTTCAAAAATAAGACCCAAGTTCTTGTATCTTGCAGCTGTGAAAGTTCTGCAACCTAAGGAGATAGCTCTTGCTCAATAGGAGAGTAACACGTTGTCCATGCTTGCTCTCCATGAGGCAGTGCTGACGGCTCTAATTATAGGATCATTCAAATACCGTTGTTTGTTGAATTGTGACAAGACAAATGCACTGTGGATCTGTGAAAACACTGCTTTTTCAAAGGAAAAAGAAAAAAAAAAAAAGGCAGCTTTATCTGGTCTGCCTTTAGGTGTCTATGCTGCCTTCAGATATCTGCAGTATAGATACAAATATGGGAGCACCAGTTAAGACCCAGTTAGAGTCAGCAGAGATCTGGCCAACGGATCCAATGGAGCCTGAGAAGTGATTCATCTCACCCAATGGGAGTGCTACTGAATAGTGACTGCGTTGGCCAGATTTCCCACTGACTGTACAGAAGTAGCCTGGGGAAGGAGCTCTGAAGTTGCAGACCTCTTACACTGCAGATGCCTGAAGTCAGGTGAGATGAATCCCAGCCTAGAGGGCAGAGCCTGTTGCCTAAATGCAGCCCTCCAACAGCTTTTGAGATTCTCCAGCCTCTCTGAGGTCTTTGCATATGGTTGATAGAGAAGACCCAGAACCTACGGGAGAACTGTGCCTTGCTGAGGTCAAGGAGAGGACCCTTGGGCATGTCAGATAGCCCTAGAAACCTATGCTTAGGCACCTGAAAGAGGTTCCTCAGCATCTTAGCCTGTTCAGATCTTTCAGATGCTCTACTGCTGCTTTGTAGCATGCTTAGGGACTCGTACAAAATCTAAAATCCACAGCTGGCATAACCTTGCCTGGCCTCAGTATGGCTGCAGCTGCCTATAGTAATCATGGAAGAAAAAGCAAGCACCCAGACATCTGAAATCAAACTATCCAGGGATTTATACAGCATACGAAAAGCATCTCTTGAATTCAGCACTGAAGTTGTGGTATTCCGGTGTCTCGCAACTGTGAGCCATGATCCTGACCTCAGGATGCCACTAAACTCAATAATAAAGCATTTCTCCAATTCCTATTTTATCTCTACCCTTTAAAAAGCTTTATGTGGTAAAAAGACAACAAGGACATTTGGGCTTTGTGTAAGCTGTTGAAAAAGAGGTTCCCAGATATGTGTGTACATAAAAGGAAAAATAGGGTCTTAACAGCAAATTACAGATCTTTCATTATTCAGAAAAAACAAACAAACAAAAAAACAACAAAAAACCCAAACTAAATGAGTAAGACTAGTAAATATTTTTCAGTTGTCATAATATAATCATCTGCTGTGACATGATTAACACCACTCTGTGAGGGATGACACAAGGTCAGAAAACAACCTGTAGTAGTCACTTGGCACTGCAGGGTGCAAATGACAGTACCACGGTGAATTGGCCACTCTCCCAGATTTCACGTTGATGTGGGTTTGATGCTGGGACCCCCTCCATAAGACTTGTGGAAAGAGACAATGGAAACATGCCTTCTCTGTGGTGGCTCTCTCCTCTGTGGTATAATGCACAATTTGTTTTCTTTGTGAAAACCTAAGCATTAGCTATTAAAGTATTTTATACAATGGCTTATTCTATTTCTCCTAATACACAGTTTGACTATTTCCCACAGCTCACAGTTTAGAAAGTGTCCCAAGTTGTGACAATCTTGTGACTTGCAGGAAGGCTACTGGACCCGGACAAAACTAAATACAAGCACTGTAAACGATCAAACTCATTTCTGCCTACAAGTTAAAACGTGACATAAAAGAATGCATGAGGTTAAGACTGTACCATCTTTGCTGTGTCTTTCAGCACAAGAAGAGTGGCGTTCCTCGAGGAGCAGAACTCCTGGCTTTGCTTCCATGTTTTCCTCTCCTTTGAAATGTAGAAGCAGCTGTCAGCTCCGCTGTTTACCCAGCTGGCTGGACAGACGGCACATTTTGTCCCTAGAAATCAGAAAAAGTATTAGGCAGGTCTGTGAGGAATACAGGGGCTTGAGTGAGAAGAGTTTAAGGGCAGCCATGAATCAGCCCAGCTCTTCAGGGGTGAAAGACAAGTTGTTTTGCAGGTTAGTGTGCACACACTCACAACTCACATACTACCACAGTTAAAAACAGACACTACCCGACCAGATCTTTTCCCTCTGATTTTATAGTCCCTCAGTCAATGGCCTCTGAAAAGGAGGTGATTTGCGTTTATTTACGTGGCAACCGCATTTACCGTTTTTCTCCTTCCCTTCCAAACACAACGCTTCCCTCATTTCCCGCAGCTTCTTTCCTTCCTCAGGATCCTTGGAAACCTGAAAAACTGAAAGGCATGGAAGCGTTGATCAAAGATTTTTTAAAAAAAGCTTTTAACTTTATTTTGTTGCTTTTGGCATTCTTTTAATTTTTGTCTACTTCATTTGTATGTCCACCATTGTGTGTACATCATCCGCATTGTCTTCACCAGGAGAGTTGTGCAGCACTGGAAGAAATCACCGGGAAAGTGGGGGGCATCTCCACCCTTGAAGATTTTCAAAAGTCATCTTGACAAAGCTACAGATTACTTTATCTGGGGTTGGTGATAGTCCAGCTTTGAATAGTGGGGACTAATGGGTGGGTGTCAGACTAGAAACCTAAAGAATTCCCTCTGAGTTAACATTTCAGTGATGCCATGGACCACCCTGAGTGTTCATCCTGGGCGCTCGCAACTGCTTTCCTCCTTCCAAAAAGGCACTGGGGACTCTCTGCCTCTGCTTCCAAATGTAATGTGCCATCATCTTTTGTCATTAATTGAAATGTTGCTGCGGAAAATCTGCTGTAATCGTTAGGCAAATGCACCAGTCACAGTGATTTGATGCCAGGATTGCCCTCCCTGCAAAAAGCTTTCAAACCAAGAAGAGGGAACCGGGAAATATTCCAGTAACAGTCACGGGGGGGCACCATTATCCAGAGAGTGTGGCTAACGAGATGAGTTTCTACCTGTGCAAACTCATCATTTCAGAAATGGATTAGGGTTAAGGTGAGGGTTAGGGTTTGTCAGTGGTTAGGGTAAGGGTTAGGTATATACATTAAGGCTGGGATTAGGTTTAAGGTTGGAGTTAGGGTTAGAAGTGGGGCTAGAGTCATTATGATTATGGTTAGGCATTAGATGTTACCTGTAAAGTTATGATTTAGGTTTGGGGTTGGGGTTAGGTTTAGGAGTTAGGTTTATGCTTAGGCATACGGATTGGGATAGGGTTAGGGATAAACTTTAGTGTTAGGATTAGGGTTGTTAAGGTTAGGCATTAGGTTTAGGGTTAGAGTCAGTTAGATTTAGGTATTGCATTAGGATTAGTGTAACCCTTAGGGTTAGGGTAACTATAAATGCAGATATTAGTGATTAGTTTGAAGAAGAGGAGCCTGAGGGGAGACCTCATTGCCCTCTACAGCTCCCTGAAAGGAGGGTGTAGAGAGGTGGGGGTTGGCCTCTTCTCCCAAGGGAATAATGACAGGACCAGAGGAAATGGTCTAAAGTTGTGTCAGGGGAGGTTTAGATTAGATATTAGGAAGAATTACTCTACTGAGAGAGTGGTCAGGCACTGGAACAGCCTGCCCAGGGAGGTGGTGGAGTCACCACTGGAGGTATTTAATAAACATGTAGACGTGGCACTTCAGGGCATGCTCTAGTGCCCAAAATTGTTATGTTGGGGTTTATTTTGTGTGTGTCTGGAATGGAATCGATGATCTCAAAGATCCCTTCCAACCATGAAGATTCTGTGTGATTCTGTGACCCCAAGTGACCTGTGCTGACAATGATTTGTGGGGGGATTTTTGTGGCAGAGCTGTACTGCTGCCCTTCTTGCTGGATTATTTCCATTGGAAGAAACCCGGACACCAGGGAAAGTTTTCTGGGGTGAGAAGAAGTAGTTGTACAGCTGGAATTCACTCCAACAGCCACATGTCCAGACACAGCAGTACTTACACAGGGCCAACAGGGCTACCAGCCCCGACAGCAACACCAGGCACAACACGAGGAAAACAAAGGCCACTGTCCGCCATATGGAAGACGAGGAAGAGGCTCCTGAGACAAATAAAAAACCCATTCAGCAACAAAACCAACGGCTTTCCTCACCACGCAGTGGTCCTACCTCCTCTCTGACAGCAGCAGTTCACCTTTATACCTTCTTACACCTTCTGCAGAGCAGTGCTTGTTATCACTCTTCTGAATTTCCTGGAGTTATTTTAAGAAAATACCTATTTATCCACTGAGATTATTTAATAACTGAGGCTCTAGTGTTTTAAAATAAAAATTCTTCTCATGAGATAGTAAATGGATTATATTTTGCAGTTCCCACAGTCCTGGAAATAATAAAACAACCTCTAAGACTTCTCCACCGTGTAAAGGGAAAATTACCATCTAGCTCTGAATAATTACTTCTAGAACCTGTGATTGGGATTTCTAAATGACTGCAATGTTTGAACATTAAACTGTGAACATTAAACATTAAACTTGATCAGACTTTAGAGCTGTTGAGCAAAAGATTGGAAAAGATAAACTATAGCCATCCCTCCCAGCCGAATTTAGTCATAAGTCTATCTACTTTACCTGGTCTCTGTGCATATCAAAAAGCCATTTTAAGAGCTTGCCAACCTATTCATTTCCAGGAAGCTCTGCCCCTAGATCACACTCACTAATATTTTATCCTTAGATTTTTGACTGTTGCTTCTCAACAGCTTCTCCTCCATCCTCCTTGTCAAGTGATCATTCTCAATGGATAGTCCTAGATCTTTTCCACACAGCACCAGCGTGATGTTAATTTATGTCTTTTTCTACCCTGCCCAGCATGATCTTTCTTTTCCAGATAGCACCAGGGTGATGTTAATTTAGTCTTTTTCTACCCTGCCCAGCATGATCTTTATTTCACACACAGTGTGAATTGCTGAGCCACGGCAACAGTACTCAAGTGATCATTTTATGGTCTCAGACATTCCATGGGCACAATACAATGCCTTAGTTAACACCCAGCTTTTTATAGAAAAACTTTGAGTATAAACAAATAAAAACATATACACCCATACAGTATATAGTGAATATACTTTCACTATTATAAGTAATAAACAGAGCACCTTTCTACTCCCCACAACTGAGTAAATTGCTTCCATTTCCAAGGCACTCATTATCTGATACAGTGCCTTCCTCTCTTGTAGAGCCTTGCTGTAATAAATGAGTCCTACCAAAATAATAAAAAAAAATCTATAGAAAGGTGAAATTTGTCTTCTGTGTGGAAGTAAATGGGAAAAGTAATTGGAGTAAAGATAAGCTTCAGAAAAAATATCATCTCTGTTCAGAAACTATTGCACGCAAGACTCCATTATGATTATTGTCTCTGTTGTTTCCTTGAACATTTATCTAGGAACATACTATAAAGTTTAAAGGGATTATATAGTAAACAACATGACTATGTAAATTGAAGTTATATGAAGTTATGATCTAGATAGAAAACCTAATTTCCATCTGTACTTACTGTCTACTCTGACACAACTGGCCGGAGCCTTGAATGTAGAACATTTGTTGCTGCTCGAATATCCAGAAGTAATAACTGAAGCTGAGGGTCGTAAATTTAAAGCGGTGTAGCCTTCCTCATCCTCCATCTCCAGCTCATCACACTTCTGTCTGCAACAGGAGCGCTTTGGGAGTAAGGGCACACTGCAGTGAGACCAGTGCTGGAGCCACGGGAATGGTTCACGTTTCAGGATTTCCAGTGAAACCACGGAGGAAGCTGGCTCTGTTCTGATTACTGTGTCATACTAAAAATGTAATGTATTGAAAGCAAGTTAAGGACACTGTCAAGGATGTGTGTTTTCTTCCTGGATGCAAAGACCAGGAGTCTTGGTTCCTGGCTAGAACCTAAGACTGTTTCATTTAACTATCCACCTGATCAGACCCTGTAAATACAGAAAACATCAGAATTTTCTACCTCCTCAAAATAAGATGCTCTAGAAATAGTTGCTATTTTGAGTTAAGGTGTGAAAGATATCTGTTCATATATCAGGGCACAAATAGCACCCAACAGGAATGGGCTGCCCAGGGAAGCGATTGAACCTCCATCCCTGGAGGTATTCAAAAGACAGGTTGACATAGTGCTTAGAGACATGGTTTAGGGATGTGAGTTTTTTTGTTTTTGTCAGAGTTACGTTGATGGTTGGACTAGATGATCTTAAGGTCCCTTCCAACCTAGACAGTTCTATGATTCTAACAGCTGCACAGAGAGCAATAGGCTACATTCCCATTCACTGTTATGAAATAAATGAAAAATGAAATTATTGTGCAAAAATTCTCTGAAACAAATGCTAGAAGGGGAAAAGCTGAGCTAAAAGGATGGTGAGGCCTGGTGCTTGGCAGGATTCAAGTGACCACTCACTCAGCCTGCGTCAGGGAAAGACCAGACCACGCTGAAGACCTCTCTGCTGTTGCACTGTACGCAGAAGTCACTGTGCAGGAGTGGCTTATCCATCCTCTCCCTCCATCTCTAGCTCTCTGCAGTGGCTGGCTCCAGTGTTGAGCTGTAGTTCTTACACATCTTCAGCAACCAACTCTCCTTAACCGAGCACTTGCCCAGACACGATGAGTCACGTCGTGGTGACAGGGTGAGTCAGGAGGAAATTGTGAGAGAGGGGAATTTCTGTGTAGCTGTTCATGTTCTTGTGTGTAAAGTTCAGAGTCTCCCGCTTGCAAAATAATATCCACAGACTGGAAATACACTGTAATGACTGGGGTATTCATCCTGCCTTGCTGTGCAGATAATAGATTTTTTTCAGGGTAGAAATACCTCTGGCTGCATGTATTTCTTGCATTATATCTTACCTGCATGCAAAGCATGGAAGGTGGAAAAGTTGGGAATAAAAGGTACCTACAGTCAATTTTGTTACACAGAGAGGCACACAAGGAATAGCAGGCACCGCATGCTCATGGTGTACCCATAATATCCTCATAAAAACCCACACTAAATATGGTGCAAAAATACTTGTCTAGTGGGCCTGAAAACTGTATGTTGGCACCTTACTGTGAAAAGGGCTTTTCTGCAGATAACTGGGAGCCAAGTGTGTCTATATTACTGAACTTCATTGCAAGTTTTCATGACAGTAACCTCCTCACTCTTAGCAGCAACTTCATGTAATGAATTGCCTTTGGGAAAACTTTTCTCCAACCTGATCTTACTTCTGCAAAGGAAACAGGAGGTAAAGTAATTTTCTTGTATTCTTTTGTTAGCTCTGTATTCAATAAGCAGTCTGTTAATTATATCACTTCTTTTTTTGAGCCTTCTTTTAAAACAGATCCTGCTGTAAGAACAGAGGTAACAAAAGTTGTTAGGTGGGGCTTCATCATCATGCTCTCTGTTCTTGTAAAGGTCCAGGGCAGAGAAAATTTCTCATTTCTTCAGACTAAAATGAAAAAGAAAAATAAGCTAAGGAAGAAGTTTGGGTCTACATTTGAACACAGCAGGTCTACAAATGTTTGTCAGCAGGCTGAGCAAAATGGCTGGGTTTATTAACCAGAATGTGACCTTTCAAATTGCCTTATCTGGAGTCTATGACTTGGGGGGGATGTGGGGAGGAATGGAATTTAGACATGGGAAACATGCTGTTGTAAAGAACTGTGATTCAAAAAAGCCAACACACGAACAAGTCCCTTCCTATGTCTTGTCATCTGTGAGGAAAAGCTCCTTTGAGTGGCAAAGGGGATACAGCCAGCGCGTCCTTAAGCCCCATCTGGTTGCAGCACCACAAGAGCATGTCATCTGCCAGATTCAGCCTTTGCTGGATAAGGTTGGTTGTTGTTGCCTGCAGCAGTCTTCATGTCTGCAGTGAATGGTAGGACACTGCCTTTTGCCTTTCTTCCCTGGGGTAACGTTGATTTGGGGGTTTTTTTTGGTTTTTTTTGGTGTTTCAATCATCGTTTTTTGAGGAGAAGCAGCTAGCTCCAGGGCACTGTGAAACCCTACTGTAACCCCACCTGCCTCTGCATCAGAGATTGCTTTAAATTTGCAGTAAAGTGACCCAAAAGATCTAGGCCACGGCAAGATATGAGGTGGGCTTGTGGCTGCCTGTCAGCATGGGGAGGTCTCAATCTCACCTCATGTTTGTCTTCAACAAACTGCAGAAACACCTAGGATTTGCACATCTGCTCTTAGGCATGCAGCATTAATCAAAAAACATCCTGGGAATATCTTTCCTGTTACCTCACATTCACTCTAATGTAAGAGAGAAGAAGATCAGACTTTTTCTCTCTCTCTTTCTTTCTTTCTTTCCTTCTTTCCTTCCTTCTTTCTTTCTTTCTTTCTTTCTTTCTTTCTTTCTTTCTTTCTTTCTTTCTTTCTTTCTTTCTTTCTTTCTTTCTTTCTTTCTCTCTTTCTCTCTTTCTCTCTTTCTCTCTTTCTCTCTTTCTCTCTTTCTCTCTTTCTTTCTCTCTTTCTCTCTCTCTTTCTTTCTCTCTTTCTCTCTTTCTCTCTTTCTTTCTTTCTCTCTTTCTTTCTCTCTTTCTTTCATTTTTTCTCATGAATTACAGCAAAGCCCTTCAATATCTGGAAAGGATGCACTATGAATACAGCTCTGGGTGCCTTCCAGATGAGATATCTTATTTCAGTGTAGCTGTTGAGAGACACACCAGGGCTGTGTCCGTGCTGCAGGACAGAAGCACTCTGCATTTTCACCCCCAAAGACAGGAACAGCCAGGAGAGCAGCTGGGAGAGATTACACTAGAGATGCACGGGGTGAGTGGTGTAAACAGCAGAGAGGAACAGAAATCCACTAAGGTTTCTGGAGCATGAAATTGATATTTGAAAATAACAAAAATGCTCATGTCGGTGACCAGAAACTGCTGTGCAGTGCTGAGATCAGTGACATACTAGAACAGCATCTTGAAGGGAATGACCAATGCTTTCACAGCCCAGATGCTACAACGGTGGTAAATGATCCACAATAAATAGTCTGGGGCACAATCCACAAGGAATACACAAGTCTCCAGGGGAGACCAAGCAAGGAATTTGTGGACTCAAATCAAAACGCCGTTATAAGACTGAGATTTCTTATTGCAACCTGCCTGCCATTGTTCTACGGAGATCTGGAGGGAGATATTTTGTTCATTACCAAATATCCCAAATTCTTGGGGTATTTTCACTGTGGATGGGTTTGTAGACCTTTTCCCAGCACATTGAATAGTATGTCATTCCAGGAAATATCCTAAAAATACATAAGAGGAGGTTCTGTTCATGCCTCTCACTGAACCCTAGCATAACTCTTGCAATAGATCAAAAAAGTGGAAAATTAGAAAAGTAGAAAAGAAGAACAGTATTATTACCAGGAAGAAAAAAATAAATTAAAAAAAAAAAGTAAAAGAAAAGTTAAGAAGAGAACTAACAGTGCCAGGAAGAAGTATAGAACATGGAAGAGAGCTAGACATTCGTAGCTGAAGGATATCTTCTACTGTGACACATGGACTAGTCCTTATGAGAACTAGGAATCCCTGTGCTCCAGAGGAAATATGATTCAGGAACACTTTGGCCCATCTTTTGAGGATAACTGTGTTTGTGTACTCTATACTTCACCATCCTAGCATATTGAAGAAGTCAGATCAACAAGACATCAGAAGCGTCTCTCGAGTGGAAGTGTTTAATCCTCAGCAGTTGCGTTATGTTACAGCTGTACAGTTATGAACTGACAAGTGGTAATTAGGACTGTACCAATGGATGCTTGAGAGAGGAGCAGCATCTTTACGTGCTCGCCCTGTCACTGTGCTTTTTTTTCTGGCCATCACTGCTGACCATTTTGTCCATCACTTGTGTTGGTTAAAACCAAGTATTCATCTGGCAGTTTTGGATCTGGAACGACAGACTTGGGTTGCTCCTGGAGCCCATCACCAGGCTTGTTTCCTTAGCATGAAGATACTTTTACACAAGTCTAAAAGAGAATGAAAATGGGGGAATTGAATAGGTTTGGTCCCACATATTTAAATTCTCATTTGACAGTTCTGAAAAACTAAATAAATAAAAAATCCAACCTTGCAGAATGACTTCTAGCTTCTCATAATCATTTTGGTCTGACAAACCAGTCGTCCTGCCAACGGTTGTTACCTCGCTGCAGTTGGATGGCGGGCTTTTCACAGATATAGTAAAGCTCTTCTGTACATGATGAGCTATATATGGCATTATAATAAAAATATCCACAGAGGTCATGGGAGGGTAGATAGTTTGCCCTAGGAAAGAAAACCATTTATTTTTGCATCTCACTTCATCCTTGCCCCTTCCAAAAAGAGCTGTCTTTACTTTCACGAAAAATATATACCCCCAGCAAAGAAATAAAGCATTTAGTGACACTGTGTACCAACTCCTAGAAGGCTCACCCTGTCCTGACCATGCCAACAAGCACCCCCAGCAGGGGTGGATCCTAAACCATTTCTTGTGCCTGACATTGTGCTAACTCCTGGGTACCAACCGGAGGGTGTCAGTGGCTCTTTCAACAGAAGTGTAGAGGATACCACCCAATAATGAAAAGGAAAATTGGCAAAGTAGATTTGAAAACCAGAAGAAAAATGTACTGTATTTCTGAAATAACTTGCTAAACCAAAGTGAAATGATTCTAGAGAATAAATACTGTCTTATACAGAATTAAAAAAAGTATAAAACCAAAAGCATGAAATGATGCACCTTTCCACTGGAGTTTTTTCCGTGTGTCTTCACTGAAACAAGATGTTAGATGCAAGAGGAATACGTGACATTTGTGGTCAGTCTGAAACCACATCATGGAAATAAACTTTCCAGGTTTTGCCCAGTAATACTGCCTAGATCACCCTCCAAGCTGTTCTGGGTAAGGCCAAAAAAAATCCGAAATGAAAAAGTGAGGCCCGGAATCCAGAGAAAGCTGCATAGAAGTTGGCTGTTCAGTGCACCCTTCGTGTCAGAGACACTGGGATTTAGCGTGTGGGTGAGGACCAACTTTATGTACCACGGAAAAGCTGCCCACTTACCAAGACTTTTGTTTATCCGTAAGAACTGTGTTGTCTGCCCAATACCAGTCTCTCTGTCCACCTCTAAATCTTAATCCAAGCCAGTATATTTTTCTATGAAACTTTTTTACCAATTCCTATGCAGAATAAGGACAATTAAAACAGATATTTAGGAAGATATTAAAAATAAATATTTAGGCTCAGAAGTTGAAAGCATTGATGGAAATTGCTTAAAGAACCGAAGTACCGCAAATTGTTAACCTGTCAGAACAAGTTCTGCATTGAAGGGAAAAAACTAGCATCAAAAGATAAATCACAGTAAAGCTGTTTTTAATCAGAGAGAAGATGCACTTCTAGCTCTGAAGAGCAATGTCACCCTCATCAACCTGATTTAAACCCCCTGGGTGAAACACTGCATTGTTTTTCCCTCTTTAGTCATGAATCTTTCCTCCTCCTTTACTCTGTCCTTAGCATTTGTCAACAGTGAAACAGAAGCCTCTGCAGGGAGCTGTTGAGTTTGGTTTGTTGAACCTTTACACTTGGTTCTAGCATCGTTAACTTATTCCCAAAAGCGAGTGGACCATGACGAGCAGAGGAGGTCTTAAACTTCAGCATTTAGCAATATTCTGTCCTTAAAAAAGGCTCTGAGCAGAACAGGTAAGGATGTAAACGTATGCTTTAGCGTGTGTTTTTTTAGCATGCTTTTATGCATGTACCAATGTTGCCTTTTTCACTGCTGCTTGAGGGGATCTCTAAAGATTTTAATTCCATTTTTCTGTTTTTCTCTTCCTTCCTTCACTTATCACTGCTGCTCCTCTGTTTTCTCTTTTTCCTCACAGCTCTCAGTGCTGTGATTAAGGCAGTGAGAACAGATTGCCCCCCACGATCCTTGCTGTCATCGGTTTGGGAAGGTGAGAATAAAGCCTCTCCCCTTTACTTCTGGAGGAAACCTTATGGCCTCAGCGAGAGGGAAACTGGCATTTGTCGAGTGCTGGAGAGCGGGCAGGACCAGCCACGACTGCCATCTCTTGGGTCATCTTTTCTGCCCTCAGTCTTCTAATATGTCTGCTGGCATCCAGAGGCAAAAGGATTATTTCACTCTACACTTGGCATTTCCCCTTCCCACCTCAGTTCGTTTTCATTTACTAAAATTAGGCCAGTTTTCAACAACTTGCTGCCTGGCATTTTAATTTTGATTGAAAAGATGAGATCACCTTTTGTGGAAAGAATTTCTACAACGGGAAAAGACTATGGTTTGCCTATGGGGAGGCCAGGTTAAAAGAGGTTTTTGTGCTAATATCCTACTAAATCCTTCTTTGGGTCTCTAATACTTGTTAAATAAGTGAAATCATTGCCCACAGCCAAACAGCCATGAACGTGCTTTCACCAGTCAGCCCAGCAAGTAGCCAGCCACGGCAAGCTAAGGCACGATGGGTTGTCTCTGACCACCAGCTGCTCAAAAAGGTTGTCCTTTGTGTGACAACGACAAGTCCTATGCCTTGCCACTGCCCAGGACTCCTTAACCACTGTAGAAAAACTCCAGCTCACGGTGCCATTTAAGAAAATTATGTGTGGGGGGGTCAGTAGCTGATAGGGCGCGTGAACTTCTCCCATGAATGAGAAATAGAGTGAGAAACCAGTCCATACCAGCTTTGCTGCCTCTTTTATCAGAAGAAGAGTGGAGTTTTGTGAGGAACAAAACTGGCGACTCTCTTTGAATGACTTCTTTTGCTCGGAGTGGTAGTAGCACATATCATCACCTTCCCACTTCCAGTTTGCAGGGCAGAGTACACAGTTCTGGCCTGGAAAAGGAAAACCATAGCCTCGTTTCTGTTGCCAGCCTGTCCCTCAAAGAACGTCATGGTTGTCCTGTGACAACAGTATCTGTAGGGACTGAGGGTGTTTGAGACGGCCCTCATGTAGTCAAAACCCCACTGTGGTCCCAGAAGGTTCAGGTCATGACAGAGATGAAAACTGAATCACACCCCTATCTCTCCCATTCCTTTAGCACTGGGAGGAGGTTCAGGTGTTGCAATTGGGATTTATTTAGCCTAATTTTAGGAGTCTTCAAAGGTGACATGAGCCAACCTATCTGGATTCCCATTTTAATCAACGAACAGAAGTAGGTTTGTCTCACGCTTCAGGTGTCTGTCTTGTATCCTTGCACTACTGATTTCTCTTCATTGGCTACAAGGGAGACCTGGACAGTTAGCTTGTCTGTAGAACTATACCCAAAGAAACGACAGCCACAGTAAGACCCCTCTGCCCAATGCCCCTACTCCTCAGAGCATAATTTCTGAAGAGAACTATCGCTCTGGGTGGCTCATTGTCAGATGTCAATTAAATAACCAAGCTGTGGCAAAATTATTTCAGAAACAGCCCTGCACTGGACACAGGGAGTGAACTCCCAGGCTGGTTTAGCTATGCTTCACCACACATCACTTCGGAATTTAGGAGACATTCCTGTCTTACATGGGGTTGGTGCTAGCACAGTGTCCTGTGTGTGGACTGCTGCTGACATAGAGCACAGTAAGTTGTTTAATTCTCAGGCAACACTGTAAAACTGTCCATTAGATGCAGATGAGCATGTTGTGGAGATCCATGAATTAGTGCTGACGGGAACTGGCATGTCCGGAAGGCATCCTACAGAACCCTTTTCTTACAGAAATTAAATCCTGAAGCCCTGGTACCACTGCCAGGTCCCACGCCAGAGCACGTATGGCCAGGCTGGGCACCTCTCTCCAGGCACTGCACGAGGCAGACATGCTCATTGCCCACTTTCTAGGTAGCCACGTCTGAGAAGATACAAGCCCACCTAAGGAGACAGACCTGAGTAGACACAGAAGACACATCTCTTTTTCTTCCCTGCCTTGTTAAAAAATAAGCGCTTGTCAAAACTTGTTGATTTACCATTATTTAAAAATAAGCTCTTGTCAAAACTTGTTGATTTACCATTATTTTTAAGGTTTTTGTCCCCTTCCAAGCACAGCTGATTTCCTATTGCTTGCAGCATATTTGAGAAATTTGCATGCAGCTCATTCTTTGTCATGTTGAGGTCTTTGAGTTGTGTCCTGTAGACCTTGGGAACCTGGAAAACTGAAATTCACAATAAGACATTTTCCAGTGCTATCCTTCAGAAAGGGTGGGACATAGATAGGGAATGTCTTAGCAGATCGTTAAGGATAAATAAAACATTTGGGATAAATGTTATTCCTCCCTGAACAGTTGCATGTAAGGTCTGCAGAGATGGAGAATATTTGCATAGTGGATTTCTTATTATTTGGCTGTGAGCAAACAACAAAATTAAAATGTTATTTTTTTATCATATATTTCCATTGCGTATCTTTTTCTTAGGTTGGTTTCCAGGATGTGCTTTTTTCCTAAAAATGTAAACTTCAGCTCTGGATCGCAGTGGAAATACTGCGGATGGGAGGTAATGGGCATGACCTATTTACTGTGACACAAAGCTTTTCCCTCCCCTTCAGATCCAGCATTATCAAAGAGGAATTCACTCCATCGTTAGTGCAGTAGGGATGTGGAAACAGTTTTTTAGGAGACCAGACAACAGCAGCCAGGGCAAGCAGTGGATCTCCTACTCCACTCCTTTCCAGCTCCCCTCCGTGTTGCTCACTTCTAGCCCCATCATGTCGAGAAGAGGACAAAGATGCTCTGCCAAGGGAAAATAGGTTTGCCTGGCTGCCTGTTCTCAGCTGAACGAGAAATTGCACCGAAAGGGCACGTCAGTCTGATATTATTCAGTAGCTTGAGCTCCCCAGCAAACAGAAATGCATTAGTACTTACACAGAACGGTGAGGGTCACCAGCGCCACCAGCAATGCCAGGCACAGCACCACCAAAATCAGGACTACTGGCCAGGGAGGGCGAGATGAAGCAGGAGGAGGCCCTGGGAGGAATTCGGTCATGAAGTGGCAGCGTGATACTACAGGAATGGTGAACACATTACCTTACTATATTGCAGCCATCTTTGTGGTGCACTGGTCAATAAATAATTGCTTTTACTTTACGGTTGCATATTCCTGCTGCAGAGTCTTTGTACACAACAAAAGATGCCCAAACAAAGTAAGACAGTGAGAGATCACAGCAGCTCAGTGCAGAATGTGGACAGTCTTGGGCTTTTCAAAGGCCATAGACTGTGGTGGTAAAGATATTGATAAAGCAAGGTATTGGAAAAATCTAGAACGTTGACTGCTCAAAGCTGAAAAAAAATTTGCACTGCAGAGTTGCAGTAATTTGTGATGTGTGGCATCTATCTGTGCTAATCTGTTTAATTTGAGTGCTGCAGTAAACTCTTCTGGTACTTTGTGGTAGTTTAAGACTTCTAGCTAGGAATTCATAGAGAATTTTTCAGTAACAATGGTTACAAACTAGATACAGAAATGAGTGCCCAATGAGGAGAAAAAGTAATGATCTTTTCCTGAGTGAAGGAAATTTTAAGCATGTCGGTCATCCAAAAATGACCCTGTTGATAGGAGCTGGAAGATTTCACAGGCAAAGATGCACTAAAAGAGGGAGAAAAAGCATTCAGTTTGCTAAGGAAGCACTAAATCTAAGGCATATATTAAAGTTGCCACGATATGGGCTTTGTGGAGAGCCGCAACCATTTTGGCTTAATCCAACAAAGGAGAAGAATGGCAATGTGAAGAGGAAATTGCTACCCTAGAAAAGGGAAAGCAGTATTTAAAACTGGGGAGTGAATTTCTGAAGTAGAAACTGAAATTTAGCACGTTGAGCTGAAGGAACAGGAATGGAAACTATGAAGTGTGCCTCTCCTACAACTAATCTGTGGTCAGCTTCTGTGGTAAAGTAAGCCTGGGCAGAATGTTGTACAAGACCTCACCCTACAGAAGCTCAAGTAGATGAATATCCAGGTGAAAGAAGACCAAGTGATGGATGTTGCCTTGAACTGGTACATAGATTACTGCTGGCTTATATTCACAGAATCACAGAATCACAGAATTTTCTAGGTTGGAAGGGACCTTAAAGATCATCTTGTCCAACTGTCAACCTAATTTTGACAAAAATAAATACCCACACAACAAACAAAGAGCAACACCATCACTAAACCATATCTCCCAGCACCACATCAACCCATCTTTTGAACACCTCCAGGGATGGTGCCTCAACCACCTCCCTGAGCAGCCCATTCCAATGGCTGATAACCCTTTCAGTGAAAAAAATTTTCCTAATATCCAGCCTGAACCTCCCCTGGTGCAACTTGAGGCCATTTCCTCTTGTCCTGTCGCCTGTGACTTGGGAGAAGAGACCGACCCCCACCTCTCTACACCCTCCTTTCAGGTAGTTGTAGAGAGCAAGAAGGTCTCCCCTCAGCCTCCTCTTCTCCAGGCTGAACACCCCCAGCTCCCTCAGCCTCTCCTCACAAGACTTGTGCTCCAGACCCCTCACCATCTTTGTTGCTCTTCTCTGGACCCGCTCCAGCACCTCAATGTCTTTTTTATGGTAGGGAGCCCAAAACTCCCATTTACCTTAAACCCCAGGACCTTTCCAGCCTCCCCAGCCAGCCTGCTCCCAGTCTGTACCACTGCCTGGGATTAGTCCAGCCTCAGTGCACAACAATTTCTGAACCTTCATGGGGTTTCTGCTCACCCAGTCCTCAGGTTTTGAAAGGTTCCTCTGTTTTGAAGCTCAACCACTTGGTAGCATCAGCCACCACCCCTAGTTTAGTATCATTATAAATTTGCACTCTATGTCATTTTGCAGGTTGTTGATGAAGATATTAAGCAACATGGGCTCAGTATCAACCCCTGAGGGACCCCTGCAGGACTCTACCACCAAACAGATGTTAAGCCATTAGTTACTGCCCTTTGAGCCTGGTACTCCAGCCTGTTTTCAATCCACCTAACAGTCCACCATCCAGCCCATAAGTTCCTCAGATTTAAAATCTGTAGGATTTTACTGTAACAGACACTGACAAAAGCCTCGCTAAATATATATAACATTTGCCACTCTCCCTTGCAGCTGCATTTCATCACAGAATGCAAACCCACTCTAAGGAAGTTCTAACTGTTCAGTATTGCACAAAAAAGAAATCCCCAGGCCCTTCATAAAGAGAAAGAACATCTTCCTTCTGCATTATTTTCCAAAGTCTGACCTCACAGGCATACGACAGATACACTCAGAGATAAAGCCTGCACAGGAGAGCCACGTACCGTATAGATCCTAATAAGCCTTAAGGAAGCATTGACTGCTGGGACATATTAATATCTTTAAGGTCTTCTTCTTAAGTGTTTCTGTACATGCTCTGAAGCTGAATATTATGTACCTGCCTTTCTATCACTTCAGTAATAGAAATTTGACTTCCCAAGGCGGGCTTTAAATAGACTTATATAAATTGCAGCAAAAGGGCAAAAATAAATTGTTCCTACCCCTACAAAGTCACAGCCCCAAGCTGAAGACTGAAAGCATTATAGTCCACGCTTCCTGGAGCTTTTAGATGAGAAGAGAAAAAGATTTTGTGGTTTGAAAGTGTGATTTCATAAACAAATACAAGATATTTTCTGGGCAGCAATATGAATGTAAGAGCAACAGTAGTTTTAGCAGTAGTTTTTAGCTTTGACTGTTTTAATTAAAGTACTGCCTTAAGAGTTTGTTTAAGTACTGGTTCCCTGTACTGCACTTTCTAACTTCACACTGCTTCTGCTACACCTAGCACAGCTAAAGGGGCCTTGCACTGGGTCCTCCTTTCTGTACAGTACTCCCATTGCTCTAGAGTGGATATATTTATTCATTGTGCTTGTTCCAATTTCATGTTTGCAAAATAATCCACAGAATGTACTGTGCGCTCTCAGAACGGTGCTTTCTCATGACAAAATATGCGTTGTCTACCCTGGGATGAAGAAGCAGGACATCTAGAGTTGTGTGAGGATACTGGCGTCATTGGACATTAAAGGAAAGGAAGCCCAGAGTTTAACACAAAGACAGTTCAGATTTTTTTAAAAATTATTTTTTTTTTTAGCCCCTGAATTATAATAGTTTGGCAATGCTCAAAACCATAACATAAAAATGTTCAAAAAACATATGTTCAAAAAACATATGTTCAAAAAGCATAACATATGTTCAAGAAGCGTAACAGTGTTTGAAACCACTGCTCTTTGATATAGAATTCCCCAGAGAATTCCTTCTGAATCACAAGCAAGTTGTCCTACTGTTTGTAAACCTCTGCTCCAGAGCCTAACCCCACAAACAGCTAGCATTTTCTATGTTCTTTGTTCCCATGAGTTGCATCACTGAAACCTAGAGTTCACCTTCACAATTTAACGCAAATTAAGCACAATTAATTTAATTTTAAATTGGTAAAATCAGTAAGTTACTATTTAAAATATAGAATTTAAAATGCCTTCATCTCTTTAATAGATACAGCCATTTACAGTGCCTTAATTCAGGCTAGAGCTTCAGAAGTGAAATAAAGTGAGTCAGTTAAAGCTAATGCACTTCTAAGCTTGAATGAAAATTCATGGAGACATTGCATGGAGCTGTAAATTAGTCCAAGTTAACTCTTTTGAGATTTAGACAATTAGGACTACTTGTGGAGCTCAGTATAACTCTCAGTAAAACGCTTTTCTGAGAAATAATAAGATCAGTATTTCAGGTATACCTTTCAAACTCTAAAAAAGTTCAGGCAGAAATGACAGTAACAAAAATGGGATACATTTATAACTAGTATAACTTTTCTGATAGTAACAAAGCTAACAAAGGTCGCTTGGGCATATAATTAAAAGTATTTCCCATCTTATCTACTTCAGCAAGAATAAATCATAAAAGCTTCATAGATACTATACCTTTTCCCTTAGTGTCTTCGGGCTCTGTGAGATTACCCACTTCATAGCTGTTTCCAAATTTCAGATTAGCATATGTTATTTCTTCTGTCATAGCTGGTAAAGAGAAAAGCATCAGAACAAAAAGGTAGAAAAAGATCTTGCATTTGTAGCTGGCAAGAAAAAGATCTAGCATTCAAACTAGGAAGTCAACCTACCCTGTTGCGGGGGTTCCTTATATTGGCAGGCACAAATGAAGCAGCAGAGACATCAAGATACATCTGAACTTCCTCAACCACAGCACTGCCAAAAAAATGTTCCTCTCTCACCCATTGCTATATTCTCTTCCTTCCTCTTTACCTCACTTCTACCCTCCCTGACTGGCATATATTTCTTTCTGCAATTACTGAAGGAAACGCAGCCACTTTTGCAGAACTCTTTTCATTAGAATTCTTCTTCTTTTGGGCAGACAACATTTAGTTGCCATCCGGTTCAGGCTTGAAACACAGAATTGAACAAAATGTTTTATGGCTTTGCAGCTGTCTTTTAGTTTGGGCAGCTATGTTCAATAGCAGATTTCTGATCACACTCCAGCTTCTCTTTCCTACCAGAATCTGTGGAAAGCAAACCAGAAGGTGGGCTGGCATCTTAAAGCTGGCAAATGGTGGTCTCATCCAAAAGAAGTAAGCACTTGTGCTCAAGGTTGTCACCTCAGCCAGGACACGTCAGGACGTTGGCTCTTGCCTTCTGTGCCACCTTCCCAAAGTGATTGTTCGGCCTGGCAGCTCAAAGGCACCAAACTAGGTGGACCTCTTGACAAAGGTGACATCTCTGAAGATATCTTCTTCCATTCGGTTTTCTGGCAGTCATGTTTTATTTCCCTTTCTGCAATAATTTTTTTTCATTCTTTGTTTGTCGTCCAGATCTATGGCATGAGGAAAAGCGTACACTAACACTCAGATTTTGAGACTGCACAGTAAAGTGAGTCTTCAAGAAAATACGATTCATGTATCTCCCTCGCAGGGATGGACACAGCTGTAGAAAATACCTGTGTCTGAGGGGAACAAACAATCCTACAGAGGAAAAGAAATGATAGGGAGACCTAGTTAGCCAAGGAGGGAGTATATGTTTCATTGCATGAGAAATTGGCCACCTGCTCTACTGCCGTGTCACTGCATTTCTCTGGAGACAAGTAATTCTTTGTTATCCTGGTAGAGCAGTGCCTTGCTGGACTATTGTTATTATCCAAAGAGTAGTGTAGGGTGAATTTTCTAACATGCAAGTAATTTTGTAAATGGCATAACTGAGACCATGAAACAGGATCTTCTAGAGCAAGAACAAAACATTCAATTGATGCCGAAATATCAGTGATTTTATCTGGAGTGGAAAGGCAGACAGACACACTCCGTGATGAAAGCAGAAGCAAGAGAATAGATTGTCTAAGGAATTTTACACCACTGTCACGATGTTTTTTAATGTTTCCACAGTTGTGAAACCTTAAATGTGCATGACGAAAGAGGGATGTCTGGAGCTTCTGGTACAACTTTTGCAATTTAAGAAAAATGATGAATGGAATGGAAACAGATTAGGCACGCGCATTGCCACCTGAGTGATTAGTGTAAGGCTTACGTACACTGTTCTGCTCTGGGTTAGGAGAGTAAAACATTCTGAAAATGAGCAGGAGTATGAACTAATCCTCCTTTGTACTTCCGGACCTGCGTAACTGAGACTTGGGCTTCAATTTTTTGCTTTCCCTGAGAAAATTAACCAAACATTATTCTTTATAATGATGCTAAAATCAAAATGACTAGTCTAAATTAACAAAAGACATTTGGATCATTAAAATACTGGAACAGCTTTGTAGATGGAACATTAAAAAATACATTTAATACAAAATACCACAAAACAAGCAAAGGTTTCAATAAACCAAACTCTACTAAAAATCAGCTTGACCTGTTTGGGGATTTGGGGTTTGAGTTATTTTTTTGTTGGTTTTTTTCCCACAAGTGTGCAAGTTTAGGGGGGGGGTTTGAGTTATTTCTTTGTTGTTTTTTTCCCACAAGTGTGCAAGTTTAGGGAAGTGTCATTTGTAAAACATGTTTATGTAAAACATTTTTGTAAATACCTAAAATGATCCACCACCTTTGTGCACCAAAATAAATCTGGAGCTTTTGAAGGTCCCATGCTACATCCTCTTTTAGGCACTAAGTTAAAGGTTTTCAACTTTCAGAGGATCTTCATTAACTTAAAGGAGGCAAGCCAGCACCCAGCACCTCTGAACACTGTAATGTTTTCATGTAGGCATTAAGAAAAATAAACATCTGTATAATTATATCCTTTTATTTATTTATTCCATATTGTAATTTAACATTTGACTATTGCTCCAGACAATCAGAAATTATAACCATTTAAAAGAAACCATACATAAGGTCTAAAATCAAGAAAGTAAGTTAACGGCTCTAACAGAAAATCTGTACAGTCATCCTATTGCAGTAAGACTGCTGGTCAGCTGAGGAATGCTGTCTCTTCTCCATTTCTTAACTGACCCTTATACAGAGTGATGAAATTTCTGGCTGTTTGAAGTACTAAAATATTTTAAAATGGCATAAATGTGAGAATTTCAACATTTGCTTGATCTAGGCAGCTGACTCCAACAGACTTCTGGACTTACAGGAAGAAGCCCCTGCTGTTTATTTAGTTGATACATAATTTGTTGTGCTACATCTCAAAATGTGAAGATCTGGAAGGCTGAAAACATCGTTTGGCAGTTGACAATGCTGAAGGTAAATAGGAGAAAGATTTCTTGACTGAATCTAAAACACAGTGTTTCTAACTTCTTGTAAGCAAATATGGCTACGGTTCATTCTCCAACTCACTCTTAAGGAACAGAGAAACCAAAATGGGGTGAAATCCAACAATGTGATGGTAAGGCCACATACATGGAAACCGGTAGCCAGAACTTTCTGAATCAGAAATGGCTAAAAAAATGAAGGACCTGAGTATAATAATATTTCCCACAACTGCCAGTAGGAACTAGGAATATACTGTGAATGTAAAGATCTCATACCAGCTGCATCAGAGGAAGTATCTAGAGCAAAGGCAGTGAAATTTAAGTGCTGGTACATAAAGCACTAGTGGCACTACACCCAGAACACTCTGCAGCATTGCTCTGATCAATGAACCTTAAGAAGTATATGATCTGTTTGGAATAGGTGAAGAGAAGGACTATCTGTAAAAACAGTCAGATAATCGTTTTTTATTGTATTTCAGGAGACTAAATGATCCTGGATTGTTCATCCTTGCCAGAAAAGACAAATAAAGTTATTGTACTCAAGTAAGGTCCTTGTGCTCAATAATGTCTGCCCAAGAGAAAAGGATTATAGCCTAGCTTTTATTTTAAAGCTGTACATTAGAACAAAAATATCTTACACAGGATAAGTGAAATTCTGTAAGTAGCTTTCAGATGGGAAGATTCATCATAATGTAACCCTCCAAGTCAGCTGATTTTCCACTTTCATATTCTGGTTTGGAAAAATAGCCCTTTCCCAAAATACAGTTTTATAGTCATACACAAGGTTCATTAATTGCTACTGTACTCATAAAATCCCATTCAAAGTCAGGTATCATGGGAAGGATCCATTCAATTATAACGCACCTGTTTTTTTTTAAACTAAACCAGAAGCCTGTTATTACAAAAGTAAAAAAAAAAAAGCAAACAAGGGAACCAAAAGAATTCGGAAACCCAAAAAAACCCTATAGCAAAATTAGCTGCATCCCTAAATCTCACAGCTCCTCATCTAGGCATGTAATGTACCACAGCTGAGGCAACATATGCCTTCCGGAGAACTGGGGAAGTGAAAAAAAATTATCAAATCTGATGGAATACACTCAGGTCAGCAAGCTACAGTGAATAAGATCAACTAATTGACTGTGCATAAGCACTTCTAAGACTCAACAGAACAGAAAAATTCAACAGTGCAAAATAGAAGGGAAGCTGGGAAGACTAATAGCTGGGAAGAAAAAGTACTGTTTGGAACAATAAGTTCATCTGCTGTGAAAGCTGGTCACGGGATGTATAAGGACCATTTGCATCCTGTGAGCATGATAAACTTTGGTAAATGTGTTCCTACCAGAAACAGAGACAAGCTGGTGCTCAGGCTCTGCTTCATCTGGAGTCCCCTTATGGTTGAAGCATCTCCGCTCAGAGAGAGACCAAAAGGAGAGCGCAGAGAACGGCTGTACTGGTGACAGGAATGGGAGGCCTCTCCTACAGAAGGAAGTCTGAAAATTTTGTCTCATGTAGTTTGGCAGAATGCCATCTGGAAAAGGAAATGGTTGGATTCTTACAGATAAAGAGGGACTAAACATGAGTGGGAAATGAGTCATTTAGATCTGTGTTACCAGATCTGACATATTCTGCAAAGGCAGTGGCCACAGCTGGAGGAGCAGGAGAGGACACCCTCAGCTTTTCTGCATCCTACTCCCATAAGGGCGCCACAGTGTCACATGAGCAGTTTACTAGAGAAAATAGACCCACTGTTATTTGCGGTTTATTCTATGGCACGGAAAATGGTAGAAATAGTAGAAAGAGAGAATTTCAACCCTTTCTGCTAAGGCTGGCCCTGTATTTCTGAACACTGCTGAACGGCAAGAACATATTTCCTGCTGCTCTTCAGTTCAAGCAGAAGCTTCAGCCTAGTGTCAGACCCTGGTGCAAATTATCAAATCGCATCATGACTTTCTGACACTCAAAAAGCTTGAAACCACAGCTCTAATAATGCCTGCATCTGAGAAACCAACGCTAACAATCAAAGGATTGGTCTTAATTTGAGCGCTTCCAGCTCTGATGATCGACCCATTGATTAACTAGTTCAGTTGATGTTTTCTCTTGTAAATCTCCTCTATTAGATAATGCCGATCTGCTTATTATTATTTTTTTTCTCTTTCCCCATTTTTTTCTTCTTTCTTTTGCTTCTTCTTAGTCTGGAATTCTGCTTCCCTTTGTCATCTCAAGAGTTTTTTTTTTTCTCCAAACAAGTTACTATACGTCCCAGTGTACAAGTATTTATAATGTATAGTATTTTGATAGAAACCTTTTCAGTGTTATTCAGTTCAAAGAACAAAAAAACTACAAAAGTGGTATTTGACACAAGCTTAAGAGCGGTAGGGCAGGATAATTTTCTGGTCATCACCTGAGAGATTAAATTCAATAAATTAGCTCAGGATATTATACTTCTCAGAGGAACAATGACCTTCTGCAGTCCCAAACAGCTCTTCTTTGGGAAATGAGTTTTAAATTCCCTTTTCCTTCATTAAAAATAAAACAAATTCAGGGAGGCAAAGATCACAGCCAACAATGTCTAGAACACCTTTTATTAATTAAGTTATTGATAGAGCCAAGCTGTTAAGGTATTGATAGAGCCAAGCTGTTATTGCAAAAAGCAGGCGGCTATTCACAAAATCCATTCTATTCCTCTCCTCGTGCAGTTCACACACTTGTTCATAGCTACCTGGTCAAAGCCGCAGCCACAAGACAGAGCACAGGAGGACACTCAGCAGCAAAAGGGCGTATTGACACACTCTTGGTGTCTAGGCAGGTGTTCAGAAAGTCCCTCAGAGGGCCCTGAGTTTTATCAGATGTATGCACAACCTTGTAGCCTGTGTTGGAACAACCTGGGTTATTCTGCATGTTGTTAGGTGCTGGTGCATGCTGGTGGTACAGATTTAGCAGGCTGCTGGTATTCTGGGCTGACCAGGTCTTGCAGCTCCAGCAGAACTCCTGGGATCCAGAATTTATCAGTCCTTGGGAGGTTTTTGCACAGTACCTCTCAGCACATAGCCTCCTCCTCCTTGTCTTGCTGTTTTCCGGTAGCTTTTTCTCCATCAACAACCAGTACTTATGGGATCCATTCATACAAGCACCTACAAGAGGCCATTTAGGGCCACCCATTGAATTTGTTTCTCTTGCTTTATTCTTCACCACTCTTAAAATTAAAAATTATAGTGTGGGTTATTAGGTAACATTCTTAGTAAACCTATAAGAATTTTACATCCCTGAACCATGATAAGTACACAGAGAAGTACACAGAGAAGTACACAGCAGGGGGTGTTTCAATGCCAATGATGCCAAAAAAGGATGAGCTGCCTCTTGCGCTTGAGGAATGAAGGCTACAGCTTCCCATTGGTTCCTATCCACCCAGTCAAAAGGGACATTTATCCCCTTATTTACAGAGAGACTCAATCACAAAAGAAGTCTCCAGTGCCCAAGAGATGCTTATAGCTATTTTACAAGGCTGGGACAACAAGTAAGTGAAGAAAGCATTTCACAGGTAGGTAAGAATGCCAGGCAGAGAGAAATGAGCTACCCTCTAAAAATAAAATTTTTTAAGCAAATCAGTCACACCAGAAAACAAAGTCAGGAAAGAAAACAAACAAACAAACAAACAAAAAAAAACCCAACACAAAACCCCCATCAAGATACGATAAAGGAAGTATGATTACAGTGTACTATCTTGCAAAATGCCTGAAAAAGAGACAGGACATGAAACTGCCAAGAGAAAGAAGTGAAGATCAAAATGAGCTGCTCTTCCAGGGCTGGGCTGGCCTTCTCTGTGAGCCACAAAGGCAGGCAGTTGTGCAGAGGGAAACAGACAGCATGTACTGGGGCTGAAGCCCCCGTGTGTCTGGTTCCTGTGCTCCAGTACTTGACATATGAGACTGCAGACATGGACAAGAAAATTTCAGAGCAGCACATTTCTCCATTGCATATTCTCCAGACTGCCAAAGACACTCTGAATCGTAGAATGGTTAGAGTTGGAAGGGACCTTAAAGATCATCAAGTTCTAACCCCCCTGCCGTGGGCAGGGACACCTCCCACCAGACCAGGTTGCTCAAAGGAACTGAACTTAAGAAACACCTCTCAGGCACCACCATCTGCAAAGCAGGGACACACCGAAGAAGGAAGTCAGTTGCCCCACCTCTCAAGAAGAGGGATATTAAACAATCAATCAGCCATAAGAAGGATTGCACATAGGAGCGTCACCTTCAAGCGTGACGAAAGCAAAAACTCTTGCCCCACACTGGCGAGGCAAGGGCAGTCCCACGTGCAAGGCTCTTGCCAAATCCGGTGCTATGGCCTAAGGGTACAATAAAAGTCCTCACAGTGCCGTGATGGGCCTGAGGCATGTCTTGCAGGTTTTAGGCAGCAAAGCGTGAAGAGGGAGATCAGGAGATAGTAACTGCCTCTCACCCAGTGGGAGAAAGCACACTGTCAGTTGAGAGTTTTATTTAAATGGTGACACCAGGCACTGCCCCAGCAGGGAAGAGTCTGTGGAGGGATTGCTTAAAGTCCCTGTCTGCATTTTGGTATTTGAACTCGTAAGCCCCAGAGCTGAAGCAAACCTCTTCTGCACTTGGACTCCTGCAGTCTGTTCTGCCAGCTGGAAGGTCCTCTTTGGAGTCCTCCAAGTTGCAGTCCAGCTGCACCCTCCATAGCAGGCAGCTGCCATGGACCCTGAGGGACAGGCAGGAGGAGGGAAGGCAGGATGGGACATGTGGGCAGGATGGACATCCTCCTCTCAGGTCAGTCAAGCTTGCCAGGCCTCTTTGGACCCTGGCTAGAGAGTGCTCTGTTAGCCACTTCATTTAGAGTTGAGATCATTGAGTTCAACCACAAAAAAAAAACCCAAACAAAAAACCAACCAAACAAAAAAAAGGTCAAAAAAACACATACTCACAAACAGACACAACCCAATAATCTCGGGCACTAGAGCATGCCCTGAAGTGCCATGTCTACAAGTTTCTTAAATACCTCCAGGGATGGCGACTCCACCACCTCCCTGGGCAGGCTGTTCCAGTGCCTCACCACCCTCTCAGGAAAGTAATTCTTCCTGATATCTAATCTAAACCTCCCCTGCTGCAACTTCAGACCATTTCCTCTGCTCCTGTCGTTATTCTCCTGGGAGAAAAGGCCAACACTCACCTCTCTACAACCTTCTTTCTGGTAGTTGTAAAGGGCAATGAGGACTCCCCTCAGCCTCCTCTTCTCCAAACTAAACCTCCCCAGTTCCCTCAGCCTCTCCTCGTATGACCTGTTCTCTAGTCCCATCACCAGCTTGGTGGCTCTCCTCTGGACACGCGCCAGTGCTTCAGTGTCCTTCTTGTAGTGAGGGGCCCAGAACAGAACACAGCCCTCGAGGTGAGGCCTCACCAGTGCCCAGTACAGAGGCACCATCACTGCCCTTCATGAAGATGGCAGCTTGGGAGAATGTGGGCCGCAGGGAGAGCAGTGTGAGGGCAGGGGGCAGTTGGAGGAGGCAGAGGAGAGCAGAGCCCTCGGCCTTGCAGCGGCTGCCCCCCGGCCAGGCGCTGGGAAAGCCTCTGCCCCGGGCAAGGGGAGCGGAGCTGCGGGGCAGAGCTGCGGGCTGACGTCAGCCACCGGGGGCCGAGCCCACGGGCATGATGTCACAAGCAGAGAGGTGAGGTCACAGGGGAGGCCCTCTCCCATTGGCCCCTGCCAGCCAAGAGGAGGCCTGGCTGGTGCTGCCCGGGAGAGCCCAGGCCCAGAGCCCAGAAGCAGCCAGGCCCCAGCAGCTGGGGACGCCCTGCCAGGACAAGGCTTGGCCCGGCGCAGGCAGCACCAGCCCGGGGTCAGGAACCAGCCGCCGGGGCCAGCGAGGGAAGCCGGGGCAGGCGGGCAGGGCCCGGGCAGGCACCGCCGGGAAAGAGCTGCGGGAGCGAGCTGCCGGCAGCATGTCGGGGGCAGAGGAGGTGTGCGTGGGGCCTGAGCAGGAGATGCAGTGCCAACCCCCCGCCTGCTCTGCGGGCCCCTCCGAAGGCAGGGAAGCCAAGACCAAGAAGAGCCGCTCTTCCCGCTCCTCCCGGGCCGGGCTGCTCTTCCCCGTGAGCCGCATCGACAGGCAGCTGCGCAGAGGCCTCTTTGCCCGGCACTTTTCAGCCAGGGCCCCCGTCTACCTGGCTGCGGTGCTGCAGTGGGTGACGCACAAGATCGTGGATGCGGCTGCTGCCGTTTGCAAGAAGAGCAAGCAGAAGCGCATTTCTCCATCCCACATGCAGGCGGCGCTGCAAAGGTGCTCTGGGCTGCAGCAGCTCCTGCGAGGGACTGTGAGGCCCAGGGGCCGCAGCAGGGCCGTCCGCCAGGGAAAGCGCGAGGCCTCACCCTCCAGGAAGAAGACCACCAAGAGGAAGAGCAAGAAGAGATGCCCCGGGCGAAGGGCTGCGCAGAAGTTCCACTGAGCAGAAAGTAGAAGCTCTTGCCCCACACCGGCGAGGAGAGGGCTGCGACACCTGCAAGGATCTTGCCCAACCCAGCTGTGCAGTCTGAGGGCACAATAAAAGCTTTTGCACTGACGTGTGGGACATGGGGCCTTTTGTGCTCTGTGTTGGACTAGTGTCTCCCGGCTGGCCCGAGGCAAGGAGCTGGCTGCAGGCAGAAAGCTCTGCAAAGTGGGGCTGGGGCACAGCCCTCGCTGAGCAGGAGGGCAGCAGCCTGCCTGGACATTGCCCAGGAGTGAGCTGTGAACTGGGGATATGGGCACAGGCAAGCTCTGGCAGAGCAGAGGGACTCGGAGGGGGCATGTCCAGACCTGCTGTCAATGGCATTGGGCATTTTCTGAGCCTTCAAGGCACGTGATAGGAGAGAAAATGGAAGAAAGCAAGGAAGGAAGGAAGGACTTAATGAGTGCAGAGACAGACTGGAGTCAGCAATGGCTCAGAGCTGCAGATTCAATATTTTGGACCAAAGGGGATCCTGCTGCTCTGGAATTATCAGGGGCAATATGGGAAATTGAGCAGAAAGTGCCATGTTTGCTGGGGCAAGGCAGAGGAAGAGGACGAGGTAGTGACTGGGAAGATCCCTCTGTGTTAGACCCTTCATGCCTGAAGAAATGAAAATGGGAAGGTTGGGTCTTTCCAAAAGGGTGGCCCTTGTTTCTCGATCCTGGCTGCAGTTTTGCAATCCCAACCACAGTAACACAGTTTTGGGTTCAGCGTAATACCAGCACGAGCTGAGCTTACTCCTGACAAGTGGCCGTGGAAATGAATGTGTAGATGCATTTGTGGTTGTACCTGCAAAAAGGAGACAGGTTCTATTTATTATGGAGATGAGAGTAGACAAGGCAAGTGACAAGATGTGTTTCCCCGATGCACGGGTGGAACGAGCCACTGGCTGGGTAGGCTGGGGGGAGTCCCAGGTAAAGCCTGGTGCCACCTTCTGCCGTGGCAGAGGGGGAGAGCTGCAGAGCGAGTGGTGCTGGTTGCCCATGCCCAAGGAAGGCAGAGTAGCAGAGGTCACCATCTCTCCTTGTCTTGGGGAGGAACGGTCTGTTGTTGGGTTGGCTTTGCTCACAGCCCCGGGGGCTTTGCCCACAGCCCCGGGGGCTTTGCCAAGTATTGTCTGGGGGCCCTGCACAGCCAGCCCCTAACATTGTCACCAGCAGGCATGCAAATGCCTGGCAAAAGAAGAACTCCAACTTTTAACAAGCCCCACTGTGGCCTCTGTCGCAGCACAACAACAGCAGTGGGAATCACCTGTGCCACTTGCAGAAGCCCCATCAGACTTGGCATCATTAAACGCTGACTCCTTAATGATGCCTCGTGCGGCTGCTCTGCAGGTGCCATGGAACCCTCTCCTGTGCCGTTGGGGCAGGCAGAGCCTGGGCCCGATGGCCCCGATGTCCAGAGCAGAGTAGGGTCATGAGACCCACACGCTCAGTTCAGGCTCCGGCAGCGTATTGCTTTTGTGGGAATCAGAACCACTGCTGCTGTAGCACTTGTTCCTCAATCCCTGTCACATAAAATGTGGGATTTCACCCTTGACTTAGAACACGTTCAGTTCTCTTCTCAGCCATTTCCTCCTGTGTTCTTCCATCCACTCCTCCGTCTGTGGCTGCTTCCTGGAAGAGCCATTTTCTCCTGCTCCTCCCTGTCCTGTTGTGCTCTTCAGCTGTGCTTCCCTTTGCAGTCTCAGGGATGAAGTGATTCCCATTGGATACTCCCAGTGAAACCCCTCCACAATATCCAAACCCCAAACACCAGAGGTTTTCCCTAAGGGCAAAAACCAGTAGAGATTGAGAAAGCCACAATCGAGTGTGGGGTGGAGATGGGGAAAAAGCATCAGATTGTACAGCATACCAAAAATTATCTTCAGTTTAGGGGCTTAGATGCCCGTGTGGACCTGGCATTTGTGGAAGCGTGAAAGGTGAATCTCCTGCAGTCTTGGCCTGTGATGGTAATCAAATGAGATGTCATTGTATTTGAAAGGAGGTCTGCAAGGAAAGGCACCCCCATCTTGTGTGCTCGGCTTGGGTCAGTCATAGGGAGTCCAGGGGAACATAGCAGTGGGGTGGAGCACATTTTCTGGCCAAAGGGAGACATGTTGTCAAGGATTTAAACTTTGGAGGGCTTAAGCTCAAGATAATTTCAAAAGCAAAATGTGTTAAAGATGCACTTCCTTCTAGTGATCCCTGACACTGTCCTCATCAGTCCAGGCTCGGTTCTGCAGCTTTCTTTAGAAAGGAATGGGCAAAATCTTGCGGGATGCTTGGAGTCAGTGAAAGCGCGTGCTCTGAGCAAGTTCTTCTGATGTGTTTTGCAATGTGGTTAGAAAGAAGGTGCCTTTAGCAGGGCTTATCCTGCATGTGTGCAGGAAGGGAGAACGTGAGATTCACACACTGCCATTCTCAGATGGGAAAAAGGTGCTTCCATGGGCACCGAGTGACTTGGGGTTTGCCTCTGATCATGCTGAATCTGAGTGGGGAGGAAGGAATTGAAGTTCAAAGTGGAAGTAAGCCTCCGGCATGAGCAAAAGAAGACCCAGCCCCAGAGCAAGATGTCAGAGCTGCATCCTGCAGGTACCTATACACCGCTCCCTCAAACTCCACCGTGGCTGTGCGCAGCCAGCCCAACCGTTGGGCATGATGGTGTTTGTCAGGGTGGTGTCACCAGGGCAGATGCTTTAGACAGAGGAGAATCAGAAACAGATCTGTTCCCTGGCGGGACTTAACAGCAGCTTTGTCTCTCTCCCGCTGAGATAATGGGCACAAGGCACAAGAGCAAGAGGAAATCACAGTCACTGTTGTCCTCTCCTCTGACCGTGCTTCAGGTTTATGGACTGTGACCTGGTGACATAGAGTGGAAGGCTGTTTCCCTGTGTTCAGAGAACTGGCACACTCCAGACGAACAAGGTGTTGCTCAGTCTCACACCAAGTGGCCAAGAGGAGAAGAGTGACAAGCCCAGCTTTGCTCTCTGACAGTCTCAGCTTGAATGGAGCATTAATGGACCTGGCACTCACAGCCACCAGCTTGGGGGCCCAGAGGCACGCTGTGACATACGTCTGATGAAACTCCAGGAGCTTTATTCGCAGAGCAGAGGCCATCAGCAGCTGGGCTGAAGAAGATTCATACTTCATTGAATGGCTCTAGGCCTACCCGGGTTGTAAAGACAAGACCATTCTTCTTCTGCCCTCTCCAGGGTGGTACAAAATGAGGGATGACATAATGTTCTTCAGGACTGTACTCGTGATCTCAAGGCCTGCGAAGAATGACACATTGGTGCAAGGGAGCGTCCGTCAGGAGGTTCCCTTCTTCAGAAATTGGTTACTGGGTGAGGTGACCCCCAGAGACCCGTTCCAGTCTAACTTTTTCTATGAGTCTGTGTGTCAGGAATTATCTCTGGCTCTCAAGTGAAAGCCAATGTGGGGATAAGAAAGGACAATAAATGCCATGCACCTCTTGTAAAGACCAAGTTATCCAAATATTGTAGGCAGTCCTTTTCTACTCAGTATATCTCAATGTTCTTTTCAGCTCTGTTACTATCTCAAACTGTAAGCAATGTAGCTGGCAGCGAGCAGTGGCTGCAGGTCAGCTTTTAGTAATGCAGTTTCTCCTCTTACAGATTATCATAGGATAATCCAGGTTGATATGCATTATTATTCCAAACTGAGGTGTACCCTGCTTTTCCAGTGCCAAAGTACAAAAATAGCCATATAACTAAAGGGAGAGCCCACTCACACCAGAACTTGAAGGAGCTTCCTTCATCTCATCCATGTGCACACTTTTCTTCCCAGGCATTTCCGAAGGGCCAAATGCACATCCTTGTTCCTCAGGCTATAAACCACAGGGTTCAGCAAGGGAGTCACCACAGTGTAAGTGACAGAAATCAGAGTGTCCTCCTGTAGGCAATAGGTGGATTTGGGCCTTAAATAAACGATGGAGGCGCACCCAAAGTGCACAACAACCACAGTGAGATGGGAGGCACAAGTGGAAAAGGCTTTGCCTTTCCCCTCAGTAGAGGGGATCTTGAGGATGGTGTGGAAGATCAAAAGGTACGAGAGAAGAATCAACAAGAATGAGCCAAACACCACCACAATACCAAAAATAAAGATGACTGTCTCAATTCCATTATTTTCTGTGCAAGCTGCCTGGATGACAGGAGCCATGTCACAGAAGAAGTGATTAATTTCCTTCCCTCCACAGAAAGGCAATGTGAATACAAAGTAGGTAACTATCAGGGACAAGGTGAAGCCGGTCCCTGTTGCAAAGGCCACTAGCTGTCTACAGACTCTGTCGTTCATGAGGACTTTGTAATGTAAAGGTTTACATATAGCCACACAGCGGTCATACCCCATGGCTGTTAGAAGCATACAGTTAGTGGCTCCAAAGCCAATGAAGAAAAACATCTGAACAGCACACCCAGTGAAAGAAATGGCCTTTTCTTCTGTTATTAGATTTACCAGCATCTTGGGAATGAGAGCAAATGTATAGCAAGTTTCTGAAAAAGAGAGAATGGAAAGGAAGAAATACATGGGGATGTGAAGATGACGATGAAGCCTGATAATTGTCATTAGCAGGACATTTCCCGTGAGGGTGACCAGGTAAGTCAGGGAAAAAAAGACAAATAGTGGAATCTGCAGATCTGGAAACTCTGAAAATCCAATCAGGATGAACTCCATCATTTTGGTTTCATTCATCATAAAGCTTCTGGTCTAGAAAGAGATCATTGACAAAAAGAAATCTGATGTGAATGGTGAGAAAAGTAACAATACCACGTCCCCTTCATAATCCCCAAAGCACTGTATAGCAGCAGGGAGTAGTGCTCTGTCACAAATGGACAGTATTTCTACAGTGAAGGAATAATAACAGTAAGCGAGAGAACTTTGTTTCCTTTTAATGTCCCTGCTTCTTTGCAAACTGCCCATTCAGGTTAGGAATATTACTGAATGTAGTACGATAAAGCATTTCTTTGCTGTTCCTTCAGTATGAAGTGAAATGGTAGGAAAACCAAGTTTGGTATCTTACTCTGAAGTCAGAGAAACAGCTCGGTGTAAACAGCACTGTATGTTCAGAGTAGAAATTCCTTGGGGCTTTTTTTGAGGCTGAGCTCCCAATGGTTTATCTCACTCTCTAATGAAATTTGGTATTCTGGGACTAGAGGGTCTAGAAGTGCAAGAGCATTCAAAACCAGACAGTTCAAACACAGGGGAAGGAAAAGATGACTTTATGCTTGGACAATATTGTCCCTGTTCATCTAGCATTGCAAAATAAAATCCAGCAAGCCTTTCAACAGTGGAGCCATTTCTTTCTATGGTTTGGTATTCAAAAGCTGGTAATGTCAGATAAAATGAGCCACTGATTCATTCAGTTTCATTATTCATGCCATTAGTGCCATATATTATTGCATTTAAATGCATCTTCATGTTTTAAGTAAAACCTGACTATAATTAACAGCTTCATCACTATGGAGAGAGAACTATGAGGAAAGGCAGAACCAGGGAACTGTTTCTTTCAAACCAATAGTGGTAGAAATGAGACAAATGGGGCTAAATCCTTCATCACTCACACTAGTCACACTGCTCTGGAAATCACTGGGAACTCTATAGATCTCAGGAGCCCCCAGTTCAGCTTACCTGCATGTGTACTATCAGAAACCAAAGGCTGACATGCACAGTCAGCCTTCAGACCCTCTGCAATCCCTTACCTGAAGAAACCTACCTGTGATGACAACTCTAAAATTCAGATTGACGCAACCTGTACTTGGTCTTTCCATCGATGTCTCTCCTGAGGTGTCAGTCGCAGTCCTTCCTATCTCACCGACAGGGACTGGAAGAAAAGGGGGATAGACATCGTAACTGCATTCCGATTAGGAGAAAAACTAGCTGTTAGCAATGCAGGGTCTAGAACAAGTCTTCTGAATACCTGCCATTCAAACAAGTCACACCTTTATCCATCCTGTGAGACCTCCAGGGCATAGCTCTTCTGGCATAGCATCAAAACCTAGGGCTAATTGGTGACAGTATCATCAAAGGGACATAACAAAACGCTATGAACTTCACCACTTGAACTCATGAAGTAAAGAAAACAAGTGAAGGAAAGCTTCACTGCCATTATAACTAGAAGCTCTTCTCCCTAAAAAAGGGGAAGTTCTGTTCAAAGTTATCTGAAGCGTCTGTTTTAATATTATGACTGCAAAACTGTTTGGTTTTCAAGTGGAGGCTGGGGAAGATTCCTTCCACACAGTCTAATGCACAAACCCAAATAAATGCTTATTTTTCAAGACTGTATTAACAATTCCTTGGAATTATTTGTAAATAGCAAAGTATATTAGCATGGCAAATTCTTGTTAGTCCAACTGGAGTTGTGAGTCACGAGGCAAACTGCTGGGTCAGGAAATCAATGAGTCAACCAAACGCAATATGGCATTGCGACTAAAACGGAAACCCGTGAATTAACTTCATCGGAATTGTCATTGGAGAGTTCAGAAAGTAAAGAAATGCCATCTCTCAGACCTCATTATTAAGATTTGTTTGATAGTTCAGAATCTCAGCCTTCTCTGTAAGCTTAGACTTGGTTTTATTAGTAAGTTCTTGGTTTAATTTTTAGCAAACTCCATTTTTCCTTATTTTTCATATTCTGATTTTTCGTATTACAAAACTGAATGGACTGAAAGGGAAAAAATTAAAAAGGCATAAAATTTCTAGCATTTTTCTCTGGTTTAGTATAACTCAATAGCAAGAACTATAAGGATATGCATTACATCAGAGCTCCTACAACTGGGCAGTATTCCACAGGCTTGACTGGCACAAGTCAGTTGGGAAGGCACTGAGAGAAATAGCAGAGAAATTTGTTCTGAACCAAGAAGGTGATACAGCAAATGGGGAATGGCAAAAGAAAATAGGCAGACTAAATGTCCTATAGTGCCCCAAGCAGAATGATAAGTAAATCAAGGATTTCTAGGAGGCTGGAAGTGAAAGCAAGTCTTTCCTATGAGCTTAGTGGCATCAGGCCTTGGGCTGCAGCCCTGCATCCAGGTATGCAAGGGGTTGTATTGACTCCCATGAGAAAAAGTATGGATGGAACAGATGTATTGTTTCACACATCTAGTGTGCCCAGGAGTAATAGGTTTAGGACTTAGTAGTGTTCCTTTTACAATGTACAAAACCATAGTAAAAAATGTGATTTGATACTGAATAGGATGAGGATATTCAGTAACCTCCCCAAGCTTTCTTCATATCAGGATAATAATTTGATGTCACATCTTTGAATGATAGTTTGCTTTTAATCTAGAAAGCTGACCAAGCACCAGACCACAGTCTGACAGTCCTAAAACTCCTGCTGTGCTTTCAGGCTTTAGCTTTCTATTGGAAACTATTATGTGGTGTTGCCATACCCTGTGGGACCGTAGTCCAGAAGAAGCTTCTGAACTGGGTGCGTGAAGAATCATGCTTCAGTCATTAACTCCAGCACCCCATATCATGATCTTCTTTCCCCCAAACACGAGGAGACTGTCTTACAACTGCGAGATTCATTTTTCAGTAAACTTGGAAGAGTTTAGCAGCCTTTCAGAAAGACTTGCATCATGTTTGCAGGCTTTCCTGTCCAACCATGGGCTCAAGAAATTTTATTTTAGCTAAGATTGTTAGGAAATCCATTTATGCCATAAGCTTAGGCTTTAGGGGAACCACAAATATGAGAAGACTTTCAAGAGAAAATAAGCATTCACAACACTGATTATCACCACAACAGTTACGGAGCTGAGGTCTGAGCCGCTGTGGAACCTCACCTGTCTCATGGGTTCTTCCGAAATATCCAAGTTAGGGTTAGAAACCAGTCTGGCTCTAAGTGCTTGAAAATCCCTTGAAGGCAGCTCAGCTTGCATTCAGCTCAAGTGGCAGCACTGACTGTCAGAGGTCAATCTTTGACCATAACAGGATGCATTCTGTATGGTCATTGTGATGACCATGGCCATCAAAGGGGGGTGAGCCTCACTGCAGGTCCCTTTTGGGAGGGTGAGAGCTACACTGAGTTGGTTGCACCACTGGCAAGGCTGAGGGGGTGTCAGCAGTTAAGTGGGAGACTGGGGCATGAATAGGAGTCAGCAAAAGTCTCAGGTGACTCTTGGGAGTAGAGCTGTAAAGCTCAGCACCTTGTGAATGATTGAACAACAGGGTCACTGTTTGATTGTAGAGCAGAATAAGGCCGGGATACCTCACTTAAATTGTGCTATGGGCACACTCCAGCAGGCTGAAGGAGGACAGAATGGGACTAAATATCCTGGAAGGTGACATAGTATCCTATAATACCTCATCTCCATCACAGGTACTTTTCCATCGCTGAATTAGAGGCTGTGTAACAGCAAGAAAGATGGATTTCCACAAGTCTAGCAGCAGTCCTCACCTCTGCACAATGAGCTGGTGATGTCTTGTTCTGTCTGTGTAATCTCTCCCTCCTCCTCATGGCAACCCTGCAATGACAGAGCTTTGAAATCAAACCTTCTCCCCTCCCACCCTGTAGACAGCATCCCAAAAATTACCCTTGGTAGGTTTCACTAGAGCACATCTATTCTGCACTGGGGAGAGGAATGAGCTGAGAGAGGGAGATAGTGTGGGGCTCTCTGGACCTCAGCAAGAATGACTTAATAAAGGTCTTGGTTTAGTAAGGTAGAATAAGAAGAGGCATATAGCTAGCTAGTAAATTTTATGTCCTTTCAGATGCTGGGAACCCTGCATTCATGCAGCATCAGACAGATCCCAGATGGATTCTCCCGTGGCACGCTATACAGATCCCATCTGAGGAGAGGTTCCTCCTTTTTGGTCATTCAAGATATTACACAATTTTTCTTGGAAGAAAACAACTCTGTTTCTAGATTTTTTTTCTTGGAAGAAAACAACTCTGTTTCTAAAGGATGTTCACATGAGGAATCCTTGCTGTGCTTTAGCTAACAGCAGGGCCATGAAGGTGGTATAAGCGCAGGCACCAAGCAGGAGCTAAGTTTATCCTGCGGCCAAGGCAGGTGTAGGGACACAGATGGAAGGCTGCACTGTACATACAGCACAGCCCAGACCTGCACTCAGTTAGCTGCTTTGGGGATCAGTAACTCCTCCATGCACAGTGATCTCCCAGTCAGGATCTCTACAACAGGCTGTTAAACTGCAAAGTGACTAAGTAATTAGAGAAGATCCAGATCTTGAGAGGATGGTTAACCAAAGGGACTCAAATCAAATCTCCCCTAAGCTCCTCCTGTGCTTACAGGGTTCTTGATCCTCTCAGGCACCTCCCAAGCTGTCCCATTACCCCCAGCTCCCTCTTTCCCTGCATTTCCCTCCTTGCCTGCCCCACTTTGTCCCCTGCAGCAGCACTCAGCTGAGTACCCTCAGTTGCTCACAGGGAAGAAGCATCCTCTTTGCTCTCCTGACGTTCCCCCAGCACAGGGTGCCATAGCCAGGACAAGGCAGTCAGACACAGACACCTACTGTGCTTCTGATAAGAGTAGCTCAGAAACCAGCAGATGAGCCAGGTCTCCTGACTCCCACAAACAGCATTTTGGATAAACGGCCTTCAACAATGGACCCCTTCCCAGTGGCTCATTTTCCCAGTGTTGTAGGTGTGAAGTTGTGTGGTTAAAGGTTCATCTCCACAAACACAAAGGAGTACAAAGGAGCGGTGGCAGGTGGAGGAACCCCAGTATCCTAGGCAGAGGCAATGGAGAACCCTGATGTGGCTTTTCCCAGGGCTATCACGGGGGAGGGATTGACCACATTGTCTGGATGTGAGACCCAACAGAGAAGTATTGACTCTCCTCTGCTCACTTCACAGACTGAAGGGAGGAATGCACTTCTTTGGTCATGCTCTGCATCTGAACCCCTGTCATAGACAAAAAAATAATTGCTTGAATGTTAAAAGCCAAGTCATGACTGAGTGCATGTGTATGGCAAGGTCTGTGTGTGTGAATGTCTGAAACTGAATTCTGAACTGTCAGGCAGAAACCTGCTACTTGCCAACTGCAACTCATATGGGCCGGGTCTGAATTTTAGTAACACCTGGAATAAGCAAAAGTGGCATGTTCTGAATCCTGCAATTAAAAATATAGGAGACAGAGCCATTAATTAGGAGGCTGATCAAGCATTGTTTTACTCACATAGACAATTTAGATGAGGAAAACTAGGGGTGTGGGGTTCCAGAAAAAGAGGTGATGTCAAAAAGAAGGGTGTACATACGTCAGCGTGCACAACTACTAGTGAGCATCAAGCTGGACTAGTCAGTGAGTAGAATAACTAGTCAGCAAGTAGAGTAAGAGGCTTGGGACCCAAGGACTGGAGAGGCCATAGGTCTGGGCCAGGTATTGAAGAGACCAGAGGGTCTGAGAGTCAGCTACTGGAGGGACTGGGAGGCCCAAGCCAGCTGTGGCAGAGGACAAGGGATCTGGTAAGGTTGTAGGTGTGGAACAGCCACTGAAGAAACTTGTTTGCATGTATGTGGTTTGTACCTGAGGCAGCTGGGAGACCATGGGATACTGGGGCCGAGTACTGTCCAGGCTGCCTGAAGTCAGCTACTGATGCGACCCGTATGGCTTCTGTGTGTACATACGTGTACACTTTCCATGTGTGTACATATGTATACATTTTCCACTGAGTGTTTTTCATCCTGATTAGCCTGCCAGGGAACAGAATCAAGGCTCTTTGTGCTGTTTGTATTTGTGCAAGGGCTTTGTTTTCAGTTGGTGTGGATCCATGTCATGGGGCATATGTACGTACGTATGCATATGTACGTGTGCCAGTGGGAAAACACATGCTCAGCCTCGCTACTTGGCTGAACACAGGGACATGGAGCCACAGCAGCCTTGTACTGCGTCGAGACACTGCATTTGGCAGCTCCTAACAGAAGGGTTTCTCCTGTGCAAGTATCTCAGAAACAAAAAGCTCTATGTACGCTGCTGGAGGCAGGGAAACTCTGGGAGGCAGTGAAGGCATAAAGGGGAAAGCCATGGAGGGGACTGTGTTTAACAGGAAAGAAACCCATATGAATGGGTGGGTAAGTACAATGCCATGTAAGTACAATGCCACGTCCCATTTGAGAATGAAGTGGTGTTTACTTTCTGGAAGAATCCCCAGAGTTCAAGTATGGAACTCTGGGGATTTATACTTGAGACTGTTTTTTGTACTGCCTGTTGGCAATCAAAACAGTGCCCCTTCAGACACATTGCACAGAAAAGTTTGGCTTTAAAAGCAAATGAAAGTGGGGAGTGGAACGGCTCTTTGTTTTGCTTGGTGTCTGAGAAAACATACAGAACTTTCTAATAAGATTTCCCTAATAAAAACCACGGAGCCGAACAAACCACACTTGTCCAGATGCTACAGGTAAGGCAACTGTTGGGTATAAATGCAATGTTCTCTTTGCAATAATTATCTGCTGTATGTCCAAGTGTAGCTCTCAGTTTGTTCAGCAATCAGAAGTGAAGTTAGATATAGAATAACGGATTGAGCAACTGCAGGATTCAACCCTCCCCCCCCAAAAAACCCAACCCAGAAAAAGAAAGACATGGAGGGTAAGCTGGGCATTTCACTAAAGTAAAGAGGACACAGCAATGGATTAGAAATGCTAATTGGTTTAATGGTAAAACTGCAATTATTTTGTGAACTGTGCATTCACTTCAATATGGACTTAATTTAAAATAGCTGCTTTGAAGATGTTCTGACTTCACCTTAATTGACACCTACAGTCTTCATCATGATAGAGAGCTGGTATTTTCTCCAGCAGAGAAAACCCACTCCCACAAAAAATAAAAAATAAAAAAAAAACCCAACAAAAAGAAATCCCAGCCCAGAAAAAGAAAGACAGCAAGGGCAATCTAGGCAGTAAAGTTGTGTGAAATGGCTCAAAACTGCTCAAAGTTTGTGCAGAGATTAGAGCTTGCTATTCAGATCTACATCACTTATCATGGTGAGGGTAGTATGCACCTCCAACGGAGTCAGAGGGGAAAACATGGAGAAGGGAGCTGCAGTGCAAAGGACAAAACATTCTTAGGAAAACTCTCAGTTTTCTTTCCTTTTCCTTGCTCCTTCCCTTCCAGATCTCCGTGGTTGCAGTTTGTGCTGCCTCACCTCCAGCACAGCATGCAGAATGAGACGATTGTCACAGAATTCATTCTCCTGGGGTTCTCCAGCAACCCAGACCTTCGGCTCTGCCTCTTTGGCCTTTTCTCTGTCCTCTACTGTGCCACTCTGACTGGAAACGCACTTGTCTTTGTGCTTATCTGCCTGGACTACCACCTCCACAGCCCCATGTACTTCTTCCTCTGCCACCTCTCCATCGTGGACATCTGCTACGCCTCCAACAATGTCCCCCATATGCTGAGGAACCTCCTTGGACGAGGCAACACCATCTCATTTGCCGGGTGTGGGACACAGATACATCTTTATTTAATCCTTGCACTTACAGAGTGTGTGCTGCTGGCTGTGATGTCTTATGATCGCTACGTGGCAATCTGCCATCCCCTCCGCTATGCCCTCATCATGAACCGGAGGGTGTGCCTCACCCTTGCCGCGGTTTCATGGGCTTTTGGGTTCATATTTGGTACACTACAAGCCTCTCTGGCTTTACACCTGCCTTTCTGTGGCCCCTGTGAGGTTGACCACTTCTTCTGTGAAATCCTTGCTGTCTTAAAGCTGGCCTGCACTGACACTACAGTCAATAAAGTCCTGATCTTTGCTGTCTGCGTGTGCTTCCTCCTCTTCCCTTTAGCCTTAATCCTAATTTCCTACCTGCACATCCTGGCCACAATTCTGCGCATCCGCTCTGCACCAGGATGGCAAAAAACCATCTCCACCTGTGGCTCCCACCTGACCGTGGTGGGTCTGTTTTATGGAAATGCCATCTTCATGTACATGGGGCCTGGGAGCAGTAACTCGTCTGGGAGGGAGAAAGTTCTTTCCCTTTTCTACAGTCTCGTCAGCCCCACTTTGAACCCCCTGATTTACAGTCTGAGAAACAAGCAGGTGAAGGAAGCCTTCCTGAATCTTCAGAGAAGGAAAAGGGTGTTTTATTCCATGTAGTTTGGGCTCCAGGCTTTCAGCTGTCTCCTGTCTGCTTTTATTTATTGCCATCTATGGGTATTCTTCACTGAATTTTAAGTCATTAATATGTAGCACAAGAGATTATTCAAATGCATTTTGTCTCTGTTTCACTGTACAGTTGAATGAATATCATAACACAAAATGACTAATTATTATTCCTTTTATTAGAGGTAATTAATTATTCTTCCTCATATGCAGCCATCCTAGGGAGGTGGTATGTTTTACCAGAACTACTGATCCATCTGGAAAGAACAGTTTGTCTTCTCGGTTCTAACTAGAAGTCAGAATAAATTGCTGTGTAGCAGGTTTTTTTCTGAGTGTATCAGCTGATCTAGTAAGATACTGTTTTTCTCTACCATATTTGTATTTCCTAGCATCCTTAGGATGCTAGACCTTCAACTCCACCACAAGAAAGAAAAAGAGAGAGATCTTGATGCTAAAGGGCTTTGCTTCTCAGCAGGGTGAACGAGCCTGTGCAGGGTTTTGCTTCTGCACACTTTTGAGCCTAACACCTCCCATGCAGCAAGTGAACATGGCGACCACTGCAGCGCAGAAATTAGTTTTGCATGGCTTTGCCAGGTTGCTACCCACAGCAGTTCCTCAGACTGAGCTACCTGAGGTATCTGTACTGTGTATTGCATTTCTTACCTTGACCCTGACTCAGGGTGTAGGCTCTTGGCGCCTTCCCGTCTACCCACATTTCAAAAGTCTTCCTGCAGCCTTATTTGCTGCCAAATAAGCTTTGGAAAATCTTCCCTGGTCTCTGTGTTGACACGTCTAATTAGGAGGTCTAATGGTTAAAAAGGGCTATGTATTCCACTAGTCTGTCGACCTTCATGGAAATAATTGCCTGCAGAATCATTCCTTCAGGAAATAAGGCTGCTAACTGGGATGGGGTTTTCAAATTAATGGGCTACATTCATCACGTAATTCCTCTGGATCTTTCAACTTCACACAAATTGAGAGAAGAAGAAAAAAATCTCCCTGTCCCTCATCCTAAACAAGCCTACAAGGTTCCTGCCACATATGTTCATTCAGGGGAATAACTGAAGGTACCTGTTGTTGAAAACTTCATGCGAAATATGTAACAGTGGAGAGAGGTGTCCTCTTTCAAAATAAGAGAAATGGGAAAGGTCCATCAGCAACAAGGACCAGCCATGGCTGTGATCCCTAATGTGAACACACTAAGTGTCAAAAAGTCAATTAGCCAATTACCATCTGGTTTAAACACTTCTTCATCTACCAGAGGAAACTGTTGCTGATGTTCTGACTCTGAGCAACAATAAAAAAGACTCATTAGTCCATTCTTACTTGAATCCCATAGAAATGTAGCTTTTTCTAGTAAACATGAGAAAAGCAGAAGTGAAAACCAGAAAGAACACCTCAAAACCTAACAACACAATTAACAGTTTAATCTACAAGGCTAAATCTTTATTGTAGATGTTTCTGCAACACTGCACGTAGGGACCTAATTCCCTTTTCCAAACCATCAAGGCCATAAAAAAACCTATAAGCTACTAAAAATCTGTCAGAATTTTAGAAGAGAAAAAGTGTTGAGAATACAGAAAATGCCCTTCCCAAGAGAGGATCATTCCTGATTTCAGCATGAAAAGCATCAGCATTGGTATGGTACCCAGAAGACATGAATAACTTGGTTTCTTAGAGATGTGCATGGCATTTATTGTCCTTTCTTATCCCCACATTGGCTTTCTCCTGAGCACCAGAGATAATTCTTGACACAGACTCATAGAAGAAGTTAGATTGGAACGGGACTCTGGGGGTCACCTCACCCAGTAACCAATTTCTGAAGCAGGGAACCTCCTGACGGACGCTCCCTTGCACCAATGTGTCATTCTTCGCAGGCCTTGAGATCACGAGTACAGTCCTGAAGAACATTATGTCATCCCTCATTTTGTACCACCCTGGAGAGGGCAGAAGAAGAATGGTCTTGTCTTTACAACCCGGGTAGGCCTAGAGCCATTCAATGAAGTATGAATCTTCTTCAGCCCAGCTGCTGATGGCCTCTGCTCTGGGAATAAAGCTCCTGGAGTTTCATCAGACGTATGTCACAGCGTGCCTCTGGGCCCCCAAGCTGGTGGCTCTTACAACCAAGGTGGGTAGAGCCGTTCAATGAAGTATGAATCTTCTTCAGCCCAGCTGCTGATGGCCTCTGCTCTGGGAATAAAGCTCCTGGAGTTTCATCAGACGTATGTCACAGCGTGTCTCTGGGCCCCCAAGCTGGTGGCTGTGAGTGCCAGGTCCATTAATGCTCCATTCAAGCTGAGACTGTCAGAGAGCAAAGCTGGGCTTGTCACTCTTCTCCTCTTGGCCACTTGGTGTGAGACTGAGCAACACCTTGTTCGTCTGGAGTGTGCCAGTTCTCTGAACACAGGGAAACAGCCTTCCACTCTATGTCACCAGGTCACAGTCCATAAACCTGAAGCACGGTCAGAGGAGAGGACAACAGTGACTGTGATTTCCTCTTGCTCTTGTGCCTTGTGCCCGTTATCTCAGCGGGAGAGAGACAAAGCTGCTGTTAAGTCCCGCCAGGGAACAGATCTGTTTCTGATTCTCCTCTGTCTAAAGCATCTGCCCTGGTGACACCACCCTGACAAACACCATCATGCCCAACGGTTGGGCTGGCTGCGCACAGCCACGGTGGAGTTTGAGGGAGCGGTGTGTAGGTACCTGCAGGATGCAGCTCTGACATCTTGCTCTGGGGCTGGGTCTTCTTTTGCTCATGCCTGAGGCTTACTTCCACTTTGAACTTCAATTCCTTCCTCCCCACTCAGATTCAGCATGATCAGAGGCAAACCCCAAGTCACTCGGTGCCCATGGAAGCACCTTTTTCCCATCTGAGAATGGCGGTGTGTGAATCTCACGTTCTCCCTTCCTGCACACATGCAGGATAAGCCCTGCTAAAGGCACCTTCTTTCTAACCACATTGCAAAACACATCATAAGAACTCTCTCAGAGCACACACTTTCACTGACTCCAAGCATCCCGCAAGATTTTGCCCATTCCTTTCTAAAGAAAGCTGCAGAACCGAGCCTGGAGTCATTAGGACAGTGTCAGGGATCACTAGAAGGAAGTGCATCTTTAACACATTTTGCTTTTGAAATTATCTTGAGCTTAAGCCCTCCGGAGGGGTTTCACTGGGAGTATCCAATGGGAATCACTTCATCCCTGAGACTGCAAAGGGAAGCACAGCTGAAGAGCACAACAGGACAGGGAGGAGCAGGAGAAAATGGCTCTTCCAGGAAGCAGCCACAGACGGAGGAGTGGATGGAAGAACACAGGAGGAAATGGCTGAGAAGAGAACTGAATGTGTTCTAAGTCAAGGGTGAAATCCCACATTTTATGTGACAGGGATTGAGGAACAAGTGCTACAGCAGCAGTGGTTCTGATTCCCACAAAGGCGATACGCTGCCAGAGCCTGAACTGAGCGTGCGGGTCTCATGACCCTACTCTGCTCTGGACATCGGGGCCATCGGGCCCAGGCTCTGCCTGCCCCAACGGCACAGGAGAGGGTTCCATGGCACCTGCAGAGCAGCCGCACGAGGCATCATTAAGGAGTCAGCGTTTAATGATGCCAAGTCTGATGGGGCTTCTGCAAGTGGCACAGGTGATTCCCACTGCTGTTGTTGTGCTGCGACAGAGGCCACAGTGGGGCTTGTTAAAAGTTGGAGTTCTTCTTTTGCCAGGCATCTGCATGCCTGCTGGTGACAATGTTAGGGGCTGGCTGTGCAGGGCCCCCAGACAATACTTGGCAAAGCCCCCGGGGCTGTGGGCAAAGCCCCCGGGGCTGTGAGCAAAGCCAACCCAACAACAGACCGTTCCTCCCCAAGACAAGGAGAGATGGTGACCTCTGCTACTCTGCCTTCCTCGGGCATGGGCATGCATCTACACATTCATTTCCATGGCCACTTGTCAGGAGTAAGCTCAGCTCGTGCTGGTGTTACGCTGAACCCAAAACTGTGTTACTGTGGTTGGGATTGCAAAACTGCAGCCAGGATCGAGAAACAAGGGCCACCCTTTTGGAAAGACCCAACCTTCCCATTTTCATTTCTTCAGGCATGAAGGGTCTAACACAGAGGGATCTTCCCAGTCACTACCTCGTCCTCTTCCTCTGCCTTGCCCCAGCAAACATGGCACTTTCTGCTCAATTTCCCATATTGCCCCTGATAATTCCAGAGCAGCAGGATCCCCTTTGGTCCAAAATATTGAATCTGCAGCTCTGAGCCATTGCTGACTCCAGTCTGTCTCTGCACTCATTAAGTCTTTCCTTCCTTCCTTGCTTTCTTCCATTTTCTCTCCTATCACGTGCCTTGAAGGCTCAGAAAATGCCCAATGCCATTGACAGCAGGTCTGGACATGCCCCCTCCGAGTCCCTCTGCTCTGCCAGAGCTTGCCTGTGCCCATATCCCCAGTTCACAGCTCAGTCCTGGGCAATGTCCAGGCAGGCTGCTGCCCTCCTGCTCAGCGAGGGCTGTGCCCCAGCCCCACTTTGCAGAGCTTTCTGCCTGCAGCCAGCTCCTTGCCTCGGGCCAGCCGGGAGACACCAGTCCAACACAGAGCACAAAAGGCCCCATGTCCCACACGTCAGTGCAAAAGCTTTTATTGTGCCCTCAGACTGCACAGCTGGGTTGGGCAAGATCCTTGCAGGTGTCGCAGCCCTCTCCTCGCCGGTGTGGGGCAAGAGCTTCTACTTTCTGCTCAGTGGAACTTCTGCGCAGCCCTTCGCCCGGGGCATCTCTTCTTGCTCTTCCTCTTGGTGGTCTTCTTCCTGGAGGGTGAGGCCTCGCGCTTTCCCTGGCGGACGGCCCTGCCGCGGCCCCTGGGCCTCACAGTCCCTCGCAGGAGCTGCTGCAGCCCAGAGCACCTTTGCAGCGCCGCCTCCATGTGGGATGGAGAAATGCGCTTCTGCTTGCTCTTCTTGCAAACGACGGCAGCCGCGTCCACGATCTTGTGCGTCACCCACTGCAGCACCGCAGCCAGGTAGACGGGGGCCCTGGCTGAAAAGTGCCGGGCAAAGAGGCCTCTGCGCAGCTGCCTGTCGATGCGGCTCACGGGGAAGAGCAGCCCAGCCTGGGAGGAGCGGGAGGAGCGGCTCTTCTTGGTCTTGGCTTCCCTGCCTTTGGAGTGGCCCGCAGAGCAGGCGGGGGGTTGGCACTGTGTCTCCTGCTCAGGCCCCACGCACACCTCCTCTGCCCCCGACATGCTGCCGGCAGCTCGCTCCCACAGCTCTTTCCCGGTGGTGTCGGCCCAGGCCCTGCCCGCCTGCCCTGGCTTCCCTCGCTGGCCCCAGCGGCTGGTTCCTGACCCCGGGCTGGTGCTGCCTGCGCCGGGCCAAGCCTTGTCCTGGCAGGGCGTCCCCAGCTGCTGGGGCCTGGCTGCTTCTGGGCTCTGGGCCTGGGCTCTCCCGGGCAGCACCAGCCAGGCCTCCTCTTGGCTGGCAGGGGCCAATGGGAGAGGGCCTCCCCTGTGACCTCACCTCTCTGCTTGTGACATCATGCCCGTGGGCTCGGCCCCCGGTGGCTGACGTCAGCCCGCAGCTCTGCCCCGCAGCTCCGCTCCCCTTGCCCGGGGCAGAGGCTTTCCCAGCGCCTGGCCGGGGGGCAGCCGCTGCAAGGCCGAGGGCTCTGCTCTCCTCTGCCTCCTCCAACTGCCCCCTGCCCTCACACTGCTCTCCCTGCGGCCCTTCCCTCTCCCCTCCAGCCCAAACCCCACTCCTGGCGACAGGACCTCCTTTCTCCCTCCTCCTCTCCTGGGATGCCAGAGCCACCGGCTGCCCATTGGGTCCTGTTGGGTCCTGCCTGTCAAGGCCGATCACCCCAGAAGGGTGGTTATGTCGGGACACACAAAGCACTGACAAAACCTTGAGTCTGACAGTTCCAGCACCAGCACCCGTCTCCCCTCCTCCATTCCAGTCCTGAGAACAATATTTTTCTGAGTTCATTTTCATCAAGGCATTGACACTGTGTCGGAGAAGTTCCACTGATGTAATATAAATTTTTCAAACATCTGTGACAAAGGATGTTTGAAAACAAACCTTTGGCTGGAGGGAACTAAACCTTCTCTTCCAACAAGATATCGGCATAATTGTGTTCTTATTTCTGAAAGGGTGGCCCTTGTTTCTTGATCCTGTTTGTGGTTCAGAGGGAACAAAACCTTCTCTTCCCAGAAGGTATCAGCATAGTTGTGATTTTCAGGAAGGCTTTCCCACTTTTATCTTTGTATGTGGACCTTTGTATCACAAAGTTATTAGGGACGTGGCTTAAACTCCTCTGAAGGCCCAGTTGGGCAGCAAGTAAATAAGCTATAGTAATTTGTTATTACTATTATTACTCTTAGTGTTACTCTCATATGAAAGACTGAAAGTGTAAAATTTTTTCAGTCCTTGTAGCATTTCAAGGTATAACAATATTATACCTTGGGAAATACCTTGGGAAATCTTGGGAAAAGATCAGCTTTTCTGATGGATTAAGCTGTGTTACTATTATTTCATTCCCTTGTCTTATGATCATTCATTCCAGCCGAACTTTTTTGCTTAAACTAGAAAAGGAAATCAAATCCTCACAGCAGAATTAACCCTGCTGAAATTTTCCAGTTTTCTGGATGTCCAGCTTGTGCTCTTCTGAGTTTTTTCCATCATATACACTTGCCAGAAATGTCACCATTACGGTGATAATTAGGATTGACTGTACTCTCAAATTTGTTTCTTTCCCTCTGTTCTCTCACTGTCATAGATCCATCATTAATTAGTCATTATCACAGAATCACAGAATCATCTAGGTTGGAAGGGACCTTAAAGATCATAGAATCATAGAATCATACAATTGCCCAGGTTGGAAGGGACCTCCAAAGGCCATCTAGTTCGACCTCCCCGCAGTCAGCAGGGACACCCCCAACTAGACCAGGTTGCCCAGGGCCTCATCGAGCCTCACCTTGAATATCTCCAGGGATGGGGCCTCAACCACCTCCCTGGGCAACCTGTTCCAGTGCTCCACCACCCTCACAGTGAAGATCATCTAGTCCAACCATCAACCTAACTCTGACAAATAAATAAGATATAAGAAATAAGAAATAAATATCCCTAGTGTGTTGACAAATTTCTTAAGAGAAATCAAGATAATTTCATTTATGGAAAGAAGAGGCTGTGATACCAACTGCATGTTGGGAGAATCTTGCCTATTCATTGTGTTCGGCAAATTAAGTGCTCCACAGGAATAATTCTCATGCTCAAAACCCTTCAGTGAACAGAGGCTGCTAGAAAGCTGACTACAGAAATACAGGATAGCAGAATTTGCAACTCTCCTTCCTAGGCACCTGCTTGAACACACTTCATTTTCTTTCCACCAGGCCATCTTATCCCATGTAGAATGTTGTCTTCTGAGGATATTCACCTCCTTATGGCTTTTTTTAGGAAGTGATTAGGAGGAGGCCAACACCATCAGGCCTGCAATGGGTATCAGTATGGTGATGCCAGTATGCTTGGTCCATCTGTCTCAGATGTTCCCCTGCTAAGCACTGAAAAGATCCTGCTCTCTCCAAATCTTCCTGACTGAAGGAGTGGTTTTGACATTTGTTCTATGGTCAGAACAACTCATTTGCTTTATGGTCCTCATTACGATGCGGTAATCAAGGGCAGGGATGCCCGACAGGTAGTCTTTGACAGCCCAGATTATGATTTGCATACTTTATTGTCCCATTCCTTGCCCTTCCACTGCATTCTCCTCCTGTATAAAGAGCCTGCCCTGTTTTTTCTCACTGATCCCAGTTTTACTGCATCTGTTGCCTATTTTGGGATTGCCGACACTGTTATCCAGGCAGTTTTGGCCCTGTATGGTATTACTCATATAACCTAAGTATGGTTGGCCTTGCAAAATTCTTGCTATCAATGCCTTCCTGAAGTGCAATGATTTCTCACATAAACTGCCCCTTAAGCACCTGAGAAATCGAGTCACTCTTCATGGCCCTGTCTGTAGCTTTTGTCAGCCTCTCCCACTGTTACTTGCCACGTTGAGCAGTATTCTCCTGTGCCTTGGCTGGTTAGTTTAACCTCAGAGCAGGGCACGGTCAGCAGTCTACATGTGCCTGCAGCCCAAGTTGCCATCAGGGTATTTCAAACACAAACGTAGCCCCAAAGAACCACTCTTAGAAGAGGCAGCATAGCTCTGGGGCTGAGACCTCACCACGTTTGCAACCTGAGGAGGCAGATGATGGAAAGGTTTCTGAGCCTCCTCCTTAGCCAATGTCACAGAATTCGTCCTGAAAACTGAATTTCCCCATTTCTCCATTGTACGAATTCTGCTAGTTTTGGTGTTCTCCTTCATATACTTGTCTGCTCTCATGGCCAATATCCGTATAGCAGGGTTAATAAGGATTGATTGTTCTCTCCATTTCTCCATACACTTCCCCTCTACACTCTCCTTCTCAGGGACATAGTATACCTTTATCATTGTTCCCAGCACGCTAGTAAATTTGGTAAGAAAGCAAAAGGTTCTTTCCTTCATGGGACATGCTATTCCATGGCATTTGATGCATCGATTGCATGCTCCTAGCACCAACGGGATATGATGGTTATGCCTCAGTCACTAGGCCCTTGCAATTACCATGTCATCATAAGCCACAGGTTCTGCCTTCTGCTGCAGAAGAACTTCTCCAGCATGGACAGGACTTCTGTTTCCAGTAAGAGCAACATGGATTATTTATCTTTCTGCAAGTAGAAGAAACCTAACCACTTCCTCTATAATTTGGCACCACTTCTGTGTGCCAGAGACTGTCCCGATGAAATGGTCATTTTTGTCATTTGTGTTTTGGCTGAATTTTGCTCCTTCTGCTTGATTGATTCTGCTCTCTTCCCTTCTAATTCTCAACACCATCCTGAAGATCCCATCCACTGAGAAAAGGTGGAAAGCCTTTTGCATTTGTTCATCCCACTTTCTTGTGGTTATTATGCACTTTCTTCCTTTTGAAGAAGAATTCTGCCACTTTGGTTCGGGAGGGGGCTAAAAAATCCTTCCCTTTTCTGCTTCCTCGTGTTGCAGATGTGGTGAACTCTCAGGCTCAGAGCTGTGCTACCTCCATCATCTACTTGCAGCTCAAATCCAGGGTATTTTCTGATTGAGAAAGCTCTGATTTTCATCGCCTACACAGTGCTAAGTCCCCTGGTGAAACCATTGGTGTACAGCCTCTAGAACAAAGATGTGGAAATAGCTCTCAAAAAATCTTTCCTGTGAAAAACAGATCTAACAGATCTTTGGTGTCCATTAAATTTATCGGGGAAGGAAGTTAAAAAACCTGTACGGATGGAAAACCTCTATTTCAGCTAGCTGAGAGGTGTTATAAAATCTTTTTCCCAACCCAAAGGCTTAAGACAAACAAAGAAAGAAGCTGCAAGGGGACAGCAGAGAAGCATTGTAGTGGAAATGGGCACTACAGCCCCACAGTGGTCTTCACAGAGTGGATCACAAATAGCAGCAGGCAGATTTCCGTCTGTGGATTTTGAGGCAGGTGCGGCACCATCTCCTGCTTCCCCATGGCCTGAGATACAGCAAATAGGTAAAGCAGAGCTGTTCAGGCACATTTAGAGCCTAAATCGGGTCTCACAGGTAGGCATCTTGCATGACTGATGTGCAGTGCAGCCAGGTAGGCATTGGACTACTGGTGCGTCCCTTAGGTTGGATATATAAGGCATAGCCTCTTAGAAACGGTTAGGTTAATTAAAGACTCATCCCCACAAGCACAAAGGGATACAGTAAAGCAGAAGGAAGTGGGGAAACCCCAGTAACCTGAGCAGAGCCACCAGAACACCCCTTGACCCTGCTGTTCCCAGGGCTGCCACTGGACTGAACGGTGACAAGCCCCATTGTTGGGGAGCAAGACCCACCAGGTGAATCAATGGGAGAGACTCACTTACAGACTGCCTAGGGGTATGGGACTCCTTCTGGGATCACGGGAAGAGCATATTGAGATGGTGTGAGACATTTTACAGGATTTTTAGGGGAAGGTGGAAAAGGACGAATCAAGGTTCTGTAAGGAGGAACAACAGTGGGAAATGAGAGGGAAAATGAGATTAAAGAGGCTGATTGCTTGTAAACAGGTTGCTGGTCAGTACACTTGTCTAGCCATGCCTTGCTAGACATAAGCAGACTGGTCACCGCAGTCTCTCCTGTCTTCTTACTAAACTCCAGCTCCTGACTGTTTACTGGGAGAGTGGCTCTTTATTCTGTGTGCAGATGGGTGTACGGAGGTGTGAGTGCCAGCCAGTGCTGAGGGGCCCATTGGTCAAAAGGGGCCATGAGTCTGAGGTGCCAGCAACCGGGGAGACAGGAGAGCGTGCCTGTTGTGTGGGAGTGGGTGTGTGCATGCCAACGTGCAGTCATAAATACTGAGCTGGACTAGCCATCAAGTAGGATAATATATCTGACAGCTAGGTACTGGATCAGCTGTAAGTCTGGATGCTGGAGAGGCAAGAGGGCCTCTTTGGAACATGTGGAATTTTACACCTGGTCTGTCCATACTTTTTCTCATGGGAGTCATTTTAACTCCTTGCATACCTGGATGCAGGGCTGCAGCCCAAAGCAATGCCACTAAGCTCATAGGAAAGACTTGTTTTCACTTCCAGCCTCTTAGAAATCCTTGATCTACCTATTATTCTGCTTGGGGCACTACAGGATATGTAGTCTGCCTACTGTCATTTGCCATTCCCTGTTTGCCTTATCACCTTCTTGGTTCAGAACAAATTTCTCCATTATTTCTCTGAGAACCTTCCCACTTTGTGCCAGTGGAGCCTGTGGATCGTTGGAGTCAAGCCTCCTCCCAGTAGTAGGAACTCCGAAGTAATGCGTATCCTTATATTTCTTGCTATTGAGTTATACTAACCTAGAGAACAATGCTAGAAATTTCATGCCCTTGCGCCCCCCTCCCCCCCTTTCAGTCCATTCAGTTTTGGAATATGGAAAATTAGAATATGAAAAATAAGGAAAATGGAGTTTGCTAAAAATTAAACCAAGAACTTACTAATAAAACCAAGTCTAAGCTTACAGAGAAGGCTGAGATTCTGAACTATCAAACAAATCTTAATAATGAGGTCTGAGAGATGGCATTTCTTTACTTTCTGAACTCTCCAATGACAATTCCGATGAAGTTAATTCACGGGTTTCCGTTTTAGTCGCAATGCCATATTGCGTTTGGTTGACTCATTGATTTCCTGACCCAGCAGTTTGCCTCGTGACTCACAACTCCAGTACAAGGGGACAGCAGAGAAGCATTGTGGTGGAAATGGGCACTACAGCCCCACAGTGCTCTTCACAGAGTGGATCACAACTAGCAGCAGGCAGATTTCCGTCTGTGGATTTTCTGGGGAGGCAGGTGCGGCACCATCTCCTGCTTCCCCATGGCCTGAGATACAGCAAATAGGTAAAGCAGAGCTGTTCAGGCACATTTAGAGCCTAAATCGGGTCTCACAGGTAGGCATCTTGCATGACTGATGTGCAGTGCAGCCAGGTAGGCATTGGACTACTGGTGCGTCCCTTAGGTTGGATATATAAGGCATAGCCTCTTAGAAACGGTTAGGTTAATTAAAGACTCATCCCCACAAGCACAAAGGGATACAGTAAAGCAGAAGGAAGTGGGGAAACCCCAGTAACCTGAGCAGAGCCACCAGAACACCCCTTGACCCTGCTGCTCCCAGGGCTGCCACTGGACTGAACGGTGACAAGCCCCATTGTTGGGGAGCAAGACCCACCAGGTGAATCAATGGGAGAGACTCACTTACAGACTGCCTAGGGGTATGGGACTCCTTCTGGGATCACGGGAAGAGCATATTGAGATGGTGTGAGACATTTTACAGGATTTTTAGGGGAAGGTGGAAAAGGACGAATCAAGGTTCTGTAAGGAGGAACAACAGTGGGAAATGAGAGGGAAAATGAGATTAAAGAGGCTGATTGCTTGTAAACAGGTTGCTGGTCAGTACACTTGTCTAGCCATGCCTTGCTAGACATAAGCAGACTGGTCACCGCAGTCTCTCCTGTCTTCTTACTAAACTCCAGCTCCTGACTGTTTACTGGGAGAGTGGCTCTTTATTCTGTGTGCAGATGGGTGTACGGAGGTGTGAGTGCCAGCCAGTGCTGAGGGGCCCATTGGTCAAAAGGGGCCATGAGTCTGAGGTGCCAGCAACCGGGGAGACAGGAGAGCGTGCCTGTTGTGTGGGAGTGGGTGTGTGCATGCCAACGTGCAGTCATAAATACTGAGCTGGACTAGCCATCAAGTAGGATAATATATCTGACAGCTAGGTACTGGATCAGCTGTAAGTCTGGATGCTGGAGAGGCAAGAGGGCCTCTTTGGAACATGTGGAATTTTACACCTGGTCTGTCCATACTTTTTCTCATGGGAGTCATTTTAACTCCTTGCATACCTGGATGCAGGGCTGCAGCCCAAAGCAATGCCACTAAGCTCATAGGAAAGACTTGTTTTCACTTCCAGCCTCTTAGAAATCCTTGATCTACCTATTATTCTGCTTGGGGCACTACAGGATATGTAGTCTGCCTACTGTCATTTGCCATTCCCTGTTTGCCTTATCACCTTCTTGGTTCAGAACAAATTTCTCCATTATTTCTCTGAGAACCTTCCCACTTTGTGCCAGTGGAGCCTGTGGATCGTTGGAGTCAAGCCTCCTCCCAGTAGTAGGAACTCCGAAGTAATGCGTATCCTTATATTTCTTGCTATTGAGTTATACTAACCTAGAGAACAATGCTAGAAATTTCATGCCCTTGCGCCCCCCTCCCCCCCTTTCAGTCCATTCAGTTTTGGAATATGGAAAATTAGAATATGAAAAATAAGGAAAATGGAGTTTGCTAAAAATTAAACCAAGAACTTACTAATAAAACCAAGTCTAAGCTTACAGAGAAGGCTGAGATTCTGAACTATCAAACAAATCTTAATAATGAGGTCTGAGAGATGGCATTTCTTTACTTTCTGAACTCTCCAATGACAATTCCGATGAAGTTAATTCACGGGTTTCCGTTTTAGTCGCAATGCCATATTGCGTTTGGTTGACTCATTGATTTCCTGACCCAGCAGTTTGCCTCGTGACTCACAACTCCAGTAGGACTAACAAGAATTTGCCATGCTAATATACTTTGCTATTTACAAATAATTCCAAGGAATTGTTAATACAGTCTTGAAAAATAAGCATTTATTTGGGTTTGTGCATTAGACTGTGTGGAAGGAATCTTCCCCAGCCTCCACTTGAAAACCAAACACTTTTCCAGTCATAATATTAAAACAGACACTTCAGATAACTTTGAACAGAACTTCCCCTTTTTTAGGGAGAAGAGCTTCTAGTTATAATGGCAGTGAAGCTTTCCTTCACTTGTTTTCTTTACTTCATGAGTTCAAGCGGTGAAGTTCATAGCATTTTGTTATGTCCCTTTGATGATACTGTCACCAATTAGTCCTAGGTTTTGATGCTATGCCACAAGAGCTATGCCCCAGAGGTCTCACAGGATGGATAAAGGTGTGACTTGTTTGAATGGCAGGTATTCAGAAGACTTGTTCTAGACCCTGCTTTGCTAACAGCTAGTTTTTCTCCTAATCGGAATGCAGTTACGATGTCTATCCCCCTTTTCTTCCAGTCCCTGTCAGTGAGATAGGAAGGACTGCGACTGACACCTCAGGAGAGACATCGATGGAAAGACCAAGTAAAGGTTGCGTCAATCTGAATTTTAGAGTTGTCATCACAGGTAGGTTTCTTCAG
>NW_015090825.1:454229-641997 GCF_001431845.1 Calidris pugnax
GTCTACATGTGCCTGCAGCCCAAGTTGCCATCAGGGTATTTCAAACACAAACGTAGCCCCAAAGAACCACTCTTAGAAGAGGCAGCATAGCTCTGGGGCTGAGACCTCACCACGTTTGCAACCTGAGGAGGCAGATGATGGAAAGGTTTCTGAGCCTCCTCCTTAGCCAATGTCACAGAATTCGTCCTGAAAACTGAATTTCCCCATTTCTCCATTGTACGAATTCTGCTAGTTTTGGTGTTCTCCTTCATATACTTGTCTGCTCTCATGGCCAATATCCGTATAGCAGGGTTAATAAGGATTGATTGTTCTCTCCATTTCTCCATACACTTCCCCTCTACACTCTCCTTCTCAGGGACATAGTATACCTTTATCATTGTTCCCAGCACGCTAGTAAATTTGGTAAGAAAGCAAAAGGTTCTTTCCTTCATGGGACATGCTATTCCATGGCATTTGATGCATCGATTGCATGCTCCTAGCACCAACGGGATATGATGGTTATGCCTCAGTCACTAGGCCCTTGCAATTACCATGTCATCATAAGCCACAGGTTCTGCCTTCTGCTGCAGAAGAACTTCTCCAGCATGGACAGGACTTCTGTTTCCAGTAAGAGCAACATGGATTATTTATCTTTCTGCAAGTAGAAGAAACCTAACCACTTCCTCTATAATTTGGCACCACTTCTGTGTGCCAGAGACTGTCCCGATGAAATGGTCATTTTTGTCATGTGTGTTTTGGCTGAATTTTGCGCCTTCTGCTTGATTGATTCTGCTCTCTTCCCTTCTAATTCTCAACACCATCCTGAAGATCCCATCCACTGAGAAAAGGTGGAAAGCCTTTTGCATTTGTGCATCCCACTTTCTTGTGGTTATTATGCACTTTCTTCCTTTTGAAGAAGAATTCTGCCACTTTGGTTCGGGAGGGGGCTAAAAAATCCTTCCCTTTTCTGCTTCCTCGTGTTGCAGATGTGGTGAACTCTCAGGCTCAGAGCTGTGCTACCTCCATCATCTACTTGCAGCTCAAATCCAGGGTATTTTCTGATTGAGAAAGCTCTGATTTTCATCACCTACACAGTGGTAAGTCCCCTGGTGAAACCATTGGTGTACAGCCTCTAGAACAAAGATGTGGAAATAGCTCTCAAAAAATCTTTCCTGTGAAAAACAGATCTAACAGATCTTTGGTGTCCATTAAATTTATCGGGGAAGGAAGTTAAAAAACCTGTACGGATGGAAAACCTCTATTTCAGCTAGCTGAGAGGTGTTATAAAATCTTTTTCCCAACCCAAAGGCTTAAGACAAACAAAGAAAGAAGCTGCAAGGGGACAGCAGAGAAGCATTGTAGTGGAAATGGGCACTACAGCCCCACAGTGGTCTTCACAGAGTGGATCACAAATAGCAGCAGGCAGATTTCCGTCTGTGGATTTTGAGGCAGGTGCGGCACCATCTCCTGCTTCCCCATGGCCTGAGATACAGCAAATAGGTAAAGCAGAGCTGTTCAGGCACATTTAGAGCCTAAATCGGGTCTCACAGGTAGGCATCTTGCATGACTGATGTGCAGTGCAGCCAGGTAGGCATTGGACTACTGGTGCGTCCCTTAGGTTGGATATATAAGGCATAGCCTCTTAGAAACGGTTAGGTTAATTAAAGACTCATCCCCACAAGCACAAAGGGATACAGTAAAGCAGAAGGAAGTGGGGAAACCCCAGTAACCTGAGCAGAGCCACCAGAACACCCCTTGACCCTGCTGCTCCCAGGGCTGCCACTGGACTGAACGGTGACAAGCCCCATTGTTGGGGAGCAAGACCCACCAGGTGAATCAATGGGAGAGACTCACTTACAGACTGCCTAGGGGTATGGGACTCCTTCTGGGATCACGGGAAGAGCATATTGAGATGGTGTGAGACATTTTACAGGATTTTTAGGGGAAGGTGGAAAAGGACGAATCAAGGTTCTGTAAGGAGGAACAACAGTGGGAAATGAGAGGGAAAATGAGATTAAAGAGGCTGATTGCTTGTAAACAGGTTGCTGGTCAGTACACTTGTCTAGCCATGCCTTGCTAGACATAAGCAGACTGGTCACCGCAGTCTCTCCTGTCTTCTTACTAAACTCCAGCTCCTGACTGTTTACTGGGAGAGTGGCTCTTTATTCTGTGTGCAGATGGGTGTACGGAGGTGTGAGTGCCAGCCAGTGCTGAGGGGCCCATTGGTCAAAAGGGGCCATGAGTCTGAGGTGCCAGCAACCGGGGAGACAGGAGAGCGTGCCTGTTGTGTGGGAGTGGGTGTGTGCATGCCAACGTGCAGTCATAAATACTGAGCTGGACTAGCCATCAAGTAGGATAATATATCTGACAGCTAGGTACTGGATCAGCTGTAAGTCTGGATGCTGGAGAGGCAAGAGGGCCTCTTTGGAACATGTGGAATTTTACACCTGGTCTGTCCATACTTTTTCTCATGGGAGTCATTTTAACTCCTTGCATACCTGGATGCAGGGCTGCAGCCCAAAGCAATGCCACTAAGCTCATAGGAAAGACTTGTTTTCACTTCCAGCCTCTTAGAAATCCTTGATCTACCTATTATTCTGCTTGGGGCACTACAGGATATGTAGTCTGCCTACTGTCATTTGCCATTCCCTGTTTGCCTTATCACCTTCTTGGTTCAGAACAAATTTCTCCATTATTTCTCTGAGAACCTTCCCACTTTGTGCCAGTGGAGCCTGTGGATCGTTGGAGTCAAGCCTCCTCCCAGTAGTAGGAACTCCGAAGTAATGCGTATCCTTATATTTCTTGCTATTGAGTTATACTAACCTAGAGAACAATGCTAGAAATTTCATGCCCTTGCGCCCCCCTCCCCCCCTTTCAGTCCATTCAGTTTTGGAATATGGAAAATTAGAATATGAAAAATAAGGAAAATGGAGTTTGCTAAAAATTAAACCAAGAACTTACTAATAAAACCAAGTCTAAGCTTACAGAGAAGGCTGAGATTCTGAACTATCAAACAAATCTTAATAATGAGGTCTGAGAGATGGCATTTCTTTACTTTCTGAACTCTCCAATGACAATTCCGATGAAGTTAATTCACGGGTTTCCGTTTTAGTCGCAATGCCATATTGCGTTTGGTTGACTCATTGATTTCCTGACCCAGCAGTTTGCCTCGTGACTCACAACTCCAGTAGGACTAACAAGAATTTGCCATGCTAATATACTTTGCTATTTACAAATAATTCCAAGGAATTGTTAATACAGTCTTGAAAAATAAGCATTTATTTGGGTTTGTGCATTAGACTGTGTGGAAGGAATCTTCCCCAGCCTCCACTTGAAAACCAAACACTTTTCCAGTCATAATATTAAAACAGACACTTCAGATAACTTTGAACAGAACTTCCCCTTTTTTAGGGAGAAGAGCTTCTAGTTATAATGGCAGTGAAGCTTTCCTTCACTTGTTTTCTTTACTTCATGAGTTCAAGCGGTGAAGTTCATAGCATTTTGTTATGTCCCTTTGATGATACTGTCACCAATTAGTCCTAGGTTTTGATGCTATGCCACAAGAGCTATGCCCCAGAGGTCTCACAGGATGGATAAAGGTGTGACTTGTTTGAATGGCAGGTATTCAGAAGACTTGTTCTAGACCCTGCTTTGCTAACAGCTAGTTTTTCTCCTAATCGGAATGCAGTTGCGATGTCTATCCCCCTTTTCTTCCAGTCCCTGTCAGTGAGATAGGAAGGACTGCGACTGACACCTCAGGAGAGACATCGATGGAAAGACCAAGTACAGGTTGCGTCAATCTGAATTTTAGAGTTGTCATCACAGGTAGGTTTCTTCAGGTAAGGGATTGCAGAGGGTCTGAAGGCTGACTGTGCATGTCAGCCTTTGGTTTCTGATAGTACACATGCAGGTAAGCTGAACTGGGGGCTCCTGAGATCTATAGAGTTCCCAGTGATTTCCAGAGCAGTGTGACTAGTGTGAGTGATGAAGGATTTAGCCCCGTTTCTCTCATTTCTACCACTATTGGTTTGAAAGAAACAGTTCCCTGGTTCTGCCTTTCCTCATAGTTCTCTCTGCATAGTGATGAAGCTGTTAATTATAGTCAGGTTTTACTTTTATGTTTCTTTAGGTAAGGAATTCCTATTGAGATAAATATACTGAAGAGTAAAGGATTAGCATGCTACATAATAGTAATTAACTGGATAGTTGGGTCTGTAAGAGGTGCACAGCATTTGTTGTCCTTTCTTATCCCCGCATTGGCTTTCACTTGAGAGCCAAAGATAATTCCTGCACATTCATAGAAAAGCTAGACTGGAAGGGGCCTCTGGGCATCACCTCACCCAGTACCCCATTTCTGAAGAACGGAACCTTCTGACGGACGCTCCCTTGCACCATTGCATCATTCTTTGCAGGCCTTGAGATGACTGGTACAGTCCTGAAGAACATTATTTGGTTCCTCATTTCACACCAACCTGTAGAGAGCAGAAGAATGGTCTAGTCTTCACAACCCAGGTAGGTCTAGAGCCATTCAATGAAGTATGAATCTTCTTCAGCCCAGCTGCTGATGGCCTCTGCTCTGCGAATAAAGCTCCTGGAGTTTCATCAGACCTATGTCACAGCGTGCCTCTGGGCCCCCAAGCTGGTGGCTGTGAGTGCCAGGTCCATTAATGCTCCATTCAAGCTGAGACTGTCAGAGAGCACAGCTGGGCTTGTCACTCTTCTCCTCTTGGCCACTTGGTGTGAGACTGAGCAACACCTTGTTCGTCTGGAGTGTGCCAGTTCTCTGAACACAGGGAAACAGCCTTCCACTCTATGTCACCAGGTCACAGTCCACAAACCTGAAGCACGGTCAGAGGAGAGGACAACAGTGACTGTGATTTCCTCTTGCTATTGTGTCTTGTGCCCATTATCTCAGCGGGAGAGAGACAAAGCTGCTGTTAAGTCCCGCCAGGGAACAGATCTGTTTCTGATTCTCCTCTGTCTAAAGCATCTGCCCTGGTGACACCACCCTGACAAACACCATCATGCCCAACGGTTGGGCTGGCTGCGCACAGCCACGGTGGAGTTTGAGGGAGCGGTGTGTAGGTACCTGCAGGATGCAGCTCTGACATCTTGCTCTGGGGCTGGGTCTTCTTTTGCTCATGCCTGAGGCTTACTTCCACTTTGAACTTCAATTCCTTCCTCCCCACTCAGATTCAGCATGATCAGAGGCAAACCCCAAGTCACTCGGTGCCCATGGAAGCACCTTTTTCCCATCTGAGAATGGCGGTGTGTGAATCTCACGTTCTCCCTTCCTGCACACATGCAGGATAAGCCCTGCTAAAGGCACCTTCTTTTTAACCACATTGCAAAACACATCAGAAGAACTCTCTCAGAGCACGCGCTTTCACTGACTCCAAGCATCCCGCAAGATTTTGCCCATTCCTTTTTAAAGAAAGCTGCAGAACCGAGCCTGGAGTCATTAGGACAGTGTCAGGGATCACTAGAAGGAAGTGCATCTTTAACACATTTTGCTTTTGAAATTATCTTGAGCTTAAGCCCTCCAAAGTTTAAGTCCTTGACAAAATGTCTCCCTTTGGCCAGAAAATAGTCTTGGCCCTTGGGGACAACATCTGGGTTTGGATATTGTGGAGGGATTTCACTAGGAGTATCCAATGGGAATCACTTCATCCCTGAGAACACAAAGGGAAGCACAGCTGAAGAGCACAACAGGACAGGGAGGAGCAGGAGAAAATGGCTCTTCCAGGAAGCAGCCACAGATGGAGGAGTGGATGGAAGAACACAGGAGGAAATGGCTGAGAAGAGAACTGAACGTGTTCTAAGTCAAGGGTGAAATCCCACATTTTATGTGACAGGGATTGAGGAACAAGTGCTACAGCAGCAGTGGTTCTGATTCCCACAAAAGCAATACGCTGCCGGAGCCTGAACTGAGCGTGTGGGTCTCATGACCCTACTCTGCTCTGGACATCGGGGCCATCGGGCCCAGGCTCTGCCTGCCCCAACGGCACAGGAGAGGGTTCCATGGCACCTGCAGAGCAGCCGCACGAGGCATCATTAAGGAGTCAGCGTTTAATGATGCCAAGTCTGATGGGGCTTCTGCAAGTGGCACAGGTGATTCCCACTGCTGTTGTTGTGCTGCGACAGAGGCCACAGTGGGGCTTGTTAAAAGTTGGAGTTCTTCTTTTGCCAGGCATCTGCATGCCTGCTGGTGACAATGTTAGGGGCTGGCTGTGCAGGGCCCCCAGACAATACTTGGCAAAGCCCCCGGGGCTGTGAGCAAAGCCAACCCAACAACAGACCGTTCCTCCCCAAGACAAGGAGAGGTGGTGACCTCTGCTGCTCTGCCTTCCTTGGGCATGGGCAACCATCACCACCCGCTCTGCAGCTCTCCCCCTCTGCCACGGGATATCTTGTTGGAAGAGAAGGTTTAGTTCCCTCCAGCCAAAGGTTTGTTTTCAAACATCCTTTGTCACAGATGTTTGAAAAATTTATATTACATCAGTGGAACTTCTCCGACACAGTGTCAATGCCTTGATGAAAATGAACTCAGAAAAATATTGTTCTCAGGACTGGAATGGAGGAGGGGAGACGGGTGCTGGTGCTGGAACTGTCAGACTCAAGGTTTTGTCAGTGCTTTGTGTGTCCCGACATAACCACCCTTCTGGGGTGATCGGCCTTGACAGGCAGGACCCAACAGGACCCAATGGGCAGCCGGTGGCTCTGGCATCCCAGGAGAGGAGGAGGGAGGAAGGAGGTCCTGTCGCCAGGAGTGGGGTTTGGGCTGGAGGGGAGAGGGAAGGGCCGCAGGGAGAGCAGTGTGAGGGCAGGGGGCAGTTGGAGGAGGCAGAGGAGAGCAGAGCCCTCGGCCTTGCAGCGGCTGCCCCCCGGCCAGGCGCTGGGAAAGCCTCTGCCCCGGGCAAGGGGAGCGGAGCTGCGGGGCAGAGCTGCGGGCTGACGTCAGCCACCGGGGGCCGAGCCCACGGGCATGATGTCACAAGCAGAGAGGTGAGGTCACAGGGGAGGCCCTCTCCCATTGGCCCCTGCCAGCCAAGAGGAGGCCTGGCTGGTGCTGCCCGGGAGAGCCCAGGCCCAGAGCCCAGAAGCAGCCAGGCCCGAGCAGCTGGGGACGCCCTGCCAGGACAAGGCTTGGCCCGGCGCAGGCAGCACCAGCCCGGGGTCAGGAACCAGCCGCTGGGGCCAGCAAGGGAAGCCGGGGCAGGCGGGCAGGGCCTGGGCCGGCGCCACCGGGAGAGAGCTGCGGGAGCGAGCTGCCGGCAGCATGTCAGGGGCAGAGGAGGTGTGCGTGGGGCCTGAGCAGGAGATGCAGTGCCAACCCCCCGCCTGCTCTGGGGGCCACTCCGAAGGCAGGGAAGCCAAGACCAAGAAGAGCCGCTCCTCCCGCTCCTCCCGGGCCGGGCTGCTCTTCCCCGTGAGCCGCATCGACAGGCAGCTGCGCAGAGGCCTCTTTGCCCGGCACTTTTCAGCCAGGGCCCCCGTCTACCTGGCTGCGGTGCTGCAGTGGGTGACGCACAAGATCGTGGACGCGGCTGCCGTTGTTTGCAAGAAGAGCAAGCAGAAGCGCATTTCTCCATCCCATATGGAGGCGGCGCTGCAAAGTTGCTCTGGGCTGCAGCAGCTCCTGCGAAGGGCTGCGAGGCCCAGGCGCCGCGGCAGGGCCGTCCGCCAGGGAAAGCGCGAGGCCTCACCCTCCAGGAAGAAGACCACCAAGAGGAAGAGCAAGAAGAGATGCCCCGGGCGAAGGGCTGCATCTGCCCGTACCACCGCTGCTGTCCACTGAGCAGAAAGTAGAAGCTCTTGCCCCACACCGGCGAGGAGAGGGCTGCGACACCTGCAAGGATCTTGCCCAACCCAGCTGTGCAGTCTGAGGGTACAATAAAAGCTTTTGCACTGCCGTGTGGGACATGGGGCCTTTTTTGTTGTGGACTGTTTTTGTGTTTTTGCTTTTTCGCTTTGTGTTGGACTGGTGTCTCCCGGCTGGCCCGAGGCAAGGAGCTGGCTGCAGGCAGAAAGCTCTGCAAAGTGGTGCTGGGGCACACCCCTCGCTGAGCATGAGGGCAGCAGCCCGCCTGGAGGGGAATTGTTCTTGACAAGCAGTATCTGCCTCCAGCTTATGTTTGTACTTGACCTGAAAGCTGCTGAGAGGGGAACAGGGGATCTGCCCCCCAGAGGATGGTCAGGGGTTGTGAGGAATTTTGTGGGTGAATGTTCCTGCAAGAGCAAAGGGACCTTCATGTCCGTCTTGCACCATCCCCAGAGGAAATATGGGAGAGACATTACTTGCCCTTCCGTCCATCCACGTTTGCTCTTCCTTGGTGGGGAAGGCAGTAATTTCAATCTTGTTCTACTAACACATTCCAGAACTGGTTTGAAGTGGCGACAGTGGGAGATGTACATCCATCTCTCATTGTCGTTAAGCCTTAGAGACAACGTGTAGCACATAAGTAATTCCCATCACCTTTCAAATAGCTGCATGGATGGACACTCCACAGGCAATGCCCCTGAGCCTTCTCTTCTCTGGGGTGAACAGCCCCAGCTCGCTCTTGCAACCAAAGCCTACATTTTCCCAAGCCTCTTTCTTCATCTTCCAGTGCTTTCTTCCTTTCTTCCCCTTCCTTCTCCTCCCCTGTTGGGCAGGGCAGGGTGGAGAGTGACCTAGGCAGAAGGAATCCCAAACCTGCCCCAATGCCTGCTGTGGTTTACAAAAATACAGGTACGTGGGGGGTGATTGCCTTGGGCAGGTGTGTCTGGGCAAGGCTGTGGATGAGAAATTCCTTGAGAACATCCCAAGGACTGCAGAATATTCCTGTCTGCAGCATTGTGTCCCCTGTACTTCACCCAAGAGTCAATGCGGGAAATGTGCTTCATGAGTGCCTTCCGTCAAGATAAATGTGTTAACGACTTTTATTTTTGATTTCTGAACATTTGGCCTTCTGGGCTTTTTATAGCAATATGAGTAGTTTTTCAGATGGAACCAAGGAGCCATTTTTTTCTTTTTCCTTCCTTTTTTTTTTTTTTTTTAAAACTGAAAAATCATTCCAACATATCATTTAGGTACTTTGGAAGTCCACTCCCTCCTCACATTGCTCACAGTGGTTTCAACTCAAATAGTAAAGCCAGATCTTCACCTTGGTCCCATCTTCCTCCCATGTCTTTTCAAATTTTCCACTCCTTGATTCAGGGACAACTTCCTGATGATCTTCTCCAAAAATATTTGGGTGTCAGTATTTTACAGTCTATTGGATTCCATTTTCCTGGCTTTATCATACTGGGAAGTAGAAATCTATCTTTAAAATTAATAGCCAATATTTCCAATGTTGTATGATTCGAACAGCTTGGGTAAAATATTCTATATTGTAGGAGGCTTCATATGCAAATACTTATGAAGCCATAACAGGCTTCTGTTCTTGAGTTGTTCTCCTCATAAAGGTCTAATAAAGGTATCACTAATTTCTATTTTTTTTGGAAGATTACAGTCTGCAATGTAGCTTTTTCCCCAGCTCTTGTGGAACTGAGTCCATTTGTTCGTGAAAAAGTAGCTTCTTCAGGGTGAGTAGAAAGCACGATGTGGGGACAGTGTTGCTTCTTTGTATAAGGAAGCTGGGACCAAACCATCCATTCTGGGAGAGTGAAGTCTCTTCAAATCTGGGGCACAAGAATTAAGATTTCCCATTTTACTAATCATTCTGAAAAAAGCCCATGCCTTAAAAATCTGCTTGCAGAGACTTCACAGGAGGAGAGCCTTAAGGGTGTTTTGAAATATGAACCAGATGACAGCACCCACAGCAATGGTTTTGAGGAACAAACCTCATCATAGTTCATGCTTGCAAAGCGCCCATAGCTGTTTGTGGCAAGACAATGGGAGGAAATGGCTTCAAGTTGTTCCACGGGAGGATTAGGTCGGATATTAGGAAAAATTTCTTCACCAAAACGGTTGTCAAGCATCAGAACAGGCTGCCCAGGGAAGTGGCTGAGTCACCATCCCTGGAGGTACGTAAAAGATATGTAGACATGGTGCTTAGGGAGATGGGTCAGGGGTGGACTTGGCACTGTTAGGTTAACGGTAGGACTTGATCTTAAGAAGGGTCTGTATTCTATGATTCTAAGACCAGAAGGTGGCAGCAGGTCAACACTGACATTCTCCAGAGTCCCTCCGTCTCCTGTAGGAGATTCCTGGTTGGTTTGCTGTCCTACAACGGCAGGACTTACTGATGTCAGTGCTACAGGCAGTTATAAGCAGGACACAGGGAAAAATAAAATACTAATCTTAAAAGTTCAATTCCTGTTTCATCTTTCATACACTCTTGATCTTATCTAAGTAAGAATTTTGCACTGATTTGCTACGGAGCAATTGGTTTAAAAGTCAGCACATGAGATTTCGTATTGCATTGTTTCTCTTTGACAATATTCTAGTAAAAAAACTTAGTATCCTAAATTTGCTATATTGCTATACTATACCATAGTGTAATCTTAAAATAATTAAAAATTGCTAAGTTTAAAATCCTGCTGGTTTAATTACCATGTGATTACCATATGTCACAAAATGTGTATTTTCTAGTAAACACGGCTTTTCAAGTATGTTGCTTGCAGGTCGTCTGCTTATAAGCTTTCTATACTTGACATCCAAAGCAATGTAAAGCTATCCACGTGTGCTCTCTGTATTTTTCTGGGGCAAATACTGCATTAAACTGCAGATCATTGTAACAGAAATATTGAGTTTGGAATGAATGGCATATGAATGGAAATATGTATGGCGAGGCATTTGAATAAAGAATGGAAAAAGAGACAAAAGACATGGCAGGCCTTAAGAGATGCAGAAAGATTTCATTCAAATAACCAGAGAACAAGGACTGCAGCAATTTAAAGCCATAAAGACAAGGTGACAAAGAGCTGAAAATCAGGCTTGCAGCCATAAAAGACTCAAGTAGGAAAATGGAGAACACTGAGACTCAGCAATTTTTCCTCAGACTTGCAAGGGGCAAGAGAGAATAGTCAGACAAAAGATCCCAGTAAATCTCCACTCAAAAGGTAAGTGGTTTACCTTATGCAAAAGGTAAAACCAAAATGCAATTAATAATAATTAATAATGGTTTCCAATCAAGAAGAACCTCGACACACATGATGAGAACTCAGCAGCTGCTGACAGCTCTCCTCTGTGGCACTATTATTGCTCCCCACATTGCTTGGAAAAACGTGGGTTGGCACTTGTGAATAGGAGAGAATGAGTAAGTGAAATCGGTGGCAGCAGGAGCATGAGTGAAATCAGTTTTACTTAAAATAAAAATTGCCTTCCTCTTCACATTGAGCCTTCCTACAAAAGCTGTTGTAGATAACGTAGCTTTTTGGTTTGGTTTGGTTTTGGGTTTTTTTCCCCACATCTAGGATACTAGGAACAAAGCATAAAAATTTAAAGCGCAAATTCTACACCGTAAGTTTCCCCTTTTTTCTTTGACTTTTTTTGTTTTATCCTACACCATGACAAGGACTTTCATTTTCAAAAGCTACTCGCCAATCTGCACATTTCTAAATTGAAATGGATTTTGCCTGGAAGAGAACTGAGGACAACCTAGTGCTTCCATCTTCACACTCTTCCTTTTACCTGTTTTCTTGTGTCTCAGTGCCCAAAATTCCATGCACCACCTGTTTTCTTCTTTGTGTCTCAGTGCCCAAAATTCCATGCACCAGAAAGGTTCAGAAAGATATGAAGTCAAGGAAAGTCAAATGTAATTAAGAGGAAAAATCTCCTAAAAGCAAAGGTTTACTTGACTATGCAATTGTATTCTGTGTGAAAATAGTGCAAGAGCCAGCCTTAAAGGCACTGTAAAGTATTGGATACTGTAGGAGAATAAATTCCCTGGTCTATTCCAGCTGTGGGGGAAGAAAGGGGAGGACACCAGATAACATGCTGCATTTTGTCGTTGTTTTGTTGTTCCATATTTTTTTCTGTCTGACAGAAAACATGGCCTCAGACTGTGTGTTGCCATTCTTCTATATAGAACTATGTAGATGATGTGTTCAGTGGACAAAATGTAGATCCTGCTATGGAATCATGGTATCATCCCACCAAAACACCAAGTCACCTGGAACTGATTGTTACATTTAACAGACTACTTCTGCAAAATAGGTGGTATTAAGTCATCTGTGTTGGAAAAATCTCCTCACTGCGTAACCCAGGAGTTGGAAAGTGGATGCACATAAAAAAAGTGCTTAGTCTCGATAACCAAATTTGCACAAGGGACTCACACCGTAAGGCTGCCATTCCATGGCCAGTTTGAGTTGCTAAAAGCAGTTGCCACTGTTCCTTGTGTGTCATCGCAAACATTTACAAAGCTACAAAACAAACAGTGGTGAACTGATCCAACCTAGAACTAGCCTACAAGACTTCATTCTACCCCAAATTGCTCCGGCTGGCTAACTGCAGAGTTTATGCACTTGGACATGGGGTCAGTTCTGGCCACAGTGCTCACAGAAATTCCATGTAACTTGGTATCCTAGGTTTCATTTCACTAGAAACACCTTGATTCTTGAGGGCTAAAATAATCCAACAGAAGAGTAAAATGTATGTCTGGGGCACAGCAGACATTCAGCTACGCAGACATAAGTGAAACAAGCAGCCACAAAAGAACAACATGCTATTATAAAGCAAACCACTGAACAAACGTGGATGCACGTTTGGAAGTATAAATTCGAATTTTCAAGAAAAACAGTCATAATACTCAAGGAATCTAATTGGAGATCCGTAACTAGTGGTTGTTCCCCAAGGGTCAGTACTGGATCCAGTCCTCTTCAATATATTCATCCCTGGATGAAGGGATGGAATGTGCACTCAGCAAGTTTGCTGAAACTGGGAGGGGTGGCTGACACCCTAGAAGGCTGTGCTGCCATACGGTGAGACCTGGCCAGGCTGGAGAGCTGGGCAGAGAGGAACCTGGTGAACTTCAACAAAGGCAAGTGTAGGGTGCTGCACCTGGGGAGGTGTAACCCTCTGCACCACGACAGGCTGGGGGCTGACCTGCTGGAGGGCAGGTCTGAGGAGAAAGACCTGGGGGTCCTGGTGGACAATAAGATGACCATGAGCCAACAACGTGCCCTTGTGGCCAAGAAGGCCAATGGCATCCTGGGGTGCATCAGGAAGAGTGTGACCAGCAGGTCGAGAAAGGTCATCCTGCTCCTCTGCTCTGCCCTGGGGAGGCCCCATCTGAAGCACTGGGTCCAGTTCTGGGCTCCCCAGTTCCAGAAGGACAGGGAACTGCTGGAGAGGGGACAGCAGAGGGCTACAAAGATGATCAAGGGACTAGAACATCTCTCATGAGAAAAAGCTGAGGGACTTGGGTCTTTTTAGTCTGGAGAAGAGAAGGCTGAGGGGGGATCTGATCAATGCCTAAATACTTAAAGTGAGGGTGTCAGGAGGAAGGGGACAGTCTTTTTTCAGTGGTGCCCAGTGACAGGACAAGAGGTAACGGGCACAAATTTGAACATAGGAAGTTCCACCTAAACATGAGGAGGAACTTCTTTCCTTTGAGGGTGGCAGAGCCCTGGAAGAGGCTGCCCAGGGAGGTGGTGGAGTCTCCTTCTCTGGAGACATTCAAACCCCACCTGAACACATTCATGTGCAACCTGCTCTAGTTGGACCTGCTTTGGCAGGGGGGTTGGACTAGATGTTCTCCAGAGGTCCCTTCCAACCCCATATCATTCTGTGATTCTGTTAATAAGAAAGCCTCTTTCCCTTTGGGCTAATATATTTTCTCTCCCTTCCAGAGTTGCCTCCTCTCTGTAAGCCTTTGGCTTCTCTTTCAGTACTGAGCACATCTGTATTTGCAGAATGGTCTTACAGCAAAGTTCTGAATTGTAAATGGCACAATCCTATTGCAGATCCAAGAAAGCACGCAGTATTTGGAGACTGAAATAAGACAGTTCATTAATCTTTTGGAAGTTTTCACTGTCTCCATGAAAACTGAAGGTTCTTTAGAGAGCACATGCCTGTGTGCATAAGCATAGAGGCACGTTGACTTGAAGACTTGCAGAAGAAAAGGAATTTTTCATCAAGTTCAAATCAGCTTTTTCCACCCCTGGAAACAAGGTTACATCAGACCTTTGCTGGATTTTATTTTGGTGTATTTAAAATCATGATTTCAGGTAATTCTAGTCTGTATAAAAAATGCACTGTCATGCACGTATATGCACATATGTGGCTTCTTTTTCTTTTTTTTCAGCTGAAAATGAAAAGATCAGCATCAAAGCCCAGCATCAGCCTCCGAAATTCAGGGGCAATGCGTCTTGGTCACCTTTCCAAATTACGCAGCCCACAGTAATACTGCAAGACAGGCCCGTTTGATTTCTGTGTGGCACCTAAGTGCCCCTGATACTCCTTTCCAGCTCAGCTCAGACTGCAAACCCAGCCTACGTCATTGGCAGCACTCAGCGTGCCACTGCCAAGAGAGCCCTGGAGCAATCCAGGGTAGGACAAGCCCAGCTCTGCCTCAACATTTCCTGAGAACAGCTGCTTTAGACGGGGGCAGTACACGCGTGCCCCCTGCCAAGATTTTCACAGTTAAATTCAGAAAGCTAGACACCAAGGACAGCAGTTTCTGGAATACTGAAATGCCTGAGAAGCACAGCTCCAATTTCAAAGAAATCCGTGTCACTTACAAACTTCCTTGCTGCCAGTATCTTAAAACTGAGACATTTGCTAGATAATTGCCGTATATGCTCATTTACCTCTTCATATGAATTGTCAGATTTTCAAATAGGAAGAACACCCAGAGCTTGGGAAAGTTGGAAAACAGTACTCTCCTTTTGTCTTAGGGACAGGGCAGGAAGGAAGAAGGTCAATAGTGATAGACAAAAGTCAATATTAATGAACTTTTCCATCCACTTAGCACTAAGACAACAACTTCAGTTAGTCTGATCTCACCAAGTACCTGGCACATGCTGCTCCTGCAAGTCATATTATTGTTCTTGCAGTGACTTGTTCCTGGCATAAAACCCAAGCAGTCTCAGTCTTCAGAATAATCTTTTCATCCTGAAGGATAAGCAAAGGAAAAATAGGTTTATTAGCTGACTTTTCTAGTTGTAGCAGACAAATAGTCCCTCATCTCTTCAGCCTTGTTATGTCCTTCCTCCTGCAGTCAGATTTTGCCATTGTTCAGAAAATGATACCAATTTGTGCTATTGGCCAAGAGGACATCTGAAACTTCTTACATTGAAATTTTGTAAAAACCGCTAGTTTTCTAACTAATCTCATGTGGTCCAGAGTAGCTCCAAGGAAAGAGAAAGGTTTGGAGCCTCTATTTCTGATACCTCCCTCACTTCCATGCATGAACAGATGGTTTTCCTTAAAACTAGCTATTGTCAGAATGGTGTTTGAATGCACAAAAAGTTAGGATGTGCTGGATAAGTGTTGCTAATGCGCATGGCTGATATCAGCCTGCATCTAATGCTGCCTGAAGAAGACAAGTTTGACTCCAGAATGCCTGCAGGAGAGCAGCCTATAATCATCAGGCTTGAGAAACTAGAAGCGAACTGCAATGCAAATTTGTCTTGCATCTTAGCTCCCAACTACAAATCACGTTGTGACTCAGTTCTGTTGATCACTTAGGGAGGAGATAATATCCTTGGGATCAAAATACATTAGCATAATAGGTATCACATTTACGAGCCTGGTACAGGCACACTGTTATTTTCTGTATCTTGGCGATTATTCAAACCCAAAGACTAGAGAACGGGAGGTCCCTTCCAGCCTGAACTATTATATGATTTTATGAAGGCACACTGTTATTTTCTGGATCTTGGCAAGTATTCAAACCCAAAGACTAGAGAACGGGAGGTCCCTTCCAGCCCAAACGATTATATGATTCTATGATTATGTAATTCTGTGATTCTATGACTTTGTCAATGTCCCCCAGCAGTCAGATCCCATTTCCAATAGGCTAGGAGCAATTTGCAGCAGGAAGGCTGCTGCTACACCAATAAAGACATTAGGATGAGGATATGCAGCTGCTGGCCTGCTGGCTGCATGTGGTTTATCTACAGCACTATGGTTTCCACAAACTTATGAGAAAGGTGGGACTCAGTTGACGATGCCCTCTCCCAAAAAACAAAGGAGATTGCCATTTTGAAAATCTAATTGAAGCAGATGAAATGACAAAAATACTGGACCCATATCTTACCCCCTGCAGATGACGCTCATTCAGAGTCAGTAGCTGAATACTGGAGCACCTACCTGTACTGAACAATGACATATTTCCATCTACACTTCTCCTGCTATGTAAACACAAGTGCAGATCAGACTATAAGCTGTGGACAGTAAGGATTATTCAGGCTTCAATCTGGATCCTCCCAAAAGGCAAGCAGCAGAACAGTGGAATAGCCTTCCTTGTTGGATGCTAGTGCTTTACACAAGTGACAAAGGCAACTCATAGAATAGTTTGAGTTGGAAAGGACCTTAAAATGTCATCTAGTCCAACCTCTCCTGCGGTGAGCAGGGACATCTTCAACTAGATAAAGTTGCTCAGAGCCCTGACCATGAATGTTTCCAGGAATGGGGCATCTACCACCTCTCTGGGCAATCTGTTACAGTGTTTCACCACCCACATTGTATAAAATTTCTTCCTTCCATCTAGTCTAAATTTGTCCTCTTTTGGTTAAAAACCATTACCCCTTGTCCTATCGCTACAGGCCCTGCTAAAAAGCTTGTCCCATCTTTCTTATAAGTTTCCTTTAAATATTGAAAGGTCACAATAATGTCTCCTGGAATCTTCTCTTCCCCAGGCTGAACAACTGTCTCAGCCTGTCTTCATAGGAGAGTTGTTCCATCCCTCTGATCATTTTTGTGGCCCTCCTCTGGACTCATTCCAACAGGTCCATGTCTTTCCTGTGCTGATGCTAGTGCTTTACACAAGTGACAAAGGCAACTCATAGAATAGTTTGAGTTGGAAAGGACCTTAAAATGTCATCTAGTCCAACCTCTCCTGCGGTGAGCAGGGACATCTTCAACTAGATAAAGTTGCTCAGAGCCCTGACCATGAATGTTTCCAGGAATGGGGCATCTACCACCTCTCTGGGCAATCTGTTACAGTGTTTCACCACCCACATTGTATAAAATTTCTTCCTTCCATCTAGTCTAAATTTGTCCTCTTTTGGTTAAAAACCATTACCCCTTGTCCTATCGCTACAGGCCCTGCTAAAAAGCTTGTCCCATCTTTCTTAGAAGTTTCCTTTAAATATTGAAAGGTCACAATAATGTCTCCTGGAATCTTCTCTTCCCCAGGCTGAACAACTGTCTCAGCCTGTCTTCATAGGAGAGTTGTTCCATCCCTCTGATCATTTTTGTGGCCCTCCTCTGGACCCATTCCAACAGGTCCATGTCTTTCCTGTGCTGAGGGCTCCACATCTGGACGCAGTACTCCAGGTGGTGTCTCACCAGAGCAGAGTAGAGGGGCAGAATCACCTCCCTCAACCTGCTGTCCACGCTTCTTTTTGAAGTAGCCTGGGATACAGTTGGCCTTCTGGCCTGTGAGCGCACATTGTCAGCTATGTCCAGTTTTTCATCCACCAATACCCCCAAGTCATTCTTGACAGGGATGTTCTCAATCCTTTCATCCCCAGCCTGTACTGACACCAAGGGTTGCTCCAACCCATGTACAGGACCTTGCAGTTGGCCTTGTTGAACCTCATAAGGCTGACATGGCCCCACTTCTCAAGCTTGTCCAGGTCCCTCTGGATGACTCACATGATTACTCTTGCACATTTCAAAGTATGAATAAGTTTCAAGTATGCCCAATGCTGAAAAAGCCAAACCTGTCTGTTCCACAGGTGTTGAAATGTACAAAGCAGATCTGCAACCAGCAGAAATAGACAGCATACAGAGCAAATCTCTTTCACTTATTTATAGAACGCTAACAGTTTTATATAACTCGCTATTTTAATTAAAATTTAAAACAGGAGAGAGAATTGCAAACCCAACGCCAGATCAACGAGCTGGTGTTTGAAAAGAGTGCTTCCTTCCCACCAATATCACAGCAATCAGTATGTGGCCCTACCCCTGCTGCAGTTACTCTCTAGTTCACAAACCCTTATGTATCTACATAAAACACAAAAAAATGTTGCTTACTTTTTCAATTCTTGACAGGGATGTTCTCAATCCTTTCATCCCCAGCCTGTACTGACACCAAGGGTTGCTCCAACCCATGTACAGGACCTTGCAGTTGGCCTTGTTGAACCTCATAAGGCTGACATGGCCCCACTTCTCAAGCTTGTCCAGGTCCCTCTGGATGACTCACATGATTACTCTTGCACATTTCAAAGTATGAATAAGTTTCAAGTATGCCCAATGCTGAAAAAGCCAAACCTGTCTGTTCCACAGGTGTTGAAATGTACAAAGCAGATCTGCAACCAGCAGAAATAGACAGCATACAGAGCAAATCTCTTTCACTTATTTATAGAACGCTAACAGTTTTATATAACTCGCTATTTTAATTAAAAAGAGAATTGAAAACCCAACGCCAGATCAACAAGCTGGTGTTTGAAAAGAGTGCTTCCTTCCCACCAATATCACAGCAATCAGTATGTGGCCCTACCCCTGCTGCAGTTACTCTCTAGTTCACAAACCCTTATGTATCTACATAAAACACAAAAAAATGTTGCTTACTTTTTCATTCAACTCTTTATGCAGGAGACAACTTTAACAATATGGCCAGCAGACCACAAAGTTCTTTGGCATAAGAAAATAAGTAGAGACACGGCTACATGAAAGGGTGGAAGAAGGAAAATAAACTAAAATAAAAAAAAAAAGGAAGGAAGTCCTCATCACGCACCAGAGCTCTGTATGAAAAAGCAGAGCAAAGTGCGTCCTAGTGAACTTTACCACTCAATCAATATTAGATTAAAGGAGTGATTTCCACTCTGTAAAGTTTTAATGCTGAGGGTTGGTCTTCTTTTCTGCTCAATCACCTGCCAGGCAACGCCCCAACCTACTAAGAAGCATTGGGCTCAGACTATGGAGATTGCCCTGCTGACTTCTGCTTTTGGTTCTCGGAGGACAACGCTACAGTCTGGCAATAATGCAGTGCATTAAGTACTGTCTGATACAGCTTATTTTCTGAAGACAAACTCAGCAGAAACGATTTCCTGTGTTCCTCATACCTTTCAGTTCCATTTTAGGGAGACACTAAGGTAATTACTTTTATGTGGTTCTATTTAAAGCCTAGCTTGTCTGAAGCTGCAGGCGAAGACAGAGCTTAAACAATGCCACGTGTTGAAAGGAGATACAATGACTTAGTGTATAAACATCAGAGCTCAGCTAACCAACGTGCAAGTTCTCCTTCTCCAACAAGATGAAGAGATCAAACTCCAGAATACAACTGGGTATCATCAAGACCCTTGGAGACCATCTTTGCAGCATCTTTTTGCTGCACCTGAAACAGATTACAGATGCAGCTTTTACCAAAAACACGCTCCCAGAGACATTTGTTGCCCCATGCCTGCTCCAGCCTGCTGACAGGAGATGTTCCTATGGTCATCCCCGCCAACGTGCCGCTGGTCCCTCTCTTCTGTCCCCTCAGCACACTGCCCTGTCTGTCCCCTTATCAGCCATTGCCTGCAACGTTTGACAGTATTTGCCCTGCTCGATTTGATGCAGGAACATCTATCCAGTGACAGCTTTGCGTTTAGTGTCCCCCTGCTTCCTGATTGCTTCTCCGTGCACCTCACACCACACCCCTGGCCACCACTCCCGATTCCTGGCAGTCCCAGCACAGCTGGGAACGTCATCTGGAGAGCTGTGCGTGATTGCTCCTTAATTACTGGGTAGTCACCCGCACATTATGAAAAGTGTAATCATTGTTTATGATGATGCTATTCCTGCTCATCTGGTAAGGGTGGTTCGGCACTGTTGTCCCAGAGACCCAGCTACAGCTGCAGCATCATCTCCGTACCAGCTCTGCTGTGGACTGTGGTTGGAGGGCCTCATTCTCCTCTGTACAGGAGAGTCCTGAGCTATGTGGCAGGACTTGTTCTTGTGTTCCCTCGGGAACTGCTATTTTTATTTCCCCCTATGCACAGTAAGAAGGCTGAAACACAACAGGGTAATCCAGGATTATAACGAATATACATCTGTCATTCTGCGGTGATAAAAGTTTATTCTTTCAGTTTCAGGATGTCCTCATGCTATCTGACTCTTGCCAGAGGGGTTCTGAATTCAGTAGTCTCTGATCCACAGCAGCATTGGTCCCCAAGCAGGCTAGTTGTAGATTGGAAGGTGACACAACCCACTTCTAGGGATCTTCAGATTTTCCTTCAGTTGTCAGTGGCCCAAAGCATTTGCATTCAGCACTGATCAAACTGTATTCACTGCTTCAAGAGAGAGATGAATTGTTCCTATCAGATTCAACAAATTGAAAATGAGAGTAATCGCTAACCTAACAAAGTGAAGGGTTTGGGCCTTGTTTATACAACTAAAAGCACTTCTATGAAAAATAAAGATGCATACAATAAAACGCAGACTTGGTCCACAGCTAGACTTTTTCTCCTATTCTAGCTGTTGCTGCAAATGTCCTTCTGAGGTTTTTCTCAGGTACAAAAAAGGAAAGCTCCTACTTAGTGGTAAGCTGCCTCTAGAGACATGGTTTTCAGCCTAAGGCCTCCCTATAGTATCATAAAATGATTTGGGTTGGAAGGGATCTTAAAGATCATGTAGTTGCAACCCCCCTGCCATGGGCAGGGACACCTCCCACTAGAGCAGGTTGCTCAAAACCTCCTCCAATTTGGCCCTGAACACTTCCAGAAATGAGGTATGTGTTCAGTTATGCAGTTAGACGTGAGGTTCTCTAAGAACACTGAATTCAAATTGTATTTCAAAGCATTTCTTTGGTAATATAAGGAACTTTTTTTGCATTGTAGCAGGCCAAGTGTATTATTCCCAGTAGACACACACACACAAATGCACATACACACCACAGGTATACATACATACATTGCAGCCACATAGATCTACACAGAGCACTCCCATGAACACAAACAGCATCAACAGCCTCCCTCCTTTTTCCTTCCCTGCCTGTGCAGGGTAGAGGGTCACTAGTGCAAAATATATATGCTTTGTATTTGTACAATGTGGATCCCACCATTGGGCTCTTGCAAACCCAAATATTATCAGGTCGGGTAAAACAGGTAGACGATGCTCTTTATGGCTTGAATGGGGTACATAAAGACAGATAAAATTCCAAAATTAACTTTGGGACTTAAAATTGACTTTTGATCCAGTCCTGACCCTTGGTTCCAGATCTCGCCAGCAGAAAGTAGCTTCTTTTTCTTGTAAGAGTGAAAACATCCAATGTAGTATGAATTTCAGCATTAGGCTGCTGCTGTTACCTAGTCAAGGGAGCTGCTCATCAAGTTCTGCTGCTGTTGTGAATCCACTGAAGTGCTTGTGTAACATCAGGTCCCAACTACAGGCTGACTAAGAAAGAACATTCTAGTAATTAAAGCATGGAAATGGGAATCTTTAGATATAACACATTTTGATAAAGATCCAGACTCTTGACTGCATTATATTTCACTTTCCGAGTCTATAGGCTGTTTTTTTTTAATTTTAGACAACAAAATTAGGATGACCTGTATTGCACTTCAGAACTTGCATGTCTTATCTAAGCCTTTCCCACTGAGGTCATTGTTGGTTAGTCACTACCCAACAAGCAGACCTGCAGAGCTCAAATTGCTCAGTGTGAACTGCAGGTTTTCAGGTTAGTAACAGGGAAGAGTGACTCTGCTGAGCTGCAGAGAAAACTAAACTTCCTCAATATCACACATCGTGCTCCCCTGTTACTTGCTTTAAAAGGCATTCAAAATGAGACAACAGAGACAGTATCTCTAATGCTAAATGCGTCCTCTTTAGGGAGGGATCTCTGATCAAGCCATGTGAAGTGTCCTGTGTCCATCAACTGAATTCTCTAGAACAGATTGGAGTGGCTGAATTGCACAGTATTAAGCCCAGGTCTCCTCTGTAAATACAGAAGAAACATGAGGGCTTTGCTGCAGTCCACAATGCATGTTTAGTGGATGTCCTGAGGTGCACAATAGAGACGTGGGGATGACTGTAAGTGCAAAGCCTACTAACAAAGCAAAAAGGCGACTGTCCTGGTTTGAGGTAAAACAGAACTAATTTTCTGTTCAGTAATTTTACTTTTGGAGCTGGGCCTCTTCGGACTAACTAAACTCTGAAATTAACAGCATATTGTTCAGAAACTGTTCACTCTCACAGAGATAAGACCTGATTATACCAAGGGATGGGGAGCAGAGAGGCCCCTGCTTATACTTATTGCTAGAACAACCAAGGTCAGGTAAATTTGTTCTTTGCCCCGTTGGAGGGTCGGAAGCGGAAAAGCGTAGAGGGGTCACACCTGTGGGGAGGAACGGACAGGAGAGGTGACCCCAAACTGACCAACAGGGTATTCCATCCCATCCGCATCATGCTCAGTATAAAAGCTGAGGGATCAAAGGGTCAACTCTCTTCCTTCAATGGCTTTACATCATGTTTTTAGACAGAATATTGTATCATATCTTCATGGGGATTGCTACCAGGTTACTTGATTCGGCCTTGCACAATTTGCCTTATGTGTTGTATAATTTACTTGCTCTTTGTATCTGTAAGTGGTCGTTCAAACGTGGTATTCTGGTATTGTGTTTTTTCCTATGTCTACTGGTGACGTGATCATCATCCTGGGAGCTTGATACGGTACCTGAAGTTTTAGGGCAATTTATACTGAATTCTGTTGCTAATTATACTTCAAATTTTACTTTGAATTTTACTGTGAATTTTACCTCAAATTTTACTCCGAATTTTACTTCAAATTATACTTCAAATTTTACCTTGGGAATGTTTACTTTGCCCTTTACTGGTCAGGTGAAATCGTCACCATCAGGGACAGGGGATGCAGCTGCTGTGGATAGCCCAAATGTGAGCTGCATTCTCCAAATCATTGTTGTAGTGTCAGTATTGCTGCATGGGCTGCAGGGGTGGTTTCTCCTTAAATTCTGGCGCAGAAATACTAACACCCTATTCCTTTAGCAGCAGAGTGCAGGCCACAGTTTGCTTGCACCTGGAGGGGTGTCCAGTACACCTGGAATCGACTGCCCCAGGGGTGGAAACACAGCCCTACTATTTGCCATGGACTGATCCTGACTGCACTGGAGAAGGGTGGAGCTCCAGAACACCTGCAATACATTGATGACATCATTGTGTGGGGTAATACAGCAGAAGAAGTTTTCAAGAAAGGTAAGAAAGTAATTGAGATTCTTCTGAAAGCAGGTTTTGCTGTAAAAAGAGGTAAGGTCAAGGGACCTGCACGAGAGATCCAGTTCTTAGGAATTAAATGGCAAGATGGTCGTCGCCAGATCCCAATGGATGTGATTAACAAAATAACATCTATGTCCCCACTTACTAACGAAAAAGAAACACAAACCTTCTTAGGCACTGTGGGTTTCTGGAGAATGCACATTCCAGGTTATAGTCAGATTGTGAAACCTCTCTATGAAGTGACTCAAAAGAAAAATGAGTTTACTTGGGGTCCAGAGCAACGACAAGCCTTTGAGCAAATTAAACAAGAGATTGTGCGAGCAGTAGCACTTGGACCAATCCGAACAGGACAGGACATTAAAAATGTGCTCTATACTGCAGCCGGAGACCATGGCCCTACCTAGAGCCTCTGGCAGAAAGCACCAGGGGAGACTCGAGGTCGACCCCTTGGATTTTGGAGTCGGGGATCTGAAGCCAACTATACTCCAACTGAGAAAGAAATCTTGGCAGTATATGAAGGAGTTAGAGCTGCTTCAGAAGTAATTGGTACTGAAGTACAGCTCCTCCTGGCGCCCCGATTACCAGTGCTGGGTAAAGTTTCTTCTACTCATCATGCTACTGATGCTACCTGGAGTAAGTGGGTTGCCTTAATTACACAGCGAGCTCAAATAGGAAACCCAAATCGCCCAGGAATTGTAGAAGTGATCACAAAGTGGCCTGAAGACAGAGACTTCACAATGCCATTAGACAAAGTAGTAACACACGCTGAGGAGGCCCCACCATATAATGAACTCTCAGATAATGAGAAACAGTATGTTTTGTTCACTGATGGATCTTGCCGTATTGTAGGAAAACATCGAAAGTGGAAAGCTGCTGTATGGAGTCCTACGCGACAAGTTGCAGAAGCAACTGAAGGAGAAGGTGAATCGAGCCAATTTGCAGAGGTAAAAGCTATCCAGCTGGCCCTAGACATTGCTGAGAGAGAGAAGTGGCCAATGCGCTATCTCTATATTGACTCATGGATGGTGGCAAATGCTCTGTGGGGATGGTTAAAAGAGTGGAAGCAGAAAAACTGGCAGCGTAGAGGTAAACCCATCTGGGCTGCTGATTTGTGGCAAAATATTGCCGAACGGCTAGAGAAACTAGTCATAAAGGTACTTCGTGTAGATGCTCATACACCCATGAGTCGAGCCACTGAAGAACATCAAAACAATCAGCGAGTGGACCAGGCTGCTAAGATTTTCCAGACAGATTTGGACTGGGAACATAAAGGTGAACTATTTTCAGCTCGGTGGGCCCATGACACTTCAGGTCATCAAGGAAGGGATGCAACGTACAAATGGGCTCGCAACCGAGGGGTGGATTTAACCATGGACGCTATTGCGCAGGTTATCCACGATTGTGAAACATGCGCCACAGAGACTTCACAATGCCATTAGACAAAGTAGTAACACGCGCTGAGGAGGCCCCACCATATAATGAACTCTCAGATAATGAGAAACAGTATGTTTTGTTCACTGATGGATCTTGCCGTATTGTAGGAAAACATCGAAAGTGGAAAGCTGCTGTATGGAGTCCTACGCGACAAGTTGCAGAAGCAACTGAAGGAGAAGGTGAATCGAGCCAATTTGCAGAGGTAAAAGCTATCCAGCTGGCCCTAGACATTGCTGAGAGAGAGAAGTGGCCAATGCGCTATCTCTATATTGACTCATGGATGGTGGCAAATGCTCTGTGGGGATGGTTAAAAGAGTGGAAGCAGAAAAACTGGCAGCGTAGAGGTAAACCCATCTGGGCTGCTGATTTGTGGCAAAATATTGCCGAACGGCTAGAGAAACTAGTCATAAAGGTACTTCGTGTAGATGCTCATACACCCATGAGTCGAGCCACTGAAGAACATCAAAACAATCAGCGAGTGGACCAGGCTGCTAAGATTTTCCAGACAGATTTGGACTGGGAACATAAAGGTGAACTATTTTCAGCTCGGTGGGCCCATGACACTTCAGGTCATCAAGGAAGGGATGCAACGTACAAATGGGCTCGCAACCGAGGGGTGGATTTAACCATGGACGCTATTGCGCAGGTTATCCACGATTGTGAAACATGCGCCGAAATCAAACAAGCAAAAAGGTTAAAACCTTTGTGGTATGGGGGACGATGGTTAAAATACAAGTATGGGGAAGCTTGGCAAGTAGACTATGTCACACTCCCTCAAACATGCCAAGGTAAGCGGTACGTGCTTACAATGGTGGAAGGAAGCACCGGATGGTTGGAAACCTATGCTGTACCCCATGCCACTGCCCGGAACACCATCTTGGGCCTTGAAAAACAGGTTTTGTGGCGACATGGTACTCCAGAAAGAATTGAGTCGGACAACAGGACTCATTTCAAAAACAACCTAATAAGTACTTGGGCAAAAGAACATGGTATTGAGTGGGTATATCATATCCCCTATCATGCACCAGCTTCTGGGAAAATTGAGCGATACAATGGATTATTGAAAACTACCCTGAAAGCAATGGGGGGAGGAACCTTTAAAAATTGGGACAAGCATTTGGCACAAGCTACCTGGTTAGTTAACACCAGGGGATCCATCAATCGAGCTGGTCCTGCTCAATCAGATCTTTTGCATAACGTAGAAGGGGATAAAGTCCCTGTGGTGCATGAAAGGAATATATTGGGGAAAACTGTTTGGGTTTTTCCTACTTCAGGCAAAGGCAAACCCATTCATGGGACTGTTTTTGCCCAAGGACCTGGATGTACTTGGTGGGTGATGCTGGAAAATGGAGAAATTCAATGTGTACCTCAAGGAAATTTAGCCTTAGGTGAGAATACTTAGTTCTGAGCTGCATAATGTTAATTGTTATATGATACTGACATTATCCAAAATTGTTTTTCAGGATAAAGATGGGGATGAAACCTGAGCTAGCTTCATCAAGTCATGTCCAGCCAACTCTTCAGGATGAACATGCTACCTGTGGATATGGACCACAATGAATTTCATATCATCGTTCCAACCCTGAGAGTCTACTATGATGGAAACCTGCAATGATGGACTATATGAACTCAATGAACTTTTGTGTATTAAGATAAATCATAAATAAGGGACTTAGGCATATATGTATATATTTGTATGTATTTGATAGATAAGAAGTGATAATAATCAGAGCATGATGCAAATGGTATGGAATAAGGGAGGGAATGTCCTGGTTTGAGGTAAAACAGAAATAATTTTCTGTTCAGTAATTTTACTTTTGGAGCTGGGCCTCTTCGGACTAACTAAACTCTGAAATTAACAGCATATTGTTCAGAAACTGTTCACTCTCACAGTGATAAGACCTGATTATCCCAAGGAATGGTGTGCAGAGAGGCCCCTGCTTATACTTATTGCTAGAACAACCAAGGTCAGGTAAATTTGTTCTTTGCCCCGTTGGAGGGTCGGAAGCGGAAAAGCGTAGAGGGGTCCCACCTGTAGGGAGGAACGGACAGGAGAGGTGACCCCAAACTGACCAACAGGGTATTCCATCCCATCTGCATCATGCTCAGTATAAAAGCTGAGGGATCAAAGGGTCAACTCTCTTCCTTCAATGGCCGACGTCCGAGGAGGACCCTGTCTGTTCGTCTGCCTTTGATCCCGATCCGAGCGTTCCTGACTCCAGAGCTGGAATCTGGCTCCTGTCCATCACCGAGTCCGGCCTGGGACTTCCCCCTGTGCCGGCCGGTGACGTGATCGTCATCCTGGGAGCTTGATACGGTTTTTGTATATACTGTATACATTTTTATTTTATTCTACTTTTTTTTTCTCTTTCTTTTTTTCCAATTTCATTATTTATTTATATTTTTATTAAAGTAGTTTAGTCTTTTTATAAACTCATATTTTTATAAACTCATTTTTTTTATCCCCCTCTTCCTCTCCTCTCTTTCCCTTGGTGGGGGGGGCGGTGCGAAGGGGCCATCTGTTGTTCTGGTTGGTCAATTCGGTCAAAACCACGACAGCGACCTACCATACTCTGGTCCAACCCATCATGACTATCAATAGAGCCTGCCATGAATTCCCTGCCATGTAGTAGTTCCCTATCATGAATCATCAAGTAGTTCCCGGCCATGAATTATCTTCAGAACTGTACCTATGCTTCTTCCTGGAAGGAACAAGTTGGTTCATTCCAAAATAGCTCCCTATGGTAAATCAACATCCATGCAGGGTGGACAGACTAGGAGCCAGGTCATGGGAACCAAGTGCCTTGACAGTGCAGATAATGTCCAGAAGGTGAGGTGTTAGCTGAAGGGGCAGGGAATGACCATGTGAGCTCTACCTATGACAGTGGTATTGCATGAAGGTACACAGGGGTGGAAAGGTTGTAAAACCCTCTCAGGGTTTTGTAGCATCTAAGGTGTTTCTCCTGGAAAATGCGAATTCTTCAAAGGAATGAGCTGCAGGGTGATCCCGCTTGTTGGGAAAAGTGATTTGAGCTGCAGGGTCTTTGGTTCCTGGTCCCTGCAAGAATGGTTGGTTCTTTAGGCAGAATGGTGAGGGATGCAAAAGCCTAGTTTTTGCTGTCTGAAAAGTCACTCTTGAAGGCTTCTCCAGCTTCCCATTGCTTACAGAGTAGCTTACTGAGTGCAGCCCCTTGCAAAATTACAGTGAATGCCACAGCAGGTGTGTGTGGCTCCTGCAGTTGTTTTTGTATCACCAGGAACAAGTTTTCAGTGTTCTGTAAGCCTGTTAGATGAAATAACACACCTGAAAAATGTCTTGTACTAAACGGAAGTCTTAGAGTTGTAAGGCATCTTGGAGTTGCCTTTACTCATGCATTGTTCAAAAGACTGGGAAATCCAGGTCTTAAAATACAAAGAGGGATGACATCACTTTATATGGTATCTCTTATGTCTTTAATCTACTGATACTCCTGAATCACTGGCAGCCCACAAGACCATATTAACTTCTTCTCAGCTTATCCATGAGATCATCAAGTCTTTGTAGTGTTGTCACTCTAAAGTTTCGTGATCAAGATGCCTGGTTACCTGCATGTCGTCTTTATGATTGTTTGGTAGTGGTTCACTGGACCAGGCAACTGGGGAACTGTTGCTGTTAGGCATCCCTTCTGTCTCGATTCTAGCTGATGCTGTCGTGAGGAGTGGGAATCTTTCCTGGCTCATGGACTAGCTACAAGTTCAACCTTGTCATACCTTGTGAAATGGAGCATACCTCTATTGGCAAAGATCATCCCCGAGCAGGAAAAACAGCAGTGTTTTTAGGTCTTCAAGCCTGGTGTTCCTCTGATTGTAAAATTTACCTTTGACTTAACAGAGTTTGGATGTTTCCACTGGAGCAAAACCGAGGGGATCCCGTGAAATGGGAGAATGCTGAGTGGGCTAGTGTAGGGGTTGGTGTATTGTTCTCTTCTTAAAAAACACCGATGAACACCTAGATATGAAACCCAAATAAACTCCTTTAACCCTAGGGGCTGGGAAGATATTTAGAATCTGAATCTGGAGAGATCTAATTCTGATCCATTTTGGATGTGATAAAATAAAGAATTTGAGATGCTGACATTTCAAAAAGGAGGCTCTTGAATTTGTGTCTTTATTTTAATTCAACTACTGTTTGCCTTTCTTAAAGCCGTGTGCATCAGTCTGCCTATTTCCACCTAAAGAAGCAGAACAATATGAATAAGGGAACAAGAAAAATAATGAAGACAGGAAAAGTTTTCTACTGAAGGAAAAAATATTTTTACTATTTAAAAGGCTCCCTGACACAAGTTTTCATCCCTCGTGAGCAAGTGAAATACATGTTCATGGTCCCTTAAGATAAAGATCTGCAATAACCAAATCGTAAGTTATCTTAAGTTAAATCAATATGTCGTTGGTTCCAGCATTTGAGCTAATTTAGAATGGCAATATAGTTACTGCAGAATTACATTGTCCATAGATTGTTGTGTATTTTATTTTTTGACAAATTAGTTTTTGATATTAAATGGTTCATTTAAATACAGTAATAGTTCATGTTTATTAGATCAACTAAAACAATAGGGAATAGTAGGGGTTCTTTTTACTGTTCTTCTTGACCTCATCTTCTATCCCTTTCATGACATCTCCCTGTGGACTCTCTGGCAGGTTTCCTATTCCTGTTGTATTTGAAGAAAGATCGATTATTGGTTTTGATTGCCTTTGCTGGTCTTTTTAGAATCTTTTTGTTCTGCCTTGATATGTTTATGTCCTCCTATTTTCATAATTTAGAAACAGCAGGGTTTTTTCAAGGATGTATATCTAAGTTCTGCCTTCTGGATCAAGAAAAATGGATGGCATTTCAAGTGTTTCATGCCATATGAGGTTGTAATACTTCATTTTTCATACGCAGGGATAAAATACCTTCCAGAAAGATGATGTTGACAGCATACTAATTAGTTTAATATCAGTCTTTCCGTAACAAAGATCTTGCAGGGACTGTGCAGTGTGCTGTTTACTCTTCTCCATATAAGTCTTACAATGTTTATTACCTGATCTCAGAAAATGAGCTATACCAAAAAAATGTTCCACCCATTCAACATGAAATGATACAGCATACTCTACTAACCACACAACGAGCTGCATGTTGCCAGCAAGTATTCTGAGAAATACCATCACTTGCAAACCCAAAAAATTTGCAACTGGGGGTATGCCTTGGAAGAGAGAAAGGCTGTGTAGGCAAATTAATCCAAAGTATCCAAACTCTGAAACATATACAATACTATTCAGAGACATTTTGGCATTTTAAAAGAAAATGTTTTGTCAGAGTGGGTTTGATGAATGTCTTGTGGGGAAGCATTTCTCAGATTACAATAGAATTTCCTGAGAAGATCACAGGCTAGCAAATAGCCTGGGATGGTTGATGAGAGTATTTACATAAGTGAAATGGAAGCTGAGGCTTAGGCTCCATATTTACCTGTTATAGAGAAAAAAAACAGACAATGAAATAAGTACTGTAGTGTGGGGTGGATTGTTTGTACTTCATTTCAGGTGAAGTCATGACTTAGAAAGTACTCCTAGTCCTTAAGTGTTATGCAAATGTCAAGTGGAGCCATAGAAGAGAAACAAGTAATTACATATTACTCATTGTTCTGGAAAATCCTGGGCTTCACTGCTGAAAGCTGCTCGTATTTCCACTGAACTTCCTGCTATTTCTCTGACATGAAGGAAAACAGGCACGACTTAGATCTGTATTGACCAAGAATTTGAGTCTCTTAACTCCACATTCAGACTATGCAGTGTTCTGCACTGCAAATAGACATTCTTTGATGGTTTTATTTTCTAATTTGTGACTGTATCTGGTGTGTAGAATCTGCACATAGAGCTTTATTGGTCATTTTGGGACAGAGTAGGGACATTAAGATGCTCTGCACAAGGTAACTGTGGTATTGGAGGTGGGCTGGTCACAACCTCATAGAATTCTCTGTTGTGAGTGCAGCGTATATGCAAAACACTTAACTGCTCCCAGAAAGTTAGTGGGATAGAGGATGTGTGCATCTGATGTGATAAAACAGATTGACAAACTCAACTTTATTTGAAAGAAAACTGACTCGTGAAAAACATCATTTTCCAATGCAACTGCAACAATCATCCTTCTGACTCACCTTGAGAAAGAGTGGAGAAAAAAAATGATATACGTATATAAAATTTCTTCATAAGAGGGAGCAAATGCAGTAACTTTCTGAAGTCAGGACTGAATGAGTTGAAGACATGTTAATTCTCTGCTGTCCAAAGAGCAGGCAACTTGACTTTACTTTGAAAACCAAGTTTACGTATGCTACTTAAGTCTGTATTTACATTGCTTTGGTCTTGAAGTGCATTTGGCACTGTTCCTCGTTTCATCAATATTCAAGCCAAATTATCATCTCCAATTACGTCTTTCTTTACGCAGTACAAAGCAATGTCAGTGTAAGGTCAACAGATTGGTTTATATGACATCCAGTGTCAAGGTATCTTCCGTGTGCCTGTCTTGTAACAGCTGCTAAGCAGCTGTGTAACGTTCATTATCTCCTCCATGTTAAATATTGATCTTTGTGCTTTCAGATGATTGATCTCCCCCTGCTCCTAACTTCCTAATCATACAACCCAAAATTTCCTTTTCCCCTCCTACCAGAGACAACTGGAATAATTTCCCCATTGCACTGTGGTCTTCTTAAGAATTATTCCTGACATAGTAGTGATGTGCATAAAGGTCTGAGCTCACATTTTTATCACAACATTGCTACAATACAAAGAGGTCCTCTGGGATCAGCAATTTCACTAAAGTAATGAATTCAATAGCTTTTTTCAGAAAAACAGGTGCTCTTTAATTGATTTGAATATAAAGTCTTCCGGGAGTTCAGTTTTTCAAATGCTTTATATTTTTCTTCTCCATGTCTGTGTATCAACAAGAAATCCCTCTAACATCCATGCTAAAAGTATGCTGCGCTTAAATAAAGAATGAGCTTCTGGAGCAATTTTCACCAGGGCCCTGGAATATTTCCTTCTCCCTCATTAGTTCTTTTTTTTTGCCTATTACTTAGTACCTGTTTGAAATAATACACAGGGTCTGAGGCATTTCAAAGCTGCAAAGACACACAGGTCTGTGACATATTCTTAGCTGTCTCCTGCCCTCGTTACAACTGACACAACAGCTTTCCTCACAACGTGACCGCCCTGTTTGCACAACACCCACCTGCCACGCAGCAATGTCACTTTAATGCGAGGTCATTCCGGGAAGCTTTATGCAATATTTCTCACTAGCAACTCAGCGGGAATAGATAGTAGCTCCAGCAGCACCTAGGGCAGATTTGTTTGTGTCCTAACTTGGTCATCAGAAAGCTTCTGAGAAAGATGGGTAGGTAAGCTGGTTAAGCATGGGTAGTTTAGGGTATCGCCTATGCTGATGGAAAGAGTAATCCCTGTACTGCTGAATCATTAACAAGAATGTATTATATCATGAGAAGTGAAATAGATGGAATCTGGCCTTCAACAGTCCCACATCCATTTGTACCACATCACTCTAATAGTCCTCATTTCCTTCTCCTAACCCTTACCACTGAAATAATTTCAGGCCCACTCTGCGTTGTCTAACACCGTTTTCAGTGACCCTTGCCCTCTTTCATGTCCCTAATTGCTCCTAGAGTATAATCAGCTTCCTCTTTCCATTCATCACCTCTTTGGCTGAGGAAGAGGAAGGGAAATTGCCTGTTACTTCCCGTAGGTTGCAGTTACACACGTTTTGATTGGCTACCTTATTTTCTTTGGTTTTGTTTGGTTTTTTTCTTTTCTTATGTAAAAGTGTGAATGCAGTCCCCTACTACTATAGATTATTTAGTTTCCTATGTTCAGGCTATATTACCAGGAATGTAGCCAACACATGAAGGACATTGATTCTTCCCCTATGTTCAGCAGTGGTGAGACCACAGATGAAGTTCTGTGTCTAGATTTAGCCCCCCAGTAAAAGAAAGGTTCTGACAGACTGGAGGGAGTCTGATGATGGTCAGTGGCTGAAACAAACATACAGGAAGAAACTGAGACAATCTTATTTATTCAACCTCGAGAAACAAAGGCTAAGAGGGGACATAAAGGGGGATTATAGAGAAGACAGAGACAGATTCTTCTCAGGGGTTCAGGGTGAAAAGACAAGAAGCAATGGACACAAGTTATGGCAGGGGAAATCCTGATTTAAGGAAAAAAATATTTCACCACATGGCTGGTTAAGCATGGGAGCAGATGTTCAGAGATAAGGTGGCCAGACATGAGATACTGAAAACATGACTGGACAGTCTTTGAAGCTAACCCTTCCTAAAAGGAGAGATTGGACCACCTAATGTAAGGGGGTCCATTTCTATCTAAATTATTTTATGATTCTATAACTTGATTATATACATATATATATATATATATATGAAGCTTCTTCTCAGGCAGATTTACTTAAAATTCACCACAAGCTTACAAGTTATTTGACGAGGCGAGCAGGGGTGGGGGGAAAAAGCAGACTGACAGACAAATGAAAAAATGAAGTCATGCTGTATAATCCCTTTCCCTAAGGATATGCTTGTCCTGAACACTGGCAAAAATGGTGGACAATTAGCCAACATCATTCCTTGCTGAATGTTAGTGTGTGCAGTAACAAATCCAGAATACAATTAGGAGTTTCATTCTGTGCCGCACTGATTGGAGATACAGTCTGATGCCGTATTATTACTGCCCAGGTCCCTGTGCAGGTACACAATAGCACTGTGTTATGATTACTTCTGTATCTATGGGACGTCTTCACAGAACAAGGAAATACTGAAGCAGTGGCAAATACTGACAGGTTGAAACACTAAGGAGCCTTCAGCCAATGACACGATAATCAGAGAGGTAAGCTTCAATAAAACATTTGGATGGGCAGGAACCGGTTTGGCTTGCAATACCTCACAAAGCTATGTGAAATATGAGAGCTTTCCTAAGCTATTGTTTGAGAGTTCAAGGAGTGTGAGAACAGACAGGAGAGAGGAAGATGAACTTATGCAAATTTTATGTAGATATCTTTTGTTAGAACATGATTGAAGTCATGGAGGAGGAGCACCATCTCAGGCCAGTTTAAAAGCCAGAAGACAAGCTGTCCACTTCTGTCTCTCTTCTTTCTTCTTCACGGACAGAGATGTTGTCAAGGATTCTTCTAAGTATTCTGACCTTGAACTGGATTGCCACAGTGTCTTCTGAACCGTAAGAGATCATACATTCTATGGCTTTATGATAAAATATTTTATTATATTTTCCACCAGTTAATTTCTTCTGTCTCATTGCTATATAATAAACTGAATGATTGAGACTTAGGTTCAGAAATGTGTCTGAAATGGAAGTAAATGACATTGAAGGATGATTTGGAATGATGATCTCCATCATAAAACTGCTGTGAAATCTGATTTGAATGATAGAAACCTAGAAGTAGATTAGATGAATTCTGAAGTGCATGGGTAAGGTGGGGAGGAGATTCAAGACTAGACTAACAAGTAATACTAATTATCAGGATTGATATGTATCAGCAGTATAGAGAGAGCGTGATGTATGAGGAGGTGGTGCAGACCAGATAATGGCTGGTACTAGGATGGTAATCCTAGTATTAGTATTTGTATGTCACTTGCTGTGCTGTTACGATGAATACAGCACTGTCAATGTCCATAGCTTTATCCAAACAGAAGATTTCAGCCATAATTTTCAAAAATACACCAACATTAGAGCTATAATCCTCTTCTCAGAAGTTCTAAAGGAAAACACTGTGAAAGTCAGTGGAAAGTCAGAAGGACTTTCAGAAAGTCAGTACTTAGGGTCTTTGAATATTGTGCAGTCTGAACTGGGCAAATGAAAATGACCAAAAAAAAAAAGACAATATGAGCAAGCAAAGCCGTGGGAGAAAATAAAAAAAAAGCAAAGGTTTGGATTACCAAGAAAATATTGTGCAATTCATGTCGTGCTGCAGAACAAACTCATGAATTCTGTCGTCCATTACTTGAAAAGACAGTTCGGACAGCAGAGAATGGGAGGCCAACAACAGAACCTTAGCTAAATATAGCAAATTTGAAGGAATGTTTTGCAGAGGAATTATCTGGGGAAGGAAGGCCTGCCCTCATTGCAGAGAGTAGCATAACTAAAAAAGCCCAATGGAAGAAAGAAGTAAAGGAAGTAGCACAGGGAGAGGCATGGAAACAGAAGAGAGCATGCAGGTTTGATTGAGAGTTCCCTGGAATAGTCCACAAAAAGTTAAAATCAGGGTAATTTATTGTGCACTATGCTGATTGATTTTTGATGTGTCAGTTCTTATCTGGAGGGAGAGCTATCCAGAGAAAAAAGAAATTTTAAAATTTACCACAAACATTAGCTAGAATTTTTGTCATTGATCTCAAAAAGAAGCTAAATATCACTCCTCCTTATGGGAGGTTCCAGAGGTTTAAGTATACTTATCGGTCATGGGAGGATAAATGCAGCTATGCTTGTGAGGTGTTTAAACAGTTCAGTAATTGAAGTGTGTAAATACCTGGAACAGGAAGATGCAGTATCATGCTGGGTAGGAGACTGCATAGAATGCTGCTAGTATTTCAGCTCAGAAAGAACAGTGAGGGACAAAAAAAAATGTCACCTGCACATTCTCAGTATATTATTCAAAATTAATTGAAAGAAATGGAAACCCTGCCACTGCTCTGAGCAAGCCTTGGACTGCGCCTTCCCTCACGCGTACAGCGTTTTCTGTGGTGTTTTCCTCTCCTGTTTGCTCTGGCTTTCCTTCATGAGCCAACTGTCTGATCTGGCCTTGCTCTCTTACAGTCAGTATGTGCTGCTGGTCCCCACGGTAGTGCGGAGTGACTCTCCACAGACAGCTTGTGTGCAGTTCCACAGCCTCAGTGAGCCCCTGTCCCTGAGCGTCGCCCTGGAATACGGCGGCATCCGGCAGACGCTCTTTGAGGAATCCGTGACGAAGAATGACTTCTTCAAGTGCTGCGAGTTCAAGGTATTTTCTCTTTTGAGGCTACCAAAAATGGTGTAGAAGCTGGGAATACTTCTGAGTGCAACTCTCCTCGTCAGTGAGGGCAAGAAGGTGAAGAGCACGGGGCAGGGAACAGGATGAGAAAAGATAAACTGCTGGAAAGGTTGACAATATAGACAGGAAAAAGAATGACATAAGGGTTGCGGGATCTGGAGAAAGGCTTTCCATCTCTATTTAAGGAGTGAATAGAAAAAAAATCTTTTGATTGCCATCACAGGTGCATGCACCCTATGGGACTGTCATAATTTCACTGAATTTTACTGAATTTTTAGAGTTGGAAGGGACCATAGAGATCATCTAGTCCAACTCCCCTGCCAAAGCAGGACCACCCAGAGCTTGTCAGAGCATGTCACTCAGGACGGCATCCAGGCAGGTCTTGAAAATCTCCAAAGAAGGGGACTCCACAACCTCCCTGGGCAGCCTGTTCCAGGGCTCCATCAAGCTGGAGAACCCAGTTGGGACATGCTCATTCCCTTTCCTGTGACTCTGCAAGATCTGGACAGATATGACAAACAAGTCCCAAGATTAGGTATTCCAGAAGGCAGCAGGAGAAAACACCTCAGAATTGAGCTATACAGCTGGGGCAACTTGCATATAGTCAGGTAGCTACGTGAGGTGAGGGAATGCATAGGGCATTGGTACCTGGTGCTTGGTACCTGGTGACAGATTATGGAACTTCCAGAACAGATATTCCCATGGAACTTCCACAACAGATATTCCCATAGACTAGAAGCAATGACAGGGCTTCTCATGACTTTGCACAAGCTATTTATGACTCATTTAGTCAGTATCTTACTCAAGAACCCTGGGCATCAAGGCACCTCAACATATCTCATTTACCACTTTTCCTCTGTGATTTTGTTTCTCTCCAGGTTCCTCCTGCTACTTCTGACCCCCTGGCATTCATTTCCTTCTCTGCCACAGGAGCCACAGTCAACTTAGCTGAGAGAAGATCAGTGGCAATTCAGAATGTGGATAATACTGTCTTCATCCAGACGGACAAACCCATCTACAAACCAGGGCAAAAAGGTGCTGATTAGTTTGAGTCAGCTAGTGAACTGGGGAGCTGAGTGCAAGGGTAACAAGAATGACATGGACTTCCTCTTGTGGAGGAAAAGACCGTCAACTGCGACGGCCATGAGCAATCCTTCAGACAATGTACAATCTTTATCAGAGTTTGGGGTCATCAAAAGTCAGAGAAAATTAGAGACAATTCACAAAATTGCAACGAATGAGTAGAGTTCATCTGCTTTTACTGAGTTGATTGCATTTACAGGATCTTGAGTTCTGCCAGGTTTACTGAAGTCAGTCACATAAAGTGTCTTTAAAAAATGCAGAAAATAAAAGGTTAAAAGGTTAAGCTTGGAATTAATAAAAGTCGTATAAAAATAAAGTAAGCGTGTCAATTCCTGTCAACAGCTCCTTGTACTTAACTGCTAATCTAATTCACAGTGCGGATTCCATCATGATATTTAAATGACAGTACTAGATGTGGTATAGTTAGTTATCTCTTTAGTATAATTATACTTCAGTGCTGACAGGGTTTACACTTAGAATAAAGACAAATTCTTCCTTGTCTTTGATTTTTTCTTTGAATTGGTTTGTATAAACAGCTTTTGAGGAAATGCTCTAAAGAACTGAGTCCTTTAAGAAGAAATTAAGGCGGTACAGACTATTTGTTTTTACTTTAGAGGTTACTTTAGTCCCAGTGGTTCTGAATTGAAGATATTTCAGCTGACAAGTTTGTTTTGGTTTTCTTTTTCACTAGCTAAGATAATTAATTTCCTTTCTAGTTCCCTGAAGATCCCTTAGTTCTCCCTAGAAGTCTGGGCAAACCTTTTATCAGTTGTATCTTGAAAGTGACTTACCAGTCCTGAAGTGAATGATCCTTTTTTTGTCCTACGTCTTTTTCAGTGATGTTTCGTGTGGTCACTTTGGACAGCCAGTTCAGACCTGTTCAGGAGACAGTAAGTATGAGTGATAGTCAAGATTTTGCAAGGACCCTCTCAGGGTACCTATTCGCTGAGACTCTTTCACTTAGAAATTGAATAAAAAGGGCCTGAGACAGACCTCCTGGTATTTTTGAAGAACTGCTGTAATTCCTTAACTTTACACTCTATCCCTTCCCTGCCTTTATAAAGGACAAAGGGTCTGAAAGCACTCCTGGAAATCTCTCACAGTGCTCAGATTTTGTAGGCACTTCATTCCACTTGCCCCAGATATATAGAAAGAGACTGGTGGGTTTTCTTATACAAAAGATAAATTCACCAACAGTTATCCCCTTAAAATTATCTTTTTAATTACAGACACGAGTTTCAAATTGTTTCCTTGATGCAGTCTTCTGGATCTAGAGAAAGATGTTCTCAGCCTTATACATGTTCTAGTATTTTTCAAGCTCCGCAGTTAATGTCTTGATGTTTTGACCATTTTTTTATTTTTCTTTTTTTTCTCTTTTTTTTCCTCTTCCAGTATCCCCAAATCGTCGTTGAGGTAAGAGATGCAACACGTCATTAAAGCACAAGTTGCTTTGGAAAGGCTATGTATGCTTCATCATTACCCATAGTCTCAGTAGCTGAGGGAGACTCACCCTAGACACACTGTCTAAAGCCAATGGACTTGAGGATGATCAATAGCAGTACCCATTATGGAACGCTGGAGGAGAAGAAATCAGCAGAAATGGAGATGTTAGTCAGAGATGGCATGGGGTTGTTGCTGTGTCTTTTGTTAGGATTCAAACAAGAGTGTTCAGTCTAGTCTTACTTTGGTAGGGCTACAGTAAATGGGCTGGTGAACTAGCCTTACTCTCATACAGGCATAAGAATAGCAACTTTCTGGAATGTCATGGTCTGCTGGCGAACAGGCTAACAATGAGTCAGTCTTCTACCGCATTTCACGTCACTAGATCTCAAAACACCTTCTAAGGGAGGCCAGCATAATATTCCCATTTGACAGAAGGAGAAGTTGAGTAAGACAGACTTATGCTAGAAATGCATAACCTACTGATAAGCAAACTGAGTCCCAATCATGTACTACTCCTCACTCATCTGCTCATCTGGCAGTGTAGCTGATTTCCAGTTAAATTTAGGCTTGTTTAATGCACAAATGCATCTGGAAAATTAATCGAAAGTCAGAGTACATGTCATCAGCCCAAACTCACATTGACACTGTGATGCACTTAGTCAATATGCCAAGGTATAAAACTTTAAAGAAGGCAAGGAGACAAGAAACAGCATCATAAATGTTTTGGTACGTCTTTTTCTCCCATTCTCCAGGATCCAGAGCAAAACAAAATCTTCCAGTGGCTGGATGTAGCATCTACGCATGGAATTGTCCAGCTTTCCTTTCCACTTATCCCAGAGCCTATTCTGGGGTCCTACCACATCACTGTGGAGAAGAAGTCAGGTGAAAAAGAGTACCAGTACTTCACAGTGCAGGAATATGGTAAGTAAAGGCTGTGAACTGCCTTGCATGAGCAACGGGGCTGGCTCTGCCAAAGTCAGATAGGAGCTGCTAGGACAGAGCTTAAGTGCTTTGAATTCTCCACTTCATGCCTGAGAAAGAAAGACATGGAGAGAGCTGAGTGGAGAAAGTGAAGGCAAGCAGGTCAAAAAGAAGCGCTGAGAAAGGCAGCAGTATTCATTAATTAAATTAGGAGTCTAATCCTTCTCTGGGCTTGGTACAAAATCACTGTGTGATTGTTGGCTCCACATCCTGTCACTCAGGCCTTACCTTCTCATTCTGTTCAGAGGCAAAATGATGATCAGGTCTACCCTTTTTTATGGAGGTCATCACTGCATGAGAGCACTAGGCTAAAATATGCAGTGGAAATCTGAAGATATTTTCTATCAGACCAGTTAAATAATAGGTATCATTGGATCCAGAGCAAAACAAAATCTTCCAGTGGCTGGATGTAGCATCTACGCATGGAATTGTCCAGCTTTCCTTTCCACTTATCCCAGAGCCTATTCTGGGGTCCTACCACATCACTGTGGAGAAGAAGTCAGGTGAAAAAGAGTACCAGTACTTCACAGTGCAGGAATATGGTAAGTAAAGGCTGTGAACTGCCTTGCATGAGCAACGGGGCTGGCTCTGCCAAAGTCAGATAGGATAGGGCAGAGCTTAAGTGCTTTGAATTCTCCACTTCATGCTTGAGAAAGAAAGACATGGAGAGAGCTGAGTGGAGAAAGTGAAGGCAAGCAGGTAAAAAAGAAGCGCTGAGAAAGGCAGCAGTATTCATTGATTAAATTAGGATTCTAATCCTTCTCTGGGCTTGGTACAAAATCACTGTCTGATTGTGGGCTCCACATCCTGTCACTCAGGCCTTACGTTCTCCTTCTGTTCAGAGGCAAAATGATGATCAGGTCTACCCTTTTTTATGGAGGTCATCACTGCATGAGAGCACTAGGCTAAAATATGCAGTAGAAATCTGAAGATATTTTCTATCAGACCGGTTAAATAATAGGTATCATTTTGTTACTGGGGGAGGCTGGATAGCCAGTGGAAGCATAGCTTGGAAAAAAATCTACCCTTTTTTATGGAGGTCATCACTGCATGAGAGCACTAGGCTAAAATATGCAGTAGAAATCTGAAGATATTTTCTATCAGACCGGTTAAATAATAGGTATCATTTTGTTACTGGGGGAGGCTGGATAGCCAGTGGAAGCATAGCTTGGAAAAAAATGGGTAATGGAGACACCAAGAGCCCTCATAGTGATCTCCTTACTCTCTGGAATAGACCATATCAAGGGATTTGCTAAATTTCTTTTGATTTTCCAAGTTTTCCCATTATTTTTTTTTCCTTAGTAGTCCCCAGAAAAGGCCTGGATAACTCCCAGTTGTCTGGTTTCTTTGTAAGAGCAATAAAGGATCTTTCCTGCTTACCCTCCAGAGGTCTTTCATACCTTCTAGTCTCCTGTGTACATGTAATGGGTAATGGAGACACCAAGAGCCCTCATAGTGATCTCCTTACTCTCTGGAATAGACCATATCAAGGGATTTGCTAAATTTCTTTTGATTTTCCAAGTTTTCCCATTATTTTTTTTTCCTTAGTAGTCCCCAGAAAAGGCCTGGATAACTCCCAGTTGTCTGGTTTCTTTGTAAGAGAAATAAAGGAACTTTCCTGCTTACCCTTCAGAAGTTTTTCATACCTTCTAGTCTCCTGTGTACATGTGCATGAGAAAAAAGCATTTTTCCAGCTATGTTGTCATTATTGCTGATGACCTGGGCCAAAAGATAAGCTACAAAGAGGGAGTGACAGTGAAATGTTTGATTTTACTATTGCACTTAATCGTTGCTTTTCTCCTCCAATGGGGCTGCATTGCCTAATAACTTCTGCTCTTCAGGGCTTAACTAGTTGGAGACATCAGCATTACTCCCACCTTTCTCTTGAAGAAAGTGTACAGCCAATTAAAGTGATCTATCACAGTTCTTACTGTGGCTGTTATTATTAGTAGGTATTATTGCATTTTAAAGAAGTTATTCATCTCACTGTGGCTGTTATAATTATTATTAGTAGAATTATTATTATTGCATTTTAAAGAAGTTATTCATCTGTGCATGAGAAAAAAGCATTTTTCCAGCTATGTTGTCATTATTGCTGATGACCTGGGCTAAAAGATAAGCTGCAAAGAGGGAGTGACAGTGAAATGTTTGATTTTACTATTGCACTTAATCGTTGCTTTTCTCCTCCAATGGGGCTGCATTGCCTAATAACTTCTGCTCTTCAGGGCTTAACTAGTTGGAGACATCAGCATTACTCCCACCTTTCTCTTGAAGAAAGTGTACAGCCAATTAAAGTGATCTATCACAGTTCTTACTGTGGCTGTTATTATTAGTAGGTATTATTGCATTTTAAAGAAGTTATTCATCTTACCACTAAAGGTTATTTTTTCTCTGATAATATCCTGCAGCCAGCTCCTTAAGTAGACTTTTCTTTGAACTATTTCCTCTCCCTCATTGAAAATGCCTTTGCCAACTGTTTTTTTTACTGTCTTACACACACAACCCTGCCTGTGGCATGCAACTACTCATCAGTCTTGAAAATGCCTTTGCCAACTGTTTTTCTTACTGTCTTACACACACACCCCCCTGCCTGTGGCATGCAACTACTCATCAGTCATATCCACATTGCATTCCTAGTGCTGCCAAAATTTGAAGTGACAACCAGTGTGCCAAGAAGGATCTCCTTCTTTGATGAAGAAGTCAGGGTGAACGTTTGTGCTTCGTAAGTATCAGAGCTGAGGGCAACGCATTTGTGCACAGGAAACATGAGATAGAGGATGGTGTGCCAGGCTGGGAAGCAGGGACCCTGATGCTGATTCAGAGTATGGGTTAGAGCAATTCCTTCAGCGACGACTTCCATGACATGAAATATGATAACTGCCCTCCTCCCACATAGCAGAATTAGAACTGGGAGAGTCTAGACCTACCCGCTAGCTGTTGTTTTTTATTATTACAGAAAAGGAGAGAAATAGTACAGAGAAAGAGCCCATCATTAAGATTGCTGGTTGTGACACTGCCAAAGGGCAAGGTGGCATGAGCCAAAGGGGTGAATAGGGATCTTTCTGCAATACCTCTTGCTTTGCATAAGGCACTAACGAAAAAAGGCAAGCACTGGGGAATGATATCCCAGCCCCGAGGCCATCACCACTTTCCAGATTCAGACCTTGAAGGATGACTACATCAAGACAATGTTAAAGCAGGCTTTTTTAACAAGATGCCAGAAACAGACTAAAAATAGTTGAAGGGAATTCCGGTCAGGCTAACTGGTCCTGATTCCCAGCTGCTCTTCTGTCTATACTCTAGGCAGCCCTGAGGGGTTTAGAGTTGCAGGTTTTGTGTTAAGTCTGCATAACTGGGTCCTTGTGTCTCTTCCTCTCCTAGGTACACTTACGGCCAACCAGTGCAAGGGAATGCCCAAATCAATGTGTGTCAGCAGCACTTTTATCGTCCACAATGTGAGCAAAAGCAGAAAGAAAGCTGCAAAGCCGTCACCGGACTGGTATGATACATCCCCATCAGCTTCACTACCCAACATGTAGCACAGTGTTTGGTGGCCTCATTCAGTTCCTGGGGAACACCAGACAATCTTAGAGGCATGTTATTTTCTCACTATCTCAAGCAATGCTGAAAGACTATGTAGGTCGTTTTTACCAATGACCTTATCAGGAGACTTTGGGTTTTCCCTCAGAAAATGTCAGGAGGAGGGAAGCTTATGAAACTATAAATTTGTGATCATTCCTAAAACATTAGAGCTTTGTTCTTACCAAGTGTAACCAGCAGATCTGTACTTGGAGTCTTTGAGGATACTTAATGTTAAGCTAATGATTAATTTCTCCACTAGATCAGACTCAAAGTACTATGGTTATAGAGCTCAGGTATCATGCAGAATGGTTTTGAGAAGGGATGTGAACATAGAAAGGACTAGCAGGAATGAGGAGAGAAGTTTCCAGGTGCAAGGATACTGAAACACTCAGCTGTGAAGGGAGCCATGGAGTGAGAAATGTAAGGTAGGAGGGAAGCGAGTAGAAAATGGGAGCTGAAGATGTGATCAGGGGCATGAAGCTCTTCAGATTCAGTGATTTTCCAAACCTTGAGAAAAATGGGCTTCTCACTTCGTGGTTTTTTTTTTCAGCTGGGGAAAGATGGCTGCTTCAACACTGTCATCTCCATCAAAACACTCCAGCTCTACCGCAGCTATGCCAGAATGTATACCAGCCTCAACGTAGAAAGCACCGTCACTGAAAATGGGACAGGTAACACCAAGTGGAGGCTGGGGTAGCTGATTAAAGCTAATAGGTGGTACTTTCTGAGAGGAATCTCCTGGATCCTGACCGGTGCAGCAAATAAGCAACAATCACTATTTCCTTAATGTAGCTGTCCCTCCAGGACATCACTCCTCTGCATAGCTTTTCAAAAGAAGCGTTTTTTCTGCCCATATCTGATTTCTGGTTCCTCCCCTTTATACTGGGTGTGTCTCACAGGTATCCAGATGAAAAGCCATGACTATGTTGCAGTCAACGAAGAAAATGACAGAGTGATGTTCAAGAATATGGATAGCTATTACAAGAGGGGAATTCCTTACTATGGTGAGGTGGGTACCTGAAGCAATACATTTAGCTGAAAACTCCCGAGGTCCAGCATGTTGATTTCTGCATCACCCCATTTATGACTGTGCCCTAACTCTGTGCTGACAACTCCCCGTGATAATGCGGCATAACAGTGACTACTGCATAGTTCTCTCATTAATTTCGATGCTCCTGGAGAAAATAAGAAAATCATACCTGGAGTGTTAGGGTGTCTCTTCTGCCATAGTTAGGGAACGCCTAAAAGGTGGGCAAGTGAGAGGTCATATGATGCCATGGGCAGAGTGATTAACTTCACTCATAAGAGAGAAGTAGTGAAATATTTATTAAGGTGAAACAGTGATTTAACAAAATTAGTAGTGAATGCGACAGTGTTTTACAAGATTTGATGTCAAGACCCACTCTATTATTTACTGCATAGAGGACAGGGTCAGACAGAGCTATTGTTGACAGCTCTGTCAACAGACTCCTGTTGAGTCACAAGGTCCAGAAAGGACCCCTTTGCTTTCTGAACTCCTTCTCAGAGAGGAGTCTGGGTGTGGCTGGATCCAATCCTAGTCCCAGACTTGGTCAACAGTTTATGTCTAAAGGATTATATATGTGCAATCAATCCTTTAGATTACTTAGCTAAGATTTCAAAGTTTAACATGCTATTAGTCACTTACCAAGAATCTGTTGCAGCAAGGAGTGTCTCAACCTTGAGGAGTAGAACCTTAAGCAAGCGTCCTCACTCAAGGGGAGATCCTGGTGTATAGCCGCTGCCATATAGGAGAGCTCAAAGGGCTCTGGGGCGACTCTGGGGCTGTCCACTATTTCTAGAGTAAGATAATTGATCTGTAGCCATATTCTCATGGGAACAAAATATCTAGGTCCCCACTCCAGACAGTAATTTGGCTGTGTTCCCAGCCATCCCCCAAAGTCCAGGTGCAACTTATCACCACTGATGTTGTGATGGCCATGATGGCCATGGCCTGATCAGGAGCCAGGTGAGGGTGACGAGGAAGAGGAGGAAAAACAGGGAGAGCACACTGCCATATATGAGTGTAGAAGAGTCACTTGCAAGAAACTATTTCAGCAACAGCTGTGCCTAAAGTGATCGGGAGCCAGGTGAGGGTGGGGAGGAAGAGGAGGAAAAACAGGGAGAGCACACTGCCATATATGAGTGTAGAAGAGTCACTTGCAAGAAACTATTTCAGCAACAGCTGTGCCTAAATTGAAGGTAGAATTTACCCTGCACTGCATCACACAGTCCCAGGGATATTTACCTGAAGCAGTGTAGGTGTTGAAGTACATTCCCACTTCTTAGCAACCTGCATGTGCAGGATAAACCTAGATGCAGCAAGGAGGATGAGCTGTACAGCATCATTGTGATATACAATGGAGACAGAGGGCATGCACAGATGCTGAGAAGCTGGGAGGTGTTGCTGAGCTCCACAGGTTACCTGTGAAGTCATCTGATTGCTTTAGGTTTTTTAATCCATGCTCTCCAAAGAGTATGAGCTCTGGAGACCCTCTGTTTCTATTTGTTTAGGAAGGGAGAGCATGAGGTAAGAATTTAAACCATCATCTCTCCCTCAGTAGTCTTTAACATATGTAATGGCCCACTGAACTAATGTTCACTAAAGGGAACCAGAGGATTAATCATTAAAAGAATCTTTTATATGAGATCATTTATATAAACAATTCCTTCTCCCTCTTCTCCCTCTCCCTCTGTCCTTGCACTGACAGTAATTGCCTGCCTTTGCCTGTCACAGAACTCCTGCTCCTTCAAAATTTTGAGGCATGATTGCCTCTTAAATACGTTTCATTCTTGATTTCTACTTCCTGCAATTGTCCTCAGTGTTTAAGTGAACATCTTCTGGTGAGCAGAGCATTTCTTGTTCTTTTAGTTGTGTTTTTTTTTTCTTACTGAATCCCTTGGGTATGTTGTTTTTTTTTTTCTTACTGAATCCCTTGGGTATTCTTTATGTTCAGATCTCTGTGACAAGTGTGGATGGCAAGCCCGTTGCTAATAGGACTGTCCTGCTGGAGCTCAATGAAAAATACCTGGCCAACTATACCACTGACGAGAGCGGCATTGCTGCTTTTTCCATTGACACGTCCAACTTCTTTGATCCCAATTTTAAGTTGAGAGTAAGTAAACACAGACTTCAGTCTAATTCCTGAAAAAATACTTAATTGGAGAGAGGGACTAGAAGCAATTGGTGGGTGCTGGGAGAATTGTTTCAGATGAAGAAAGTAGGCAGTCGGTCCACCAGCACCTACAATCTGTGTGAGACTAATATGAGAAATCACCAGTGCCTGAGAAGTGTCAGACTGTACCCCAGGGTTGTTTTGGCTGTAGTGAGCTTCAACACCCCCTACTTTTCCCTCCGCTCAGCAGCCCTTGCTGCAGCCATCTTCTTTCCCTTTATTCTGTGTGCTAGAGGACCTCCCTCACAGATGGCCCTGCCTTCTGCACCCAGCCTGGATGCACACCAGCCTCTTTCCCTGCTGATGCCTTCTTCCCTGCATTTCTGCTGGCAGAGACTCATGCCAGTTACCATCCCATAGTCTTCTCGTGTTATCATGCGTTTTCTCTGGTGTGATGGGAAGAGCTGAGAAAAAGAAGGCTGTTTGAGAACAATGCCATTCTAACTCACAAAAAGTCCTAGTAGTTTATACAACCTGTCCCAAGCCTGCAAGAATCTGAAATAACTTCCCTACCACAATGTGCCATAGGTGTCTGGATACATTAAGGTGCCCAGAAGGCCATCTGCCTTCTGGTGAACCAGGTTTTTTTCACACCAGCCCTTGCTCTTAGCTTAAACAACCCCACAAAATCAGGTTCCCAACAGAATTTTTTTGAAGGAAGATGTCTTTGCCTTTCACCTGCCTGACATATTCTTATTTTCCACTTTGTTGATTCCCCCCATGTATGACACTTCTTCTGCTTCATAGGCCAGGCCAGCACCAGATGACTGTGAAGACTTCTTCATCTGGAGAAATGATAATGAGCCTCAAGTCTTATTCTTTGTCCGGCGTTTCTACTCACGGACCAACAGCTTTGTGAAAATCGAGCCACTGAAGGAGAAGCTCAGCTGTGACCAGCAGCAAATGATCAATGTTCACTATGTGTTGAACAGAGAGGGCTACAGGAATGCCAGCCACACAAATTTCTACTATGTTGTAAGTACCACCTTGACTCCTAAAACATCTCTTTTCCTTAACCTTCTTTTGAACACCCTGTAAGGGAGAGATTAGGCAGTGGCTACAGATCACAGCTGGACATGATAGCCTCTGAAGTCTCTCAGAACACTACTCAAAATCAATGATTTCATGGGGGAAAGGAGGAGGTGCTTTGGATCCTGTCTTACTAGTTTTTTCTATGCCCAGGTGATGACTAAAGGAAAAATCATTCTCAGTGGCCAGAAGCAAGTCAGCATCTCTAGTGGTAAGTTACAGATCGTATTACTACTGATCCTTCAGGGCATTGTTCTGAGCACCAGAGTATTAGTAAGTTTTGTAAGAAGGAAAGCAAGCAGAGAACAGCAGCTAAATCAGGTTCTAGTTCTTAAACACCATAACTTGTCACCACTCATAGTATCATTTGCTTTTGCTGCAGCATCTAGCCAGATGACACATCATAATCAAATCTCTTTTTAGTTGAAAGATGAAAACATTGTTGTGACCAAACACAATGAATGTAACCTTCTTTTGTTTTATTTCTTGCCAAGGAATATTTACAGTTACTAATCTCCACATCTCAGGAAATTGGCCTACCTCCTCTGGTATAAGAGATTCTAGGTTTGAGACCCAAAGGCAATGTTGTGCTCTTCTCATAGCAGTCACGCACAGATTTCCCTGTCCAACTTATACTCAGCTCAGACCCCTCTCTGCAAAGCATCTTGCTCTCAGCATCCTCCAGTTTGTATATGTTGTCTTACTTTAAGGGACGTTTAGATGCGGTACTTAGGGATACGGTGTAGGGGAGGACTTTGTAGAGTAGGGTAGATGGTTGGACTCAATGATCCCAAGGGTCTCTTCCAACCTGAATGATTCTATAATTCTATGATGGCAGCTGTTCCTCAGCCTCTGAGACATGAATCTTCCAATATTCAACTTCCCTGTTTTTAAAAGGCTCTAGTAGGTTATGGATAAATATGTGATCCTTCCACCAAAGCTGAGGTTTGTCTAATCTCATTTGTTGACTTCTCATCCCCCATTCCATATTCCTTCCACAGCTCCCAGAGGTACATTCTCCATCACACTGACTGTCACCGAGAAGCTTGGCCCCAGCGCCAGACTGTTGCTCTACACTGTGCATCCTCATGGGGAGATAGTGGCTGACAGCTCTTGGATACGCAGCGATGTATGCTTCAAAAACAAGGTGAAAACCTTTGCTTTCTTATTAAGGGCTGTATCAGCTGTCTCTTTGCTGAGAGAACAGTTAGGGAATGACTTCATCAAGAGTTGTGCACTCGGGATGGCTTTTAGGAATGGAAGATGTGCCTGGTAACATGAGGTGCTGTCCCAGGAATTGACACATATGCTCAGACTCAGACTAAGTTTTCAATGGTGTGGGGAGAGGGAGGTGACTAGGGGATTGTAGAGGTTGTGAATTTTCACAGAACAGGGATTCAGAAGGACCATCTAGTGATAAGAGCTGTGCCGCAGAGAGAACAGAGTGAGTACTGATGAAAGGTGAGATTTAGATCTATGTGCCAAGCTGATTCTTCTAAATTTTGTGTGGTTGTCTTGGATTTATTCATTTCCAGCTCCAGCTCGAGTTTTCTGAGAAGCAAGGTCTCCCAGGCTCTAAAGTCAGTCTCCACCTTGAAGCTGCTGCCAACTCCTACTGTGCCCTGCGAGCTGTAGATCAGAGTGTTCTTCTTCTTCGGCCTGAGCGAGAGTTAACTGCTGAGAGCGTAAGCCACATCCCCAGCCCTGTGTTCTGTTGACCTAGGGACCTCCAGACTGGCATTCCAGTTCCTGCCTGTAATCCCTCTTTTTATTTTTCCCTTGGAAACAGACCTCTCAGTGATTAAACAAAGGTCTATGGCGGTTTTACACTTCAAAGACAGAAACTGATAGCAGAACATTTACTTTTGGCAACCAAGGCAGTGTAAGACATAGCCCAGGAAAATACCTAATGTAAATCCTTGAAAGCATGGTTCCTTCCTGGGGAGTGATTATGTCAAAATTTCCTTTTATGACTCAAATACACCTTAGGCCCGAAACAAAAGCTATAGATGTCAGCTAGTATCTTGACGGACTCCAGTGTCCTCTTTGCATAACTCAAGAGCAGATGCCTGTGCTTTTTGCTCAAGTTCACCTCACAAAGTCATTGCAGGTCAGAAGGAGGACGGTAGAGCCCAATCCTTCTTGTGTATCACCCGCCAAGTTGCTTATTGGTCTCTAGGGGAGGCATCAGTAGTCAAACCCAACACAGTCTATAGGATTGCTCAGGGATGACCATAAGATTTGAATATATGTGATTTTGCACCTGCCTGGGACCTTTCTTGTGTTTACACTAGTTGTTCTCACCTCCTAGGTGTACTACCGACTTCGTGTGAGCGATTTATACGGCTACTACTACAATGGGCTCAACCTGGAAGAATACAAGTTGGAGGCGTGTATCCCAGTTAAAACCGCCTTTTTTGATGGCTTGTACTATGAGCCCGTGAATGTCAGTCGTGATGGTGATGTCTACGGCATTTTCAAGGTATGTACTCTGTGTGGTTCTTTCAGTGGGAGGTATTCCAGAAGAATTCACACACTTTCTTGGGTGGTGATTCTTACTGCTAAGAGAAGGCAGCTGATGCCTGGAACTGCCTAAAGTCTCCTATCACCCAGTTTCTGCCTTCTTATCCCCATCTCTTACTCAGGAAGACTGAAAATCCCTACTAGGTATATTCGCTGTGATCCTGCCATGCTTCAGTGGACATTTCTGAAGCAGGAGCATGGCCGTGGCTCATGACCTCAGGCATTCCTAGTAAAGGTCTGAGTCTGTGATGCAGGCCGCTTGGTTCCTGATACGCTTGCCTCTGCTCCCCTCTGGCTCCCATGGCCTAAGACCTAAGATAAGCCCCATCCTTACTGTTCTTCACAGAACACCAGGTGTCACTGCTACATAAGAAAGACATATAGGTTGGAGAGAAAAAGTTGTGACGTGCAGGGCTGAAAGGGTAGGATGGGATGGGAGGAGAGAGATGAGGCAGGAGAAGTTGGCTAGTGCATGCCCTGAGTGACATTATTGATCCTTTCACATTTAGGATATGGGCCTGAAGGTTTTCACCAACTCTGTGCTACGGAAGCCAGTTCTGTGCAACGAAGACAGATCAGATACGGAAGATTACCCTGGATATTTTGAGCATGGTGTTGCCCATGGCGTCGGCTTTAGCCCAGGTAAAGAAGGTTCATCCTATATCTCCAGTCCCAGTTTACCTGGTCTTCAAAACTGTTGCCTGTATAAAATAATAGCCAATATGTTGAAGGGTTTTTTGGGGGGAGTAGGACTACATGTCTCACTTTGCTTTAGCAATCTCTGACACTCCTTGCAGTAGAGTCAATTCTGCCTCTCTTAGGTACAGGTTGCATATAAAAAAGACAGGGAATACTGGGATGCTACTTTCATAAACTGGTATGAGTTCTTCAGGGTTTTTTGGGTCAGAACCTTTCATCAAATCACAATTAAATTAAATATTTAAAAGTAAATGCCAGTGCAGAAAAATAGTGGCAATTCCCAATGTCAAGAATTCATGCAACACTTAGCATACTTAGCACTTATTCTCCAAAGCCTCTATGGATCAGTAAGACTTATGATTATCTTTCTCAATGTCAGATTGCTCAGCAAAACAGCAAAAGTAGCAGTCATAGGGAAAGGGAAATTGCTATTCAACACAAGGAAAAAGTTCTTTCTCATGAAAGTTGTGCTACACTAGAAGAGGTTCTCCTGGAGGTTTTGGGCTCTCCATCACTACAGGTTTTCAAAACTGAGCTGGATGAGACCCTTGAGCAACATGATCTGACTTTGAAGTTAGTTCTACTTCAAGGAGATTGGACTAAACTCCAGAGCTTCCTCCCAACCTAGATATTTTTCAATGATTCTGTGATTTTAAGTCCAGCAAAATAAGAAAGTACTGTTATTTCTGTGACACAACTAGGAAATCTGAGGTGCCTCCATGCTAAATGAGTTGTTGGACATCACAAGTGAGTCCATGGCAAAACTGGAAAGAGGAACCTTGGTTCCTAATATCAGTCCTGTAGTTTGACTATATGAACAAAAGTAGTTTTCCAATGGACTGGATATTCAGCTCCAGTTTTAACTATTGAACAGGGTTAAAATGATTGAGTTCCCAGGGATGTTTTTAAAGCATTTTCAGCCTTGGTGACAATGCTGGCTACTGTTGCCCATTTGCAAATCAAAGAGAGCTAGTGGTAGAGGACGGGGAACATGCCTTTTTATCTGGATGATTATACTTTTCAATATGAAATGAAGTGAAATGTCTTGTGAAATAGCTAAATACTCTAGTATTTTCCCATGGAAAAGGAAAAAGAGAATAGATAAGAAATTATTTCTTCCCATACCCCATATTTGTTAGAATTTTCATTTTTCATGGGAAAAAGAATGGAAAAGTGCTCAAGCAGAATACTTAGTGTTCTTTATGGTATTAAGCACATCTGACTGCACATTTAGATACTTCTGGCCTGACCTCTCTAATACTGTACTTTACCTGTACACAATCTTCTAGATGAGTCAAGGATTATTGGTGGGGGTGGTATTAACACTGTTCGGAAATTCTTCCCTGAGACCTGGATTTGGGATCTCGTTCATACCGAGTGAGTATTGTCATCTTCACTTCTGACCCTCTGTGTGGACTTTTGAGTTGATAAATGTTGCTGAAATGAATTCTGGGAAGAAGCCAAGGAGCTTTGTAGACGTGAGTCTCCTTTTCCCATCTTGCTCAATGACTGTTGAGCTACCACATTGTCAAACCTACTTCAACTGTGAATTACAGCTGTTCTGTGCTCTGCTCACCACCCCCATCCCTCCCTATCCTTCTCATGGGGAGAAAGAATAAGGGCTTTTCTTAAGCATTTGTTTAGGAGAGAGAAGGAGCAAAACTTGTTATTTTTTCATCACATTTTTAATTCAGCAGCAAACTCAGGTTATTTTGGTTTTCTCTCCAGGCTATCCCAGCATCTGCAATGAGAATATCTCCATCTTAAGTATGGACCCAGGGGTGTTCTAGAGCATTCATCCAAATTTATTGGTTCTAATCTGTATGTTTGGGCATTATGGTATTTAAACAAATGGTATTTCTAAATTTAAAAAGTTGAGCTTTTTAGCATGTAGTTCACCAGCATCTTCATCTTTACTTCCAGCTTTACAACATTTTTTTTAAATATGGAGAGGTATCTTGCAGAAAGTGAGGTGAAAACAGAAGTACTAACTCAAGCAGGGAGCCTATTCTGTAATTTGTCTTGAAAACGCCAAAGATAATTTCTCACTCTGTTTTTCTTATTTTCCTCAGTTCCAATGGAGAGGTGAATGCCTTTTACACCATTCCTGACACCATCACAGAATGGAAAGCCAGTGCTTTCTGTGTGCAGGATGATGCTGGGTTTGGCATCTCCTCACCTGTTTCACTGGTAGCATTCCAACCATTCTTTGTGGATCTCACCTTACCATACTCTGTCATTCGAGGGGAAAAATTTAATTTAATAGCCAATGTCTTCAATTACCTCAACGAGTGCATCCAGGTATATCAAGTTCCCTTTTACTTCGTATACGGTTTGTCTATTTCCCCCAGATCCCAGCCTTCTCCTGCATAATGCATCAGAAATACAGAAATAAGTGTTTAACTCTTTATCCTGACACATTATCCCCTCACCCTTTCTCCCTACATTCATGTCTGTGTCACAACATTAGGAAAAAGTGGCTGATGATCACTGTGGCTGGTCCACAGATCCTTATCCCTGCATAATTAGTTCTTCTTTTTGCTTCTGAGCAAAAACACAATATATACTGAGCATGTTGTGTGTACGGTAACTCATAAGAAGACTTGACACCTTGGTATACTTCTGTCAAAACCAGACACTAACTTTAGTGGCCTACTTCATTTGTCATCTTGCTCCTCTTTTCTTTGTCTCAGGTCAGTGCCGTACTGGCAAAGTCGAGTGACTACAAGGCAAAAATCCTTTCACCAGGGGGCAACACAGCAAGCCTGTGTGCCAATGAAAGAAAAACATATATTTGGGCTGTTAGCCCCCGCAAACTCGGTAAGTTTGTCTTTTCATCACCTTGATATATCCCTTTTTGATCTTTTTACCTTTGCCACTCCCACCCTTAAAGGTAGTATCAAAAATCCACAGGCAGGCATTTCTGGACAGCTTCACTAATTGCTCCACAAATTTAGTATTTGTCCTCTGCTAAAGTTTCCTTAGCTCCACTGAAGGAGCAGTGAATTTTTCTGGTGTTTTATCTCTTCTGATTTTCGGTAGTCCACTTCCTGTCCGTTTGAGGAAGAGCTCTTCCCTTGCCACATTATGTATGAAATACCAGCTGGCAGTTTTGCACCTGACAACTGTATTCAGCAAGCGTAAAAATTGCTAATAATTTTGGACAGGCTTCTCAACAGGCAAAGAGGACATTGCTCCTCCTCTATTTTACAGCTGTGTTATTTCACACTGCCTTCAAGTCAACACTGTCTTTTAAAATAAGCAGTTGCAACAGCTTGCAAGTGTAAGCGCCCCAAAAGCTGAAGTACAGAATACTTTTCATTAGCCAAGATTCTTCTTGAAATACAGATGGTTGTTTCTAAAACCCTATAGTCAGTATGACCAATTTCCTTCAAACTCACTGAGAAAGATGCAAAGATATAGTGAGAGAAAAACTGGATATGCAGTGAAATAATATTGCAGAAGGAGATTAATAATTAATAATATTGAAGGAGAGAGGCAGCAGAGCTATAACTATTGCAGCACTGCCCTAGGCCAGAGAAAACCCAGCACAGGACTAAGAAGAGGTGGAAGCTGGTAGTGAGTACTGTCAGTTTTTTGGCCAGTATCATTCCCATTTCATTCCTCATGCTGGGGCTCCAGGCAACCACTCGTTGCCACCAGGGAACAGATGTGGAGCCTTCATGAAGTTTGTTTTTACTGAGGTGGCTTCAGAGAGAATACATTTCTCAGCAGCCCATCAGCCTAGAAAAGGCAGTGAAAAACAGGAGTAACTGTAGACACTGAAGATAACTTTATTTTCTTGGGCTTTCCAGGTGAGGTGAAATTCACGATTACTGCTGAGGCCAAAGTGAATACCAGAGGCACAGGAAACAGCACATCCCTGGGAGAGGAGACAATTCACAGGGACACCCTGATTCAAACCCTGCTTGTTGAGGTATGGAAAGAAATCTGCAAGCACTTTCTGCTTTGAGGAAACTGCAATTTCCACAAAGTGGGTTAGAAACAGACAGTGTGAGGAGGCAAGGCAGGTGACACAAATGGAGCTGTGTACAGTAGGCTTCTCCACATGATAAATGAGAGTGTAAATCACAACAATCAGTGGCATCCACTGTCTCCTTCCTGGGGCTACAAGCACAGGTGCTCTGACACCCCACGGATGTCAGTAGAGATGTAGCCAGAAGATAGAAGATTCCATGCCTTACCTATAAGTCCCTTTAGCCTGTGATTCTAATACTGTGGAGAGGGGTGGAGGGCAGGTATAAAAGGAAAAGGACTTCTCTTGAGCGCTATAAAGCAGTGGCCACATATGATTCGTTGGATAGAGTCCCTCTCAGAGGCTGGAAATGTCTATTTTATAACTGCTTTCTGAGAAGGAAAGTGCTCTGGACAGGGTGTTGGGTAAAAGAGAGAGGGAGCCACAGACCAAGAGGTATTTTAGTGGAGGTAGTGTAGGACTGGGTACGAGGGGTCCCACTGTCTGGAAAGCCACATCCACATACTGTTTTACACTGTTAAATTGTCACAGTTTCATGGTGATGTTCTACACTTTTCTTCCTCTTTCTGGCCATTTCCCTGCAATCAAACAGCCTGAAGGTGTTAAAAAGGAATTGACTCAGAGCTCCCTCATCTGTACGAAAGGTAAGGCAAGTTCATTCCTTCTTTCCAGGGAGTCAGTGGAACTGCTCCACTGTCTTGTGGGTTTTGTCCTGCAAAACCAGAGACCCTTCCAGGGAAGGAAAGAGGGTCTCAGGGTTAAGGTGCTGGGCTACAATTCAGGATTTTCAGAGATACCTCTGACTCATTGGGCATGTCTCTGAAGCATTTTCTTTACCGAGACTGCAGATCGTAACAGTCACTGTAGTAATGCTTACAAAGTGAACACTTCTGGAAAAAAAGATGATTTTAACAATTTTTGTTATTACGTTTTCTCATCAGGCAATATGATTTCTGAACCAGTGTCTCTCAGCCTGCCAAGAAATCTAGTGCAGGGATCAGCCAGAGCTTATTTTTCTGTCATTGGTAAGTTTAGTACTTAGAAACCAAAAGTAAATGGCATTTCTCTTGCGCTGCACCAAGTGTAACCATGTATACATGTGCAAAAATAATGTAAAGTTGAGAAAATATTTAATCTTCATTTTAGAGGAAGTGTTTTTGCAAAATGGTAGTGAAAGACAAAAGTTCTAAAACCAAAATTAAATGGCATTTCTCTTGCACTGCACCAAGTGTAACCATGTATATATGTGCAAAAGTAGTGTAAAATTGAGAAAATATTTAATCTTCATTTTAGAGGAACCAAAAGTAAATGGCATTTCTCTTGCGCTGCACCAAGTGTAACCATGTATACATGTGCAAAAATAATGTAAAGTTGAGAAAATATTTAATCTTCATTTTAGAGGAAATGTTTCCTATTTTGCAAAATGGTAGTGAAAGACAAAAGTTGCTCAGAATTCCCTCATATGAAAAGAGGACAAAGTAGTCAACATATTTCAACTTATATTACATTTCACATTATACTGCATTAGAATATCCTGTTCTGTATAGTAAAAGAGTTAATTCAACTGAAAAGTAAGATAAGGCAGACTTCTGTGACAAAAGGAATTATTTCTTGGAAAGAAGACTTCAGAACTTTGTTGACTGCATAATTTCAAATTTCTGCTTTCGCATAATAAAAACATTTGTTAGTCAATAAGTTCCTGCAGAATAAGACTTTCAGGTCCCAATCAACTCCACTAATCTTAAAGTCATTATTAAGACTTACAGTTGTCTTCAGTGAAAAATTTGTGAGGTTCTAAACTCAGAATGCTTTCTAAACAGTTGGTTTACATGCCTGGGTCAGTGTGAGCTGTGCTGATGCTGATACAGCCTCTGTAGCCCATCAGCATCATACCCCAAACATTGTACACACAACCCAGAAAGCTTGTTGTAAAGGACAGGGAAGTCCAAGTCTTCTAAGGGTTCATAAATATTTCTCAGAACCCATGACAGCCAGTAGTGGTGCTCAGTTTTTTCTCAAATTCTCAATTTCTCCCAGGTGTACAGCATCAAAATAAAAATGAAAAATGGGGACATTTCAGCCTTTCTCCTTAGCTGTGTCTTTGGTTACTGCTATTATTCTATATTGCTCATTGCCTTTGCATTCATAATAAGTTAATATATAGCACTGTATAATGCTGTGTAATAAAAACATTTTTGAACTGAACTGAACTTCTTATATCTTTCATTCTTCAGGAGACATTTTGGGTACAGCCCTGAGGAACATGGAGAACCTCCTCCATATGCCTTATGGCTGTGGAGAACAGAACATGGCCTTGTTCACACCCAACATCTATGCCCTGGATTATCTTAATAAAACTGGGCAGCTGACTGAAGAGATTAGAATCAAGGGCACTGGATATTTATCCACAGGTGAGAGGCTTTCAGATTCTTCCATTTAATATTGTGATTGTGTGCACTAAACTCTAAAGCTCTACGTGGTGGACACTGATCTCTGAATTCTAGCACTATGTTTATTGCCTAGGAGCAGACAATGACAGCACCCCAAAGAGGCGTCGTACTTCCAGGAGCTAAAGCAGCTAGAATTCATAGTGACTGACATTATTCACCAGACATACAATACTTAAAATTCAGTCCAAAAGTCTTACTGCTTTAGTTGAATGAACAGCAGAACTAGTCCTCTTCTGTGATTAGAAAATATATTGTCTTTATTGTGTTTTCAGGGTACCAAAAACAGCTAACATACAAACACCGAGATGGATGCTACAGCTCCTTTGGGAGACGAGATAGGGAAGGGAGTCTATGGTAAGTGATGACACTTTCCATTTCCCTAGCACAGGATCTTCAGGCTATGAAAAATGACCAAATTGTTAAGTGATTCTTATTTTTAATAGACTAAATGGACATAGCTCAGTTAATTTGGTTCCCCTAGTAAAGGAGATATTATTAAACCAGAGACAGTGCAACAAAAGGATGGTAAAATGATTGGGGGCTGGAGAACATAATGCTCAAGGGGAGGCTGAAGGAACCATTCAGCCTGGAGAAGATGATGCTAATGGGCAACCCAGGTAAAGCTTTCTCCTACCTAGATAGGGACTGTAGAAAAGACAAGAGTCAGACTCTTGTCAGGGATGCATGGAATAAGGACAAGAGTTTGTCTGCACTCAAGTTGCAACAGGGAAAACTCCAGCTGGCTAGAAGGAAAAAAATCTTCCCCAGGAAGGCTGCTGTGCTGAGACAACGGAGTGAGGACAAGATTTTGCCCACACTCAAGTTGCAACAGGGAAAACTCCAGCTGGCTAGAAGGAAAAAAATCTTCCCCAGGAAGGCTGCTGTGCTGAGACAAATGCCCAGAGAGGATGTAGATATCTCTGTCACTGACAGAACTCTGAAATTGGCCTTAGTTGAAACAGGTTTGGTTGGTGGGGAGATTTCCAGAGGTCCCTTCTCATCTAGTTTATTTCATAATTCTATTAATTAAGATTAGAAGTTGTTATCATCAGTCATCAAGTTGTGTCTATACTTTACCCCTGCTCTGAAAGAATGCACAGTAATGGAGAAAATTCAGGTCAGTTTTTAATATCAGGATTTTAACTATCATCTTATTTATTTAAAATTTGCAAAACACTTGTTTCTTTTACCTCAGATATTAGGGAGTTAATTTTATGTCATTTTCTATGCATATTCAAATGCTGGCAAACCTTCTTGGTCTTGTTCACACCTGCTTTCTGTTTCTGGTTCACTGGCAGGCTCACTGTCTTTGTGTACAAGTCATTTGCACAAGCCAAGCGCTACATTTACATTGATGACAATGTCCAGTCTCAAACTTTGACCTGGCTGGCAAGCAAGCAGAAGTCAGATGGATGCTTTGAAAATGTTGGGTCACATTTCAACAATGCTTTGAAGGTAACTGAGATAAGTGTAGTTCCAAACATCCAGCCCAACCATCAGGATTGGTTTGGATCAAGAAATTCTTTGCTGTGAGGGTGGTGAGACGCTGGAACAGGTTGCCCAGAGAAGCTGTGGATGCCCCATCCCTGGAGGGGTTCAAGGCCAGGCTGGATGGGGCGTTGAGCAACCTGGTCTGGTGGGAGGTGTCCCTGCCCAGGGCAGGGGGGTTGGAACTTGATGATCTTTAAGGTCCCTTCCAACTCTAACCATTTTATGATTCTATGCTTCTATGATTTCTTCTAGACAGAACTTATCACCATGCTCTTACTGTTCCTAGTACTGATCTCTTGTGTCTCTCATACACAAGCAGGGCATGATTCTTATGTCTGGTATTGACGATGAGGTAGAAACGAGTATAACTTTCTGAGTCAGAAGTCTCTGGTATTATTTTCCACAACTGCATTGTATGTTCAGCGACAGACTATAATGTGCTTTATTGCATATGTGCAAAAGCCAAGAAAATTATGGAATCATGGAATCACAGAATTGTCAGAGTTGGAAGGGACCTCTAGAGATCATCTAGTGCAACTCCCCTGCTAAAGCAGGACTGCCCAGAGCACATCACTATGAAATAATTTTGGTTTTATCCTAAGTGAACTTGATCTTTCTTGTTCCTTTGCACACAAGAAAACAGAAATTACTTCTGATCTCAAATCTAGCTGATATCTGACCTATGAATTAATTCACTTTTTTTTTCTCTCTAGGACATTTGTACTGACCCATTCTTTGTTTTTTCTTCAGGGTGGAGAAGAAGCTGAATACTCACTCACAGCCTATGTTGTGGCAGCATTGCTGGAGGCTGGACACTCTACTGAGGTAGGTACTTGGTGCTGTGATGGTCTATTAGTCTGGTCAGCTATTAGTCAAACAGTGCACAACGGTCCTCACATCCATATTCTTTAACAATGTGGTAAATACTGATTGTAGGACAGCAGGGTCAGCTGAGGAAATCTGTCTCCAGAATGCTGAAGTTGGCTTAAGTATTTGATGAGCATTACAAATCAATTATGCATTTAGTTCCTATGGAATAATTTTAAAAATCCCTGAAGAGCCCAGTTGTGTTAAAAAACGATAGTCTATGTAGGTGCACTATCCAGGCAGAATTTGTTCACTCCAACCGGAGTCCAGTTTGGAATCTTCTCTGAATTTGCCCGGTCCAAAGTCCAAGCTATCCAAATCTTCAGTCCCTCAAACTCTCTCTGTGCATTTAGATGTGTTTCTGTTTCCCTTTGTCATTGTCAATAATGGAAGGAAACAATGACCTGCTGGTTGGAATACTAGGGACAGGGGAATTGTTCTCTGTAATATACTTCTTGCATATTCTTGAGACCCTGGGTTTTTTGCTGACTTCGTTCTTTTTAAAATGGGGAAAAAGAGCATCGTTCACAATCTGACAAATATGGTCTAGGTGTGCTGAGTGTTGTGGGTCCATCAGACACTGGTCTATGGGGCCTCATTTAAGCACCTGAGACTGGCAGGATAAAAATATTGTGTAGAATCAAATAGTTCTTCAGCAACATAAATTAGGTCCCAATACCTTCATAAGAAGCTCCAAAAACTCGTGCCACATCTATAAGTGAAGCTGCATAGACAGGACATGGCCAGTAGTGTGCTGGTAATGTCTGAGCTGAATTAGAGCTTGCAGAGATCGTCTGGAAGGCTAAAAGGGCTGAAGAGTTATCTTGATAGCTTTAGCTAGCAAATGAGCAATAACATCCATCTGAGAGAGCCTGCTTCGTCGTGAGATCTCTGTACACTTTACATAGTTCTGTAAAACTGATCCACATTTTTGAGCCAAAGCAACCAAGGAAAAAAGGATTCACTTGCATAAGGTCATCTCACAAATCAGGGAAAGAACTAGTGCTCTGCTAGTCCAGCCATGTTGCCTCTAAACAAATGCAGAAAGAAGGCAGCACCACTGGCATGGGAGTTTTGACAGGATACACCCTGAAGGCCCTTAAAAATTCCATGGATTTTTAGCATGAAGGGTCAGTGATGGCAGCTTAAAAAGTGGTGGATATTTAAAGAGAAGCTGAGATACAAATCCAAGTACCTGACAATCCTACTCTGTTTTGCATTACTAGCATCCTATCGTTCAGAGGGGCATGAACTGTTTGGAGAATGCATTTGGCAATGGGGTCCACAACTTGTACAACCAGGCCCTCTTTGCCTATGTTTACGGCTTAGCTCGCAATGAGGAAAGATCCCAGTTCTTCCTTGAGAAGCTGGACAAGGCAGCTACCAGAGATGGTAAGTGCCGTACGGCCGTGATACAGGCAATGCAGCTGATGGAATGGCCAGTCTTATGATCTAAGCTGTTCTGATGTACAGTTCTCTCATTCATGCTGTTCCCTTCCCATTTCATTCCTGCTATGTTACTGAATTTATCTCTGTCTCTTTTGGCTTCACAAAAGATTGAGGCGTGGCCTGATTTTCTTAGAATTATTAAATAATGTAGGTGGGGAGAGACCCCTGGAAGTCTCAGTCCAAGGTGGTGGAAGATTGTAGCTAGCTTCCTCATTAGCCTCCTCTTCTACATGCTGAATAAACCCAGTTCTCTTGACTGTGTCATTCATGCTGCCTCACCATCCTTCTGCTGCACTGACTTCACTTCAACCCCTCTTTGACTTATACAGCCCCACCTTTGTATTAATTCCCTTTGCATTTCATCCTGCTTTCTTTTCCATCCTGGAACTAAGGCTTATCTAGTTCAGGACACTGATGGCTGAAGAAACTTCTGAGTAAAGACAGAGACAGAATCATATGCGTGTCTTCCACGTGATGCTGTAGTGACTTTACCAGCAAGTAATTTTTCCATGCTTTCTACACCCTACTTTTCTGTTTTCAGGTGGTTCAATCCATTGGCAAAGAGAAAATAAGCCACAAGCAGAACATTTCCCTGCCTTCTATTCCCGTGCCCCTTCTGCTGAGATTGAAATGACAAGCTATGTGCTCCTGGCTTTGCTCAGCAAAGCCAACCTCACTCCAGAAGACTCATCTTACATTTTGCGCGTTGTGCGCTGGCTTGTCAAACAACAGAACCCATACGGCGGTTTCTCCTCCAGCCAGGTAACAACTTGGTGGGGTAAAAAGAAAGCTTTGGTGACCAGTCCAGCCTGCAAGCTGGATCTCAATAGTAGGGCATATCTTCCTGACTGCGTATTTGTTTGAATAATATTTGATAAATGGGGCTCGCATAGGTTTCCTTGTCAGGGCACATCATGCTCTTCATAGGCAGCTTCATCCTTATTTTAGATTTAGGAATGGCAGTTTACCTGAGTTTCAAGTTATCAGTAGACAGCAGTCAGTTTTGACACAGCATTATCCCAGTTTTTCTGGGATAATTCTTCTCTATTGCCCCAGAACTTGTATCTTGTCTCCTTAGCTCTTTGTAAAGTTCCCCTCCATTTATGAGCACTGACAAAAAGCATCAGGGAAATAGGGGCTGTACTAATCCTATGCACCATCTTACAGCTGGGTATCTATCTAATCAGGGATCATGTCGTTCTTTTCAGGACACTGTTGTTGCTCTCCAAGCTTTAGCCCAGTATGGATACCTCACCTTCTCTAAAAAAGTTCTTAACACAGTCAAAGTCAACTTCATGGAGTCCCCCAGTAATACTTTCCAGGTGAATGAAAAGAACCGCTTCTTACTGCAGCAGGCTTCCTTACCCACTATTCCAGGGAACTACAATGTGGAAGTGAATGGCACTGGATGTGTCTATCTGCAGGTAAGCAAGCTGGAAACTCAGCACCACTCCTCTGAGAACCAAGCCAGGGGTCCTCCATGCCCCATTCCCCTCTGTACCTCATGCCAAAGCCACCAACCCCTGTAAGTTTGTGACCATCTCACACTTCCCATCTCTTTTAGACCACCCTCAGATACAACGTCCATTTGCCAAAGAAAGTTGCAGGATTTAGTCTCTCCGTAGAGCCGGCCAATGTATCTTGCACAAGCAACTTCCCACCAAAGTTTGACCTTGTCCTCTCTGCCAGGTAACTTCTTCTTATTGACCTACCCCCTTGCATTCCCAGTTTGGTAAAGCATCCAGGGAAGGATTTAAGTACAGGCAGTTAATTGCTGCTGTGCAGCTGCATAAAGACAAACAGGATCACTGGGAGCTGAAAAATGTCATTCACCAGTCTCCTCTCAATTTGCAGACCAGACTAACAACACTTTTCTCATTTCAGTTACACAGGAAACCGCAAGGTCTCCAACATGGCTATTATTGACGTGAAGATGCTCTCCGGTTTTGTTCCTGTAAGATCTTCCCTAAAAAAGGTAAAGAATGGGAGCAAAACTAAGGGTAAACCCTGAAAACATAGGAAGTTGATAAAAATAGTCTCTGATTAGCAAATTTGGAGCCCCATGAGAATTCTGAAAAGTCTCTGGGCCTGGGCTTCTGTCGCATACTTTGTGTCTCAGACTTGTAGCTCTTCATCTATTGAAGACAAATCTGTTAGGAGTTGACAAATACAGTAGCCCAACAGAGGTGAGACTGCTGCAGCTTCATATCCCCAGGTACAGCCAACAGCAAGGCTAAGTGTGTGTTCCCAATAGTGTGTTCCACACTGTGCAGATATGTACGTATATACATATATATGTGGCCAGCCAGACAGATCAACCGAGACAAAACAAACACAAATAGCACAAATGGCTTGTCCTGTTTCCCCTTCTGGCTCATCAGACTGGTGTTCCCAATAGGCAGACATGCACACTGTGCAGATATGTACGTATATACATATATATGTGGCCAGCCAGACAGATCAACCGAGACAAAACAAACACAAATAGCACAAATGGCTTGTCCTGTTTCCCCTTCTGGCTCATCAGACTGAAAGCTCATTTGTGTAAAAGATGAATAATTATATATACATATGTATGTATACACAAGCACATGTATACATGCAAATATACAATGTGAATCACTCTGGAAGCTGACTGTCATGGTTTAACCCCAGCCAGCAGCTGGGACCATGCAGCTGCTTGCTCACCTTCTCTTCCTCCCCCCAAGAGGGGTAGGGAGAAGAGAGGGAGAAAAGCAGGGGAAAGGAAAAAAACCTCATGGGTTGAGATACAGACAGTCCAATAGAACATTACCAGATAAAGAAAATAGCAATAATAACAATAATAATAATAATAATGACACAAGTCACTCTCACCACCCAGTGAATTGGCACCGTCCCAAGCAGTGATTGTGGATTCCTTCCCTTCTGGCCAACCCTCATTTATATACTGAGCATGACATCTATGGTATGGAATATTCCATTGGCTGTTCCATTGTTCTGTCTGTGCTCCTTCTCAGCTTCTGTGGGAAGATAAAAAAACAGCATAAACATTGAAAAGCATAAACATTGCTTAGCAACAAATAAAGCAATATACATTATTGGCATTATTTTCACAGCAATCACTAGAAAGAAAATTATTTCCCAGCTAAAACCAGAACACTGACTTCAGACACCCAGTCTGCCCAGTAGCTGCCCCTGGATCCTTGTTTTACTCAGTCACTGACACCTGGACATATGCACCCTCAAGGCTGCAGTCCCACCCCAGTGGCTGGGACTGAGCTCCCCAGCACCCACACATATGGATGGTGGATGCCTCCAGTAAGCAGCCTTAGACATGCAGTCTCTGCAGCAGTTGGGCTTGGATCCCCTGGTCTCCCAGTTGCCTCATGCAGACACGTACACACACGAACACACAGAAATGAGTCTCCACTATCTAGTCCAGCCCAATAGCCTGACCAGTATCTGCTCCCAAGACGTTATGGTCTCTCCAGTAACAGGCTTAGACCTCCTGATCCCTCCAGTAGCCAGCTCAGATCCTCTGGTATTATATCCTTCAGTATTTGACCTAGACTTATGCCTGCTTATGCCAAGCCACTTAAGCCATTCACCAGTTAGTCCAGCTTTATAGTCACTAGTGGTCACAGGCTGACCTACACACCCACACACAACAAGCCTGAAGTCTCGTGTCTCGAGATGCTACCACCCCAGACACAGTTCCTGTGATCTGTGGTTCCCTCTTCAGTGGCTGGTACTCCATACCCACACGTGCACACAGAATGGAGAGTCCCTCACAGTCTTTAATAAGAAGCTAGGAGAGACCAGGTGCAGGGCATGGCCAAACAAGCGTGCTGACCACAAACCTGTTGACGTGCAAGCGGCCTCTTTTATCTCATTTTTTCCACCCTTTTTCATCCCAATCGGACTTTATCCCTCTCTTTGTTACTTCTGGTTCTTCCCCTAAACATCCTGTAATAACTCTTTCTTGAGTCCCAGTGTCCCATACTCAACCCTGTCCCCCTGAAGGCAGCGTTTCCCTTGAGCCTGTAAGGTGGTCCAGGGATACTCTGCTGTTCACTCACTTGGTGGGTCTCACTCCCCGAAAATGGAGCTGGTTACTAGGGCTTAGTGCACAGTGCAATTTAGGTTCTGTAACAGATGCATTAGCTTCAAGCCATGAGCCTCAATTTTCAAGTATGTAAAAAGTAGTATGCAATTCATTGTAGAGTCTGCTCATAGCTTGGTGCCTTTTTAATCATTCAGCATTCAGGCCTGGATTTCTTTTTTGGCTAGAACTGTATGAAATTCCTAACTTCTCTTTGGAAGATTTTTTCATTGAGTTGTTGTACTGTTTAGCATCCTACTCCTCTTTATATGTACTTGAGGAAAAAATAGCTGGTTTTTAAATTAGTAATATTTTGGTTTTGTGCATTTTTATTAAAATAATTTTGCTCTTACCCTTTTCTAAATTTTTTTTTAAATTTTGTTTTTTTAAAAGTATAGAATGGACTAGCAAGTAGGTCAGCTTGAGCTGCAGAAAGGGTCATTTAATAGTAAATTCTGATTGAAATGACAGCAATTTCAAGTTAATGCTAAAAGTCACATGCACCAAAGCTGACTTTCCCAGCTAAAACCAGGACACTGACTTCAGACACCCAGTCTGCCCAGTAGCTGCCCCTGGATCCTTGTTTTACTCAGTCACTGACACCTGGACATATGCACCCTCAAGGCTGCAGTCCCACCCCAGTGGCTGGGACTGAGCTCCCCAGCACCCACACATATGGATGGTGGATGCCTCCAGTAAGCAGCCTTAGACATGCAGTCTCTGCAGCAGTTGGGCTTGGATCCCCTGGTCTCCCAGTTGCCTCATGCAGACACGTACACACACGAACACACAGAAATGAGTCTCCACTATCTAGTCCAGCCCAATAGCCTGACCAGTATCTGCTCCCAAGACGTTATGGTCTCTCCAGTAACAGGCTTAGACCTCCTGATCCCTCCAGTAGCCAGCTCAGATCCTCTGGTATTATATCCTTCAGTATTTGACCTAGACTTATGCCTGCTTATGCCAAGCCACTTAAGCCATTCACCAGTTAGTCCAGCTTTATAGTCACTAGTGGTCACAGGCTGACCTACACACCCACACACAACAAGCCTGAAGTCTCGTGTCTCGAGATGCTACCACCCCAGACACAGTTCCTGTGATCTGTGGTTCCCTCTTCAGTGGCTGGTACTCCATACCCACACGTGCACACAGAATGGAGAGTCCCTCACAGTCTTTAATAAGAAGCTAGGAGAGACCAGGTGCAGGGCATGGCCAAACAAGCGTGCTGACCACAAACCTGTTGACGTGCAAGCGGCCTCTTTTATCTCATTTTTTCCACCCTTTTTCATCCCAATCGGACTTTATCCCTCTCTTTGTTACTTCTGGTTCTTCCCCTAAACATCCTGTAATAACTCTTTCTTGAGTCCCAGTGTCCCATACTCAACCCTGTCCCCCTGAAGGCAGCGTTTCCCTTGAGCCTGTAAGGTGGTCCAGGGATACTCTGCTGTTCACTCACTTGGTGGGTCTCACTCCCCGAAAATGGAGCTGGTTACTAGGGCTTAGTGCACAGTGCAATTTAGGTTCTGTAACAGATGCATTAGCTTCAAGCCATGAGCCTCAATTTTCAAGTATGTAAAAAGTAGTATGCAATTCATTGTAGAGTCTGCTCATAGCTTGGTGCCTTTTTAATCATTCAGCATTCAGGCCTGGATTTCTTTTTTGGCTAGAACTGTATGAAATTCCTAACTTCTCTTTGGAAGATTTTTTCATTGAGTTGTTGTACTGTTTAGCATCCTACTCCTCTTTATATGTACTTGAGGAAAAAATAGCTGGTTTTTAAATTAGTAATATTTTGGTTTTGTGCATTTTTATTAAAATAATTTTGCTCTTACCCTTTTCTAAATTTTTTTTTAAATTTTGTTTTTTTAAAAGTATAGAATGGACTAGCAAGTAGGTCAGCTTGAGCTGCAGAAAGGGTCATTTAATAGTAAATTCTGATTGAAATGACAGCAATTTCAAGTTAATGCTAAAAGTCACATGCACCAAAGCTGACTAGTAAAGCTATCATCAGGATTGGTTTGCACAAATCATGTTATGAAAATAGTCAACATGCATTTCTTATTTTTGGCCACAAGATGCTGAGGTGGCTCAAGAGGAGCATGGCAGCCACTTTAAAAATGTGTTGCTCTCGAATAGTTACTTGTAAATCTCTTCAGCAAGTCTCCTATGCTAATGTTGCTATCATTTGCCTTATTTAAAGCTTCAGGACTATAATTCTGTTGTGGATCATGTAGACATCAAGAACAACCACATCCTTTTCTACCTTCAGAAGGTAAGTTTGGGAGGTTTGTTATCGGTTTTATTACACTGAAAGTTTTAAACAGGCTCCCAGATAAAATAAGTATCTCATTAATAGCAGATTTTCAATACATGTATCTTAAAGATGTGAAGGGACTTCAGTCCAACATCAAATATATATACACGGTAGTTGTAATCTACAGTGAAGAGATATGCATTTGTTATTAGTTTTTGTGAAGAATGTTCTATCATTATATAGCATTTCAGAAACATAGCTAAATTCCATTCCATATTGCTAATCTTCTACATAATATTCCTCACCCCCTAAGGGATGCTTCTCATCAGTCAATCTGAGAGTGTTTTACAAGGAGTCAGTATTCTCCAATCCCTCTCAAGGGAAGGAGAGAGGAAGCAAAAAAGAAATAGTCATAATATCTGCTGCTCAAACAGTAATTTTTACCAGTTGGTCTCCAAGGATCTAGTAAGGAAGATTGGAGTCAGTATTCTAAATTCACAGAGGATCTGAAAAGTTTACCCAGCATGGCACTAGTGAGGCAGAAAGTTCTCCAGAGCTCCTGTCTGTGGCTCTATTCCTATAAAGAGGTCAGCAAGATAAAAACAAGGACAAAGGGAGATGAGACCAAGGGCATGGTTCCAGGCATGCAAGAGAAAGCTTGAGAAGCTGAAGAAGATGAGTAAGGAGGAAAGTTTGGTACATTTGGCTGCCACAGTGAGGAATGAGGAGGAGAACCACAGGGGAGGATAGAGATCTTGAGCAAAAAGTGATTAAAGAGAGAAAAGTGGGGAGAAGATCCATAGGGGTGCTGAAGGTGATTTTAGCTGGGAAAAGGCAAGAAAAGAAACTAACAGCAACTTTCAATGACAGGATGAGTGCTGATGTGCTGGAAGCTGCAGTAACCCAGGAACGGTTGGGGTAATTGGCAATGGAGATATGAAGAGAAAGAAAAATTAGAGCACACAATTTTAGCAACAAAGCATATTTAGCAACAGCTTTTAAGCAATTATCTGATTTGACATCAAGTTTACAATCTGGAGAGAACTGTAGAATGGCACTTTGTCTCCCAGTCTGACCCAGAAATGCATCTGTTCCACCTTAGCCTGAGGAGTAGATGTGAAAAGAAAAAGTCTGATGCCATTTCCTGTCTTGCTGTTTCCAGGTCTCACAGAAGGAAATCAGCTTCTCCTTCAGTGTGGAGCAAAGCCTGCCTGTCTCAGATATCAAAGCAGTGCCAGTGCATATGTACGATTACTATGAAACAGGTAGGTGGCTTCAGCAGACTTGAGCAAAACCTGTGAAATCAAAGTGTTTATCTCAGAATTTACAAGGTGTGGATAGTGGATTTCCCCTTGCTCTCTCTGTGCAAGACGTTTGAACACACGGTTATAATGAATTATAACTCAAAGGCAGTGGTGTTTCTTACTTCCCATAGTCGGCTGCAGTCAAAGAACTTTTCCTTAGTGGAATTTAAATTTAAGTGGGAATGACAGTCCCACTGAACTTAACAGGAGTTTAAGCATTTAACTGGAAAATTAAGTGCCTGACCACCTTTCCTGATCTGGCCTCAAGGAACTACAGTTGCATCAGACATTACTCAGTTGGGGAACTTACCACAACTGTGGCTCAGGTTCCCCTGTGCTTTTCTCAAGCTTGGCACAAGATATGGGACCTGCATCCCAGCAGGTTCGCAGCAGTAGCCAGAGAATTGACCCTGGAGGGCATGTTCTGCCACCTGATCCAAACCTTGCGTGGTGACAGAAATGATGCATCCTGACAAACACAGCCAGAGAAGTGCCTCGGGCTCTGGCTGCGCACCCCTGCGACTGGGTGCTTTGACAGCTAGAAGACTAGCACAAAAACCTATCAAATGTTCTCTGGTTCACAATGTGTTAATCACAGGTGCACATGGACTGGGGTCAGAATGATTTCTCACTCTCATGCAAATGTCATCTTCGTTTCTTCTTTCCAGATGAATATGCCCTTGCGGAATACAACACACCCTGCTCCCCACCTTCCAACTGAAGTCAGATATGTGCCAGAAGAAGTAATGCTTCAGAAGGTATCAGAAAAGCGTTTGTAGAGGAAGAAGAGGATAAAACACTTGGTTGATAATGGGAGGGCAATGAAAAACACGTAGAAGAATGAGAAATAAAAAAATCCCAAATTGCAGTAGATCAGAATGACCCATTCTGGCCCACACTTCAAAGGAACTTGGGGTCAGTGTGGATCAGAAACTCCAGATAAAGTGCTTTTCCTAACAAGGGAGATACTGTGCAATTGTTAACCCTGATCATCCATCATTTTGGAAACTCATGACATATGTTCCAGTGGAAGCTTTCTGTAAAGCTAAACTCCTGAAACGTGTATTCTTGCCCACAGATTCCGCTTAAGAAATCCAAGATTAGGAGAATAATCTGCTGCTGCTTCTGTAGATTTTATTTGTTCTGGCCTTTCCATTCATCCTGAAGGAACATTCTGAAGAAATGACTTTGATGCTCGCCTTTTTCAGTGATTGAACTGAATAATCTACAGATGTCAGAATTCTAGTCACAGGAAGACAGCTTTTATGATGTTTTTGCCTGTATTTAGAAAGAAAGTTTTTCTTCAGATTGACATCTCATATTTCACTGCTCTTTGTAATAAAGCCTTCTGACTGGCATCGCTATTTGTCCTAGTCTCCACTCCTTGTTGTATGTAGAACTGGGTGCTGTATGTAGGGTATTTCATAAGTTAAAAAATTCATACCTGGGACAGGTTAATCAGTGACAGTGCCATCCTGACATCAGTGACATCTTGTGGCACAGACGGCATCAGGGCCCCAGCCTAAGTGATGGAAGCTTTCTACCCAAAGCCTAATGGAAGGAGAAACTAGAGAGCTGTAACACAGAAACTCTTTGAAAATGAGTTAGGGAGGAACGGTGGATGCAATGGAGCCCTTGGAGGGAGAAAAATGAGAAGATCTGGAGGGAGGGAGTGAGGCAGAAATAAAGAGAGCCACAAGGAGCTTATGATGGGGTGGGAAAGTACAAGAGGTTTCCTGTCTTGCTTTTAGTGATCAGGTGCAGCAGACAGCAACACATGGTGGCTACTGTCCCTCACAGTCTGCAGTGTGATCTGACATGACCTTCATCCTGACCAGATCACACCGGTGGAAGGACACAGGCACCAACCAAATATCCATAACAATCTGAGCATACATCTGCCAATTGAATCATATCACCGAGCTGCTTTTCCTTCCGTCAGGGTGTCTGCTGCAATCCTAGAAACAGGCTTGGAAGACACTAGGTTTTGTTGGTTTTTTTTTTCATGAAAATGGGCTTCTCAAAGCAGATTTTGATTCCTACAAACACTGTACTAAACAGCAATATGCCAGCTGTGGGGCAGACCACACCATAGCACAGGAGGTGGCTAGAAGAGGAGTAGCCCTTTGCACGCCCTGAGGACACTGTTCATGAAGGGTGTCAGGCTTGCCCAGAGATGGCTCAAGGGAAACTAATCCCACTGCCCTGAGTGGTGCAGGGAGCTTTGTGCTAAGGGGCAGCCGTGACAGAGACCCACGGGCTCAACATAATCCCAGAAAGACGCAAAAGAAAATTGGAAGCTGTGGAAGCACATAAACATTGGTTTGGAAGGGACCTATAGAGGACAGACATCAACTGAAACCTCCTACTCTAAGTAGAACTACCCAGCAGAAACCTGCGACTCAAAGCAGGAGACAGCTACAAGAGAAGAATCTCTGCTTGCTTCTCAGGACCTCAGCACTGGCCTGAGGGATGCATGCTATGTAAGATGAGGTACAACCATGAAGCAACAGAAAACATCCAGATCTGCAGGCAGACCTCTCCATCAGTCTGTCTAACTGCTGTTAGTTCTCCTTGCAGCCAAATGCAATCATGCATAGGTCCTTCATTGCACTGTAAAAGGCAGTCATCCAGAAGGTTCCCTAAGGATCCCCAAGGGGTGGGAGAGAAAGAAGTCAAGGGCATTTTCTATGAAACCTGTAAAAATACAACCTATCACCCCCAAACCAACTTCCTCTCTTCTTTATGTCTTCCACCAACTTTCACATACTTTTAAAAAAGAACTGTGAAGTGATTTAGTACAACATATTTCCACTGAGGTAAGATCTCAGAACCTAAAGGTCAGCAAAGGCTTACTGACATCACCTTTCTTGCTGCATCCAGGACAACTGTGTGCCACTCGTCCCTGACCAACAAAAGCACAATGCTGGAGACTACATATGCTGAACTTCCAGCCCCATTGTGTGAAACAACAGATTCTGCAAGGGATTTTCTCCTCTGAGTCACACGTTAACATATGCATATGTACACGTATCTACAGACAAGGAGCCTACTCATCAATCTGTTAATCCCAGGTATTTCTTGGACTATTACTTGGAGCTTCCTGCAAGTTCAGACGTGCAGTAGGGTTCCTGTGCACTGATACGAGTTGGGTTATTACAGTAGTCTTTGTTTTAGTTAAATACAATACCCTTCATTAAGAACCTTGACAGTGAGTGAACGGATTGTGGGGATGCAAAAACAGTCACTGATCTTGTCTTGGACAGTGCTTGTGAACCAACCTCTGCTCGGGCACCTTCATGGATAAAAGCCAAGGGCAGGAGGTGACAACTTCATAGAGAAGAGAAGCTTTTTCTAGGGAAGGTACTGATTGGGACCCCAATCCTCTGTGACCCCAGATCATGTTGCAGTTAAGCCAGCCTAACAGGTAGGTGTTGTTAAACAGGTCCTGCTCACCTTTTTCATCCTTTGCTCCCATCCATGTTCTCCTGACCCTTAGGGTGGTCCTTGACTTGACCTCAAAAAGACCAGGTCAGAGACAGGAACCAAACCCAAAACTACAAGATGTAGCGGGGGGGAAAGTGTGTTTCTTCCCTCTACCTGCTTGAACAGGCTTACCATGGGGTCAGAGAAGCAGTAGGAAGCAGGCAGGAAAAAATGCACCATGGCTTTCAGCAAGGCACGGACGCAGCTCAACTACATCATGCTGCAAATCTTGGGAGATTTTGCAGAAAGCTAAGCAGGCAATGTGTCAGCACTCCACTTCCTACCCCTGCTTACCTTCTTACAGCACAGCCCTGCCTCCGTGTGTGCTGAGTGGCTCCTGCTTAGAGTCATAACTACAGTCTCCACTTTGACTTCTTGTAACAAGTCTTGGGTCTCTCCCTCTCTCCATCCAAAACCCCAGCAACAGGAATAGTCTTCATTCCCATTGCTACAATTTGCCTCCTTGTGTTTATGCACCTAAAGACAATGTCCTGACCCAACTTAACAAAGCCAGAGAGCTCTGGTCACAAAGGTGGTAATGGGAGCTTGTCTTACCTAACCTGTGACAGCCTTGGTTCCCGAATACCAGGTACTACCTAGAATGAGAAATAGTCTGAACTGTGGCATTTCTAGTCATATGAAAGTCCCTCCTTTTCTTCTTTCCTGGAAATCTATTTCTATTTTCCTGACATGTTCTATGAACTTATAGTTGTACGCAATTTGAGTTATCCTCTGAAGACATGAAGCACGTAAAAATAACCCAGTCTGCCAAACAATTAAACATCTCTCCCCACAAGGTCCCAGCATCTGCTGGGTCTCAAATGTCAACCATGTCCACAGTCTTCTCTGTAGGGATGGTTTCATGCACTGAGGCCAGAGAATAGCTCTGGGCGTGTCCTAGCTGTCTTTTCTTGGTCATGTATAAACAGATGCAGACAAATACAAATCCTTCTCCCCAAATCTGGGTGGGGAAGACATGAACAAGCCAAAATTTGGAGATTAACTGGCCCATTTAGACATGTCCATAGTCTGCTTCACCAGCAGCTACTCTGATTCTTACATCAAGTCACCCAAAGACTTGGGTGTTCTGTTCAAAAAGACAGGGGACTTCACAAATAATTTCTACCAGCCACAGACAAACACCCTTATCACTGGATAGCTAGACCAGTGGAGGCACAAGCACATATAACAACCCCCACAAGTCTCTTCCTGGGTGCCTTTCAGTGCATTTGGAGAAGTCTTCAGACAGGGAAAGAATTTCTGCAGATCAGCCACCAGGACGGTGTTCAGCTTGAGCACAGCACTGGGGTCCAGGCAAAAAGCAGACTTCAGCAATTCAGCAACACCAGGACCTAGGAAACCTTGGGAGACAGCTGGAGAGTTGCTCTAAAGAGCTGAGGAATTGAGCATAGGACCCTAAGGCTCTTTGAGTAGTTTCTTCCCTGACAATTCTGGTGGAATTCCATGCTGTGTGATTGATTTCTATCTCATGAAAAAAGAATGACATTTTTGTGTGATTGATGAGAGTTTCTATCTCATGAAAAAAGAATGACATTTTGAGAAAAGGATGTTATGAGGTGAGTGGCTTTCACCTCTCCCAATTCTGCTCAAACCCCTGAGGATTTCTGTTCCCATCAGAAGCACCCTTGAGCACAATGCTTAACTCAAAAAGTCACACTAAAAACAGTATTTTCATATTTGCATGAGACCTGTGGGTGACTTTTGCTACAGACGGACACACGTTGAGGAATTAGCTATGATTCTGGAGATGTTAAGGTGCCGACAGACACACGTTGAGGAGTTAGCTATGATTCTGGAGATGTTAAGGTGCCAAGCTGCTTTTCACTGACCCCATGCTCCCCCTTGCTCTCTCATCCCTGTCAGCAGAAAAGGTTGTGTGAGCTTCAGGAGGGGTCAGTCAGGCTAGTTCAATCCACCTTCTTCACCTGTGTACACTCAGCCTGCTGCTAAACAAAAGCCTTTGTTTAATGCCATTCCAGTGAAGGGCCAACTGCAAGCCTGGTCAGATGGAAACTGATAGGAAACTCAGATTCTTTCAAAAGTACAGCATTTATGTTTTGCTACAAATTTCCAAAGCATTAGGCTAAGAGGGAGTGGCTGGGACAATGCCAGCAGTATCTAGCAAAATCTGCATTTTATAGTCTTCTTTTGCCTCTATAACTCTTTTACATCCAAGAACAACTAGTGACTCAAATTTTTTCTCATGGAGCTTGCATCATTTGAGACTGCTGATGCAGGAACTCAGAAGTTTGCTTAACCTTAGCGCAAGTCAGACAAGTTGAACTATGTCCTGCGCTCTGACTCCATTGAGATGTTAATTTTATTAATTTGCCAGAAGTAAAAATAGAGCTCTGAGGCTGTTTTGCCTGGGTTCACTGTGATATATCTGCATATATTTCTCTAACTCATGCAGTAAATTTGAGAAATTTGGCTACTTCCATGTAGGGGGATTTAGGAGCTCCACAAGAAAGTCTTGATTTTTAAATAATGCAAAAAAATCAGATGTTGCACAGCAGACTATAGCAGAAACCTACCGTGTGCAGTAACAAGCATGACACCTTGCCATTGTTCAGTCAGTTGTACACTACAACTTCTTTTCTTTCATGTTTCATCTCTTCTCCACATGGCTGAGTGACCCAACCTTTAGCATTGCCTTACCATAGGGCAGCTCCTTCCTGTGGAAAGAACTGATGAAAATCTTCATTGAAGTAGTGAAGTAAAGAACAGACAAAAGATGCAGAGCAGGTACTCTTCCAGAAGAAATCTCCAGAAAATCCACATAAGCCTGGGAGTGTGAGGGGGTTCTCAGTCTTGATGCTTCAGACAAGTCAGTAGAAGCCATATTAATATCATCCTTTTCCACAAGCCGAGGATGCTGCTTTTGGGTCCTATCTCAGCCAGTCAATAAAGAGGCTTGTTTCCATGTTCTTTGCAGTCTGTGTCCTGCAACAACACATGTGAAGACCTTTTTTCCACCTAAAGAACTGGGAAGGTGCAGTAAACCTTACTGCTGTTTGAGATTGCAATAAATACATGAAAACCTCAGCCAAAGGAATTTCTTAAAATTCCAGATGAAAAGATATAACAACTGACAAGAACTTCAGATATTGAGGTCTTAGGATCAAGTGAATCAATCAGACAAAATGGGAAGGGTCACATTTCATCTTCAAAAAGGCCATATAATTTCTTATTAGGTGCCAAACACCATATGTTTGCAATCAGTTCTTTAGTATGAACACAAGCACTAGTCTTCTAGTTTCCTATAAAACAAGTCCTTAAAATGGTCTGCCTGTTTAAAAGCCTAAATCATAGAATCATAGAATGGTTAGAGTTGGAAGGGACCTTAAAGATCATCAAGTTCCAACTCCCCTGCCCTGGGCAGGGACACCTCCCACCAGAGCAGGTTGCTCGAAGCCCCATTCACCCTGGCCTTAAACACCTCCAGGGATGGGGCATCCACAACTTCCCTGGGCAAATGGTAGACTGATCCTTTTAGCAACAATATCTGGTTTCCAGATAAAACTTTAAGAAATGCCTCCAACTCAGTGAACAGCAGCATGAAACCTTCAGCACCTTGTAGAAGCTCTTGATCACTGCTGGAGGCTCTGCTGAATTCATGGCTGATAGATTTGCCCTGCTTAATAGCCTGTCCCAGAGCAAACATATGCAGCATTACTTGCTCTGTTTCACTCTTCTTGATTTCTGCAGGTTGTCTCCAACAATTAAGTTGCGGTTTTTCTTCCTTTGACCTTTATTCCTTGCTGTAGTCATCTATCATGGCTTTTTTCATTATTGTCTCATTATTTTTTTCCTTCTTGTTGACACTTGGTTTGGTTGAATGTGAATGCTTGGAGGAGATTCAGCGACTTAGCATTGTTTGAGTTACGCTCCTACTGGTTTTGCCTCAAACAAACAGAGATGACACGGGCTAGCATGATCTGAGACGTGATCCTGTAAACACTGGGAATAGTGAAACCATACATGCCCCTAGCTTTCACAGTTATGTAGCCCAGGAAGATTAGGTGAAACTTAGGAAGAAGACATAAAGTACTGAAGCTAAAGAAAATAAGCTGAGGTAGATTCTTGCTTGGTTTTTGGATGTACCTGACTCTTACCTTTGATTTTCAGAAGCCCCTACATGAAGTGATGGAATGAATTGTCAAAGGTATTCAGAAAAATTTCAAATTTTTCAACCATTTCAGTAACAAGCTGGTCACTCTGCTCTGATATTAAGCTCATTTATGAAAGCATGCATTTCTGAAAACGTGCATCATGATTTGTAGTCAGTCTTGGACACAAGTTATGATTAGCAGGCTTGCTAAATAATTATTTTCAAACTAATTACAGACTTCTTCTGGCGTGATGGGGTTACTTGGACCTTTTCTGTTTCTTCCAGGAATATAAAGTCCTGCCGGTGTCAGTGGAGGGGTCACAAAATATCTCAAAGAACTGTAAACCTGTTGGTATATACTGCAAGAAAAAAGAATGAATGAAAGCCAGAGCAAAGTGGAGGCAGAAGCATCAAGAAGCCAGCAAAGATTTATGTTGAGGCTGAGGCCTTGCATGCTGGAGGTGTAAAGACAGCACACATGGGGGATGCCTAGCTGCTCCTGCATTTTTTTTTTGTCAGATAAAGCAAGAAGATTCACCGTGACTTTTTCCTTTTCATCCTCATTATATCTTGAATGCAGCATCACCAGAGCATTCTAAAGTCAGAGCAGTTCCTGGGGTACGGCCGCTCATGCAGCCAGAGTGTAAATCACACAGACTCTGTCTGTCCATCACAGCTTCAGGGAGCTGCCTCTCATGGGCTCCAGTATTGCTGTGCCCATCCATTTCTAGAATCTGGATCCTACCAGAGCTCTTCCTTCTCATCAACCTGGGTTTTGGCAGGATTTGGACTCTGCTGAGCCCCTACACAGGACTGGGAGCACTGGCTCTGCTGGCACAGCCAAACATGCCCTCAAGTTTTGTTCCCAACTGACAGGGTCTGTCTTAAAAAGAAGTCAGCTGAGTCATGTTTTCTTACTTTGCTTGCCATCGTTAGAAAGATGCTCGAGAACCTTAAAACTACCACGACTCAGACTTCCCTTTAACTTTCACTGAAACGGTCACCTGTCTGCTTGCACTTTTTCCAGCCGTTCCTGGGATCCATCTGCTGCAGTCCATGGGAACAGGACAGGAGAGGACAGGAGAGACTCTGCAGGTGTTCCTCGGAGGTGTGAACAGCGAGGACTCTGCCACTGCTTCATGTAATAGCAAAGTGCTTGTGCTTCCCTCAGGCTGGCAACTAGGGGTGACATTAGACATGGATGTGATGCTCAGTTTTGCCTAGCACTGGTCGTTTATGATGCAGCAGCTTTAAAAAACAATTAGTACTTTAAAAGGGACTTTCTCTGACTCCCTGTTTGCCTGAGGACAGCTTGTTTGCCCTGAGCCAACTTAGAAGCCTCAACTGTTGAGAAAGATAACAAGATAACGAGAATGATAGCTCTTCATCAAGGACACATCCTCCAGCTTGTTCCGTTCAGTGCTTAGTAGTTGAAATATATTATAGATATATGCAGATAATATATATGCAGGATATATTATCACTGGAGATGAAGCAGAAATAGCCTTTATGTGTGAGGAATGAATCCAAAAACCTTTTCAGGCATAAGGTCAAGGGTTGAAGGCACAAACAGGCTCTCCCTGGGAGGCATCCTTAAAGTAGGGCAATTAATATACCAAGTAACACCAGAGTATTGTTGTGCTGCCAAGTAGATAATAATACCAGATAAAGGGAGAGAAAGCTGCAGGCTGTGAATAGCATTTGCGTGCCTCCCATTATGTGTTTGGAACAAGTTCAATTTCTGGTATGTCATGGTGGAAAGAAATAGCCTTTGCAGCAGCAGCAAAAAAAAAAAAATGGATTTAGAAGCTAGATGTTGGTCAATGGCAAACAGCTCAAAGTGATGCCCTTGTACTTACAAAGTGACTGCAGTCTCCAACATCTGGTGTTATCAACCAGTTGTGAGTGACTCCTACATCCATGCTTTTTTCCACATTTGAGCCCCAGCAATATCATGCCTACACACAAGACAGACTTAAAATTACAGGTTGCCCAGGGAAGTCGTGGATGCCCCATCCCTGGAGGTGTTCAAGACCAGGCTGGATGGGGCTTTGAGCAACCTGGTCTGGTGGGAGGTGTCCCTGCCCATGGCAGGGGGGTTGGAACTCGATGATCTTTAAGGTCCCCTCCAACCCAAACCATTCTATGATTCTATGATTCTATGAAACAAATGAGAAGAGGTAGCACCTGCTCTTAAAGATGTCTCATTTCTTGGATTCATCTTCTATGAACTCTTGGTTCTGAAACTTCATTTTACAACCTTGAGGTGACTACACCAAGATCGATGCTTCCCTTCCCAGAGCAGCTGGAACAGGCATACAGCATTTCCCCCCAAAATATGCTCGAGAAATGAAGTGGAAAGCCTGGCAAAGTGGTGTTTCATTTGGCCCAGGTCCACACCGCAAAGCTGCATTCATGTAACTACATCCAAAGAAGCGTGTAAAGACATTGCTTCTCCACAGTTCCCTTCTCACAGGCAGTCCAACCTGCTGTTGAGAGAGATGATTCAGGTCCGTTATGTCAACTGTGGCTGCAACTCCACTTTAAGGGTACCATTATGTCAGTAAAGCCCTTGTAGGCTCTGTAGGCTGATGGCTGAGATCCCAAGAGGAAGCAAAGCTCCTGGATGACCCCTCTCAAAACACTCCAGAGAAGATGGGCAGTCAGCCTGAGAAGACTACTCCACCTAAACTAGTGGAGAGAAGGAGAGGAAATCTTGAACACTTATAAATCTGCTGTTACAATGTATTTGTGAGGTGTTTCTGCAGAATGAAATTAAAAAGCAGACTTAGCATGAAGCAGAGAAAAACCATTGCAATATGAAAGCCTCAGACAGCTACTTCTTTCTACATGTGACCAGCACAAGTTATCACCCGAACTTAAAGCAAATGCTTCTGCCTTCAGCATGCAGAAGTTGCAGCTCAGAATAGAGAAGAGTTGTGAGTAGCTATGATACAGAAACAAAGGGTTAGGGTTTTTCTCAGAGGCTGAAATGTCAGAGGATGGGTTTGGCAGTTTTCAGCATGCTAGAGATGTCTGTTTTAGCCTAAAGTGCCTTTCTGGTAGCCAGGAGAGCAAATACATGGCAACATCACGTGCAGCTTGTGTCAGCTCTTGGTAGACACGATGATATCTCAGTATCAGCCATGGGAGGTTTAGGGAGACAGCATGCAGCCAACCTAGTTGTCCCACCAGAGAAGAGGGCTTAGCTAGCTATATTTTTGGAATTACATGTCAAATGTTCTCCTCTTGATACCTCTTGTCAAGTATTTTCTTTTCTCCTTCTAATAAAAACTTTCTTTGCATTTGCAAGTATGAAGAGTTAACTTACTAGATACCAGATATTTTTTTGTGAGGCTTATTCAGAGATTTTATTAGTGACCTCTTTACATTTGAACTCAGCCCTTGCTGCTGCCTATCAAGACCACAAAGAAAGGAGAGTTGAATAACACTTAGTCCTGTCCATGCACATACACTAAAACTGCAAAGCCCTCCCAAAATAAGTGCAGACTAACTTGATAGCCTAACTGTACTAGTGCATTTATAGCTAAGCCCAAACTCTGACAGGCAAACTGTGTATAACTAGGAAAGATAATTTCATTAGTACACATAAAAGAATTATAACTAGGAAAGATAATTTCATCAGTATCCACTTCCAGGCTTGTGCAGGTGCAGTGACAGTAGTCAGATTGCAGCTTCACTCACCTCTCACTGGCACATCTGCCACCAAAACAGCACAGCAAAGACAGTCTTAGTATTTTATCTCACACAGAAGCTATTCCTGCTCAGACCTCAGCCTCTTCACACAGGATGATAAAGGTCTCAGTTTTGAAAATAGGTTCTGGACGACTCATCCACACTCAGGTAAGTCACTGGTGCAACAGAATCCTTGCAACTGGTTGACCCTCACATACCCTCATCTTTTACACCATTGGCTTCTGTAGGAGTGAAACCATCATAGACTGAAATACATTGCAGAACCCTCTACTCCCCCCCCCGCCATTTTGTTGAGAGAAATCACTGCAAGCTCTAGGGATATGGTTGTTTTCTTCAACGAGCTCACCATCCTGTTAGTTTGCAGGGCTTCTAGAGAACATTGGCAGGGCCCACGTGTCTTAGAACAATGAAAGAAATCTTGCATGCTTGACTGGAGACCCTATTGACCAAGCAACTACCTGTAGTTAAGATGTTTCAGCATTGTTCCCCAGCCACCTGGGCCAAACCAAGCATTTCGACCTTTATTATGCCTAAACAGGTTGTTACAATCTAGTCTGGTTAAAGAAGGTTTTACAGGAAGCAGTCATAGTCAAAGTTGCAGATGTCTTCGGTGCTTTCCGATTGATTTTCCTAGCTGTAATGACCAAGTTTCCTTGTGTTGATCCTCCTTTGAATGCAGCAACTAACATATTTACAAGAAAGGTGACAGTGTCTACACCACAAAGATATTGTTACAGGTCGTGCAGACGTATCCAAGTTGGCTTCAGACTGCCAGGAGGGTGCTGCTAGGAAGACAATCATGGAACTCCTCAAATGGGCTTTGCCAGGGGTCCTGCCACTACCTACCACAGTTCTCAGCTGGCTAGTTCAGAGTTGCTCTGCTAGCCTGTGCAAACTCTCCTCCACTACTCCAGTGAAGCACAAAGGATGGTTGGGTTATGGCAATAAACTGAAAGAGTAAAGAGTACCATAATGAAATGAAATGTGAGCTGCTACAAATACTGAAAAACCAGGGAAAAAACCGTGGAGCTCCAGAGACTACTGGAATTTTCCTAGAGCCATTTTATGACTCCCACAGGAGAGAAATGGGGTTCTTTGCAATAATAGTGAGTGAAATTTGATGTGAGATCATTCTTTTACACAGAAATCACTGTGACCAGTTCTCTATGAATGCAGTTGAATAGTATTATTCTAGTTTATCTTAACAAGACAGCTTTTATTTGTCAAGATAAGTTTTTACTGATAGAACACATCTAGTGCCTCAAATAAATCAAAGCAAAACCACAAAGGCACAATTTTTACAGTCTAACTCTGCCTGCAGCGGGGTTTAAGCAGCAAAAAGCTATCTATATTCAGCTGGTGGATTGTGTCTTAACAGTTAACAAAATCAATCAGCTTATTCTACTATTGCCAAGGCTCCCTCTCATTGCTTTCCATCTGCAAAACAAGTGAGGTGCTACTACTAAACATGACTAGCAGAGGTCTGAAGTTATGGCTTAGGTGACACTCAAAGTTGACTGGCAAACAACTCATTTTGAGTCAAGAATGCAAGATAATCCATCTGCATACAGATATTTCTCCACCATTACTTCATGGTTCCTCATACATGCCCAGAAAGATCAACAAGTTCTTCCAATATCTCCAGTATTGGAAGAATCATGGTGTTGTTACAACACACAGCAGCCTTGAGACCTATCTCCAAGAAATCTCAGTGACAGAGGACTAAAGAGAGAATCTTGCATGCCTTCTATTTAAGCATGTGTGGGGAGGAGGTTTAGGTTAACTTGGGCGCCAGCCATCTGAATTAATTCTTCCATGAGGAAAGAACAGAAACCCCGAATACAGTCTCTTAACCTGGTGATGAAGTAGCATCTCTAATTACCCTACAGAACAATCTCCGCAAGCTTCTTGCATATAAACAGATGAGTTAAATGAAACTGATAGAACTTCAAGAGCAAGGAGATAGAGTCAGAAAAACAAAACAAAACAAAAAACAAAACAAACACCCAGAAAAACTGAAAATCAATAGTTTTGTAAATACCTGTCCTTAAAACACCCTTTTGTTGTATCAAGGGGAATGTTGTTTGATTTTTGTGTGAAAGACAAATGATTATATGTTATAGCCAACAAGATGGGATGACCTCTAATTTCCTTTATTGTGATAAGGTGTAGTGGCTTTCTTTCATCCAGGCTATTTGTTTGATTGCAAACATATTAGTCCAATAACATTGCAATTCCAGATAATTGCATTTCTTGTTTGCTTATCTCATTACTAGACGCACCTTCTCCATTCTGGTTAGTGGAGAGTTTAAACAGTGTGGTGAGTTATTTGGATATAGAACACATGGAACTTTTTTGTCCTGCATTTAGTTACCATCAGAAGGCATATGTGGACAGAACACACTGTGAGTAATGCCAGTACTTGGAAATATGGACTTTTTAGCTGATGCCACAAGAGTGGACTTTCTAACTGATGCCACAATCCAATCCCTATTTGCACCAAAAAACTTTCTTGTTATAACAGTAAGTTATACACAACTACCCTCCTCTATCTATACAATCTTTGGATGTCACCTAACCCACTTGATCTTTTGATTAAACTTTCAAAAGTAGCCACAGAATACTTCTTGCTGCATAAGTATGTTAACTGTGATGATTATCACACTGGCTTGCTTGGGATGAATACTTTATTATGTTGCAATAAATTCCTAACTACCTGAGAAAGCCAGGAAAAGCAAGAACATGCAATACTGGTCATCTATTTTTTTTTAACAACATCAACTCAAGTTCAAGCCTTAGTCAGTGAATTTTTGTTCTTGACAGCTCCTGGTGTGGATATCCCATTGCATTGGAAATCAAGCCTGATCTTGAGTGAAGCTCCTGAACTGCTGGTAGAGAATAATCTTTAATAGAAATGAGAGGGAGCTGGGCTTTCAGAGCAGAACATCAGAGAGTGGTCTAAGCAACCAAAAGCATGCCACAGAGAGACCTCTGGGGAACCACCTGTTGCTGCTGCCCTGTTCCAATTTCATATGGTTTGATACTTCTGTGAAAATGTGAAGATGTAAGTGAAGAAAGTTTCATAGCTGCCCTTTGTGGCAGGTGCTACCATTCTCTGCATCACACACTAGCAAGAAACAGGAAGAGACAGTCACAAAACATATCAGGAGATCAGAGAAAAACATGTTCCCATGCTGCCTGTCAAGTCATATCTCTCTGGCTTCAGGTCTACAAAATTTAACCATGCTGACAACGTACACTGCTGCGTTGACCCCAGCCAGCAACTGAGCACCCACCCTACCTTTCGCTCACTGCCCTTCCCTGAGGATGGAGGGACAGAAGGGGAAGGCAAAAAGACGAGTGGATTGAGATAAAGAAAGTAAAATAAAGAGAGAAAAAGGTGCATGTGAAAGAGAAGCAAAAGGAGAAATTTAGTTGGCTACTTCCCATCAGCAGTCAGATGTCCAGCCACTTACTGAGAAGTAGGGCCTCAGTGTGCACAGTGGTTGCTTCGGAAGATAAATGCCATAACCACAAATGTCACCCCTCCTCTTCCTTTCCCCCACCTTTTATTGCTGAGCGTGATGTCATGTAGTATGGAATATCCCTTTGGTCAGTTTGGGTCAGCTGTCCCAGCTGTGTCCCCTCCCAATCCCTTGCCCACCCCCAGCCTGCTGGCTTTCGGATGGGAGGTGAGAAAGAGAAAGCCTCGACGCTGTGCAAGCACTGCTCAGCAATAGCCAAAACGCTGGTGAGTTGTGAACACTGTTCTGGCCACAAATGCAAAGCACAGCACCATACAGGCTACTATGAAGAAAGCTGACTTCATAATCTCATCCCAGCCAGAGCCAGTACCAATATGAATAGGAAAAAAAAGAATTACAGTTATCAAACAACTGATTTCCAGCGTTGTTGTTCTTGTGGGGAGCAGCACACAGAGTGCTTTATTTTCTTTTGAGAGCACAGGGGAACAAAAGGAGGAGTTAATCCTTTTTTTTATCCTAAAATAAGGTCTTAGGATGAAAGCAGATCATTTTTCTCCTTTAAAAAAATATTAGCTTCCAGATAGGTGTGAAAACTAGAAACCTGGGGCACTAACAAATTTACATGGACCCACTGACTGGCTAATTTCAAGCTGAAATGAGTCAAACACTGTAAAGTGCTTAATGGCTGTGGTAGAAATAAGGATGACCTTGCAGATCTCTATCTATCTTCTCTATTATTCCATTTTGTCAATATTCAAAATATCTATGAAGCGAGGGAAAAGAGAGGCTAATACATTGTTTTAACCAGAATCAGGTGTCAAAGTATAGAAAGTTAGTCTACTTCATCCAGACTGTCAATCCGGATGGTAAATTCCGACAGTGATGGGGAAAACCCTCAAACGTTAATCTGGTTTGACAGGCTTGTTCTCGTTTAGGGCATTTTGTGCTTTCCTGTGCTGTTCCAAGCGTCAGTGTAAAAAGCAAAGCCTTCGAAACAAGACCACTGAAGATATTTTGCACAGACACTCAGATAACTGCAGCAAAGCGTTACGGTCTGAAGGCAGTGGGTTGGTTTAGGTTGCAGTAGGGTTAGGGGAGGTTCTTGCAAGCAGTAGGATAGACTGGGATCTCCACCCCTTGCTGCAATTATAAAGGCACTAACATCTAAGGAAGGAGCCAGGGAGGAGTTGAAGGGCCAACTCCTTTCCTCTGGAGGGCTGGGTGAGGAATGTTGCAGAGCCGTTGAACTAGTAGGAAATGAATTTTTTCTCGGGAAGAGAGCTTATCTCTTTATTCTGTCTCCCAGTGAGAAAAATGTGGCTGAAGTTTCTTTGGGCTATTCTTCTCCTGCATGTAACAGCTGCCAAGGAACCTGAGCCGTAAGAACTACCATATTATTACTAGTAGTGTTCATGATAAGGCTTTGAAGACAGTGCTAATTAGTACCACTAAATTGACTTTAAGTATTAAATACTGCCATGCCTCATCTTTTATATCTGGAGAGCTAAGTTAAACTGGAATGTGGATGACAAGTGAATGGTTCTCATGTAATATGAAGCAGACCTTCTGTCTATTGCAGAGCTGCCACAGAAGTTGACATGTGTGTTCAGAAAAGAAAAAAAGCAGTAGTAATAGCAGTGTTCTTTGATAAAAGCAGGTGGGTCCAGGACTCAGAGAAAGGACAAAAGGGCAAGAGTTAGGGGCATTGGCAGAGTGTCCTGTATTTAACCTAAACTAATCAGTGAGTACTGAAGAATAATGCTTTGTATGTTTTTCATCCTGTTGAGGCTGTTTCTCCTTTTTCTATATTGTGATCACTTTGATGTTTGGATCTCACAGGCAGTATGTCCTGATGGTGCCTGCTGTCCTTCAAACTGACTCTCCAGGCCAGGTTTGCCTGCAGTTCCTTAACCTCAACGAGACAATATCCGTCAGAGTCATCCTTGAATATGGTGCTGTTAACACCACTATTTTTGAGAAAACCATGACAGCCAGCAACGGTCTACAGTGCTTCAACTTCACGGTAAATTAATTTTAATTTATGTCCCAATGGAAAAGTAGGGAGGGACAAGAAACTTAGAGCAGAGAGCACATGAGAGGAACAAGCAACAGAAGAAATAAGACTTGTTGAAGGAAAAAGGAAGTAGAGAAGAGATATATCAGACAAGGAGGTATTTTTAATAGATATAAGAAATTAAAAAGGTCCAAGAAATGTGATGGAAGGTGATGAAGGTGGTAGAAGAGAGACAAGTGTCTCTTCACATGAGACCAGGCCACAGGTATAGCTGTTCCATAGGCTCTGGAGCAAATGACTTTAAGACTAGCAACCTCCCCTTATTTTTCTGTTTCCTCACAGATTCCTCCTGTCAGTTCTGCCCCATTGGCTTTCATTTCGTTCTCTGCCAAGGGCACCACAGTCAGCCTAGAAGAGCGGCGGTCGGTGATGATCTGGAACACGGAAAGCATTGTCTTTGTGCAGACAGACAAGCCCATCTACAAACCAGGACAGAGCGGTGAATATCTATTTAGTTTATAACATGCCCCTTAAGAAGCAATTTCTTCTTCTGACTGCCGGGTATTTTTCAGACTAAGCTTCAGTATAGCCAGTTTCTTCAGAGTTTCTGTTAAAACCATTACAAGTATTTGTGGTGGAGCTCAGAGAGTCATCTTCAGGATGGCAGGAGACTGTCATCCCATGGTTTCTATTATTTTCTTTGTCCCTTCCTCCCAGATGATAGAAGAGGGGACCTTTTACTGCTGTTGTTTCATTACTGGTGACAGGTCAAGATAGTGGAAAGAGGTGATTAGATCACTGCTTAAGTGCCTGGCATAAAACAGTGCTCCCCCAGTCTTCTGTTAGCACCAAAGACAATCTAAAGACCAAGAGTGAAATCCATTATTTTAAAATTAATTGTAATTTTTTAAAGACAAAATCATGCTTTTTACCTTCTCGGTTCTGATGGCTTTAGACTGCATATTTTCATGTTGTTGCTTTCCCTGCACTTATGCTGTTCCCTTATCCATACTTCTCACCTGGCCATCAAATAGAGCTCCATGTATGCAAAAAACCATTTATCTAGATCCATTCCTTAACTCACTTTTAGGCTTTAAGGCTTCTAGCACACAGGCAGAACACTACAAAACACTACAGGAATACTTCTTTCCAGAGGGTCATCCAAATAATATAGCCATTAGACTGGATCAGCTATACTTTAATTTGCCATGAGTTCTATCTACAGAGATAAATAGCATGAAGGAAAGCTTACCAATCAGAATTTCGTGCCACCAAGGTGTCCACCTTGATTATTTGGCTTGATTTTTTGTCATATAGCTTTGTTTTGAAGTGGGGGAAGCAGTAACTAAATTAAATTATGAAAAGGTAATGCTTTGTAAGGACACTTTTGAAACATGATTTTATGATTTTCCTTGTGCACTAATTCACTGTTCTTCTTTCAGTTTTTCTCTTGTAAATATTAAAGAAAAAAAATATGGCAAAAACCTCTACAGGATGAGAACAAAACAAAGGGAACTAAGAGCAATTACAGTGCATTAGGAAAAACTGACAATTCACCTAGTTTCAGTAATATTTGGAACTTTCCTATGTTCAAAGCAACAAACCCTGATTTAGAGATCAGGAAATGAAGAGGAATAAGCTTGCCTACATCATGCAGAAGGCTACTAAAAGAGTTATGGCTGTCACTTGAGACTGCCTGACCTGCACAGCAGTTCTCATTCATTCAGTTGTCCCCTTCCTCTGAGGTTAAGCAAACTCTCATGAAAGAGTGTGAAAACTCCCCTCAGCAAAGTCTGTGTACAATTCTTTTACCTTCAGATGCATTTAACTACCTGCATCCTGTGCAAATGGGACTGTGGGAAGATGCAGTGAAACTAGGAGTACTAATGGATGCAAAACACCTTGCTCAGCCAAATAAAGTACAGTTAATGCTAACACCCTCTTTCTTGTCTTTCCAGTGATGTTTCGTGTTGTTGCCCTGGATTTCAATTTTAAACCTGTTCAGGAGGTGGTGAGTGACCAGTAATATTCCCCTGTATTTAAAATTGCTGGCAGACAACCTCTTCTCAAATTTTAAATAGACAGTTGCTGTGGATAAAATGAGATGTTGCAAGATTAACTGCCAAAGAATTTACATTCTTTCCTAAGCACGTGCTATAACCCACCCTTACATTAGACTCACAGGGAAGAGTGCAAGTGTGCAGCAGGTTGGATTCCTGACACGATACCTGCTGCTATTGCTGGGAAAGAGGCTCAAAAACCCTTCATTTAGTTGCTGCAGACATTATTTTAGCTCTGACCGGAAAGCCCATGGTTCAGTCTCCTGCTGTTACTGTTCAGCAGTTGGTGCTTGCAAAGAATTGGTAAGTCATCCACCTGGTACTTTGCCCATTTTAGAAATGGGGAAATGAAGATGGAAGTTGTTACCACAATTGTTTGTGTCATCAGAGGCACCCTTTTCATTGCCAGCAAGCTGTCTTCATGCTGAAGCCAAGAGATGGAAGGGTGACCTCTTCTCATGTGGTTGTAATGCAGAAAACAGCACAGCATTACAAAAAAAATAAAAAAATAAAAAAAAAAGCTGGTGCTAATAAGCAGAGTGAGGACATAAGACCAAAGAAGTCCAAATCACAGTTTACGTGCATCTCTATTTACTCAGATGCTCTGGGATTGCACTAAATGCAGTATGTTCAGAAACTGCCTCAACATTCTCCTTTCAATCTCTTCCCTTTATGTAATCTTTTTATTGAAGTTAAACTGCTATTTAACTGATTATAGTAAGAGATGAGGATATCTGATTATTGGCATTATACTGATTATTGGTTATACATTCCTCACAGTCCTGGGGAAAATTAATTCTTGTTTGTTCAGTCACCTAATCTCCTCTCCCACTGTTTTTTTCCTCTTTCAGTACCCCTTGATTGCAATTCAGGTAAGATTTTTTTTCTCTTTGCACTGTATTACACATCTAAAAATAAAATCTAGGGCATATGTACTTACTCCAGTTTGCATGTGTCTACACACAGCCAAATCTTGCTCCTGAGTAGTCTGGCAAAAGTTAACAGGAACTTCATAAAATCACAGGATGCTGTTTGAGCCTTACTAACATGGAAAGCATACCTATATTCATTTCAGCAGTTAAAAGTTGTACTGTTCTTATGACTGCCTTTGACTCCCCTCCACCTCCTTCAGTTTGCTCAACCTATTTTGGGGTATATCTTTTCATTACTCAAGTGCTGCTGAAAACTATGAACAAATATAGCCTGTGGTTACAACTACTAGCTATGTTAGCTCTTCCATGGCATGACTTTTAAAATAGCAATTGCAGTCCATGTCTAGATAACGTTCTTGCAAGTTTTGATTTTATATCATGTAGCCAGGTAACTATTTTGTTTGCAGCGAAACATGCATATTTTGAGCTCTATGTGTGTTTTTTCCGCAGTCGGTGCTTTACAGAGTTCAAGAAAATGGTGTGAATGAGTCCTCTTTAGTCCAACTGACATAACATATACTGAGAGGCAAATGACACATCAGTGAATGCAGAAGAAATGCTTCCTTCCTTCTTCTAGCAGCTGAAAAAAAGCTGGGGTTGCTAAAGGCCAGGATTTATACGGGATAAGCTCGGCAGAAGGGGAAACATGAAGAAGATTTTCTGTCTATCCTCTCAGCATAAAAGTAGAGCAACGAATATTAAAAAGCAGGGAAGAGTATTATTGTGCAGCTTCCCCTGATGATTGAGACTAATAACTAATAACTAGGCTGGCAGAGGATGCCTAAATCTGAGATCCACAGATGAAAATCTAGCAACTTTAATAATCAGAGTATACAAAGGCATAATTTATCTCAATGCACTTGCATTACACAACTTCACCAATGAGTTAAAGCAACTTGCCCTATTTTCTTCTCTGCTTCTGGTTTTGTGTGCTAGTAGCAAAAGATTTCCAAAGCAAACAAACTATGAGTCTGTTTTTTTTTTTTTTCTTCTTCAGGATCCACAGGGCAACAGGATCTTTCAGTGGCAAAATGTGACGTCAGAGATGAACATTATCCAGATTGAATTCCCACTAACTGAAGAGCCTATCCTGGGGAGCTACAAAATTATCGTAGCAAAGATGTCGGGAGATAAAACAAATCACTCATTCCTTGTGGAGGAATATGGTAAATGCCACCCTTTGTTTTTATTCAGAGTGGAAAACATTATTAGGGATGAGCCCCCTATCAATCAAGCCCTTTGACTGCTAAAACTTCAAACAGCTTCCTGCCAAATGCAACTTCAACTAGTTCTCATTCAGAACCGTAGGGGAAAAAAAAAAAAAAAAGACAGTAAAAAGCCTGAAGAAGATAAATTAACGATTTTGGACGGATTCAGACAGAAAATAATTTGCACAACAAATTAATAAGTTGATTGCAAATTTCACTGTGACAGACTAACCTTCTCCCAGCCACATCTACTAATTTTCTTGACTAAAGCTCTAGACATCACAGGAGTCACATCAGAAGCCCTGGCTTCTCTTTAAAGCTTTGTAGAAATACTTTCCTGAGCCTCTGCAGGTCAGGCCACTTCTCAACCATTTGCTGAGATGCCGTTCCACCTGTGACTAACACTGATGATATAGCCTCATTTCCTCTTTCACTTCAGGAGGGCCTGCAAGTTTACAATGTGCCAGTGTTGTTGTTTTTTTATTTATTTTCATTCTTTGTTCTAGTGTTGCCAAAATTTGATGTCACAGTCACTGCACCAGAAAGCCTTACAGTCCTGGATTCAGAGTTCACGGTGAAAGCCTGTGGAGAGTAAGTACCAGGTGCAAATTGGTTAGGAAATATGCTGAAGAGCAAGAAATTCCCAAGAACTGGGGAAAGAGACAGGGCTTAGAGAAGAGACACCCCCCCCCGCCATTTTGTTGAGAGAAATCACTGCAAGCTCTAGGGATATGGTTGTTTTCTTCAACGAGCTCACCATCCTGTTAGTTTGCAGGGCTTCTAGAGAACATTGGCAGGGCCCACGTGTCTTAGAACAATGAAAGAAATCTTGCATGCTTGACTGGAGACCCTATTGACCAAGCAACTACCTGTAGTTAAGATGTTTCAGCATTGTTCCCCAGCCACCTGGGCCAAACCAAGCATTTCGACCTTTATTATGCCTAAACAGGTTGTTACAATCTAGTCTGGTTAAAGAAGGTTTTACAGGAAGCAGTCATAGTCAAAGTTGCAGATGTCTTCGGTGCTTTCCGATTGATTTTCCTAGCTGTAATGACCAAGTTTCCTTGTGTTGATCCTCCTTTGAATGCAGCAACTAACATATTTACAAGAAAGGTGACAGTGTCTACACCACAAAGATATTGTTACAGGTCGTGCAGACGTATCCAAGTTGGCTTCAGACTGCCAGGAGGGTGCTGCTAGGAAGACAATCATGGAACTCCTCAAATGGGCTTTGCCAGGGGTCCTGCCACTACCTACCACAGTTCTCAGCTGGCTAGTTCAGAGTTGCTCTGCTAGCCTGTGCAAACTCTCCTCCACTACTCCAGTGAAGCACAAAGGATGGTTGGGTTATGGCAATAAACTGAAAGAGTAAAGAGTACCATAATGAAATGAAATGTGAGCTGCTACAAATACTGAAAAACCAGGGAAAAAACCGTGGAGCTCCAGAGACTACTGGAATTTTCCTAGAGCCATTTTATGACTCCCACAGGAGAGAAATGGGGTTCTTTGCAATAATAGTGAGTGAAATTTGATGTGAGATCATTCTTTTACACAGAAATCACTGTGACCAGTTCTCTATGAATGCAGTTGAATAGTATTATTCTAGTTTATCTTAACAAGACAGCTTTTATTTGTCAAGATAAGTTTTTACTGATAGAACACATCTAGTGCCTCAAATAAATCAAAGCAAAACCACAAAGGCACAATTTTTACAGTCTAACTCTGCCTGCAGCGGGGTTTAAGCAGCAAAAAGCTATCTATATTCAGCTGGTGGATTGTGTCTTAACAGTTAACAAAATCAATCAGCTTATTCTACTATTGCCAAGGCTCCCTCTCATTGCTTTCCATCTGCAAAACAAGTGAGGTGCTACTACTAAACATGACTAGCAGAGGTCTGAAGTTATGGCTTAGGTGACACTCAAAGTTGACTGGCAAACAACTCATTTTGAGTCAAGAATGCAAGATAATCCATCTGCATACAGATATTTCTCCACCATTACTTCATGGTTCCTCATACATGCCCAGAAAGATCAACAAGTTCTTCCAATATCTCCAGTATTGGAAGAATCATGGTGTTGTTACAACACACAGCAGCCTTGAGACCTATCTCCAAGAAATCTCAGTGACAGAGGACTAAAGAGAGAATCTTGCATGCCTTCTATTTAAGCATGTGTGGGGAGGAGGTTTAGGTTAACTTGGGCGCCAGCCATCTGAATTAATTCTTCCATGAGGAAAGAACAGAAACCCCGAATACAGTCTCTTAACCTGGTGATGAAGTAGCATCTCTAATTACCCTACAGAACAATCTCCGCAAGCTTCTTGCATATAAACAGATGAGTTAAATGAAACTGATAGAACTTCAAGAGCAAGGAGATAGAGTCAGAAAAACAAAACAAAACAAAAACAAAACAAACACCCAGAAAAACTGAAAATCAATAGTTTTGTAAATACCTGTCCTTAAAACACCCTTTTGTTGTATCAAGGGGAATGTTGTTTGATTTTTGTGTGAAAGACAAATGATTATATGTTATAGCCAACAAGATGGGATGACCTCTAATTTCCTTTATTGTGATAAGGTGTAGTGGCTTTCTTTCATCCAGGCTATTTGTTTGATTGCAAACATATTAGTCCAATAACATTGCAATTCCAGATAATTGCATTTCTTGTTTGCTTATCTCATTACTAGACGCACCTTCTCCATTCTGGTTAGTGGAGAGTTTAAACAGTGTGGTGAGTTATTTGGATATAGAACACATGGAACTTTTTTGTCCTGCATTTAGTTACCATCAGAAGGCATATGTGGACAGAACACACTGTGAGTAATGCCAGTACTTGGAAATATGGACTTTTTAGCTGATGCCACAAGAGTGGACTTTCTAACTGATGCCACAATCCAATCCCTATTTGCACCAAAAAACTTTCTTGTTATAACAGTAAGTTATACACAACTACCCTCCTCTATCTATACAATCTTTGGATGTCACCTAACCCACTTGATCTTTTGATTAAACTTTCAAAAGTAGCCACAGAATACTTCTTGCTGCATAAGTATGTTAACTGTGATGATTATCACACTGGCTTGCTTGGGATGAATACTTTATTATGTTGCAATAAATTCCTAACTACCTGAGAAAGCCAGGAAAAGCAAGAACATGCAATACTGGTCATCTATTTTTTTTTAACAACATCAACTCAAGTTCAAGCCTTAGTCAGTGAATTTTTGTTCTTGACAGCTCCTGGTGTGGATATCCCATTGCATTGGAAATCAAGCCTGATCTTGAGTGAAGCTCCTGAACTGCTGGTAGAGAATAATCTTTAATAGAAATGAGAGGGAGCTGGGCTTTCAGAGCAGAACATCAGAGAGTGGTCTAAGCAACCAAAAGCATGCCACAGAGAGACCTCTGGGGAACCACCTGTTGCTGCTGCCCTGTTCCAATTTCATATGGTTTGATACTTCTGTGAAAATGTGAAGATGTAAGTGAAGAAAGTTTCATAGCTGCCCTTTGTGGCAGGTGCTACCATTCTCTGCATCACACACTAGCAAGAAACAGGAAGAGACAGTCACAAAACATATCAGGAGATCAGAGAAAAACATGTTCCCATGCTGCCTGTCAAGTCATATCTCTCTGGCTTCAGGTCTACAAAATTTAACCATGCTGACAACATACACTGCTGGGTTGACCCCAGCCAGCAACTGAGCACCCACCCTACCTTTCGCTCACTGCCCTTCCCTGAGGATGGAGGGACAGAAGGGGAAGGCAAAAAGACGAGTGGATTGAGATAAAGAAAGTAAAATAAAGAGAGAAAAAGGTGCATGTGAAAGAGAAGCAAAAGGAGAAATTTAGTTGGCTACTTCCCATCAGCAGTCAGATGTCCAGCCACTTACTGAGAAGTAGGGCCTCAGTGTGCACAGTGGTTGCTTCGGAAGATAAATGCCATAACCACAAATGTCACCCCTCCTCTTCCTTTCCCCCACCTTTTATTGCTGAGCGTGATGTCATGTAGTATGGAATATCCCTTTGGTCAGTTTGGGTCAGCTGTCCCAGCTGTGTCCCCTCCCAATCCCTTGCCCACCCCCAGCCTGCTGGCTTTCGGATGGGAGGTGAGAGAGAGAAAGCCTCGACGCTGTGCAAGCACTGCTCAGCAATAGCCAAAACGCTGGTGAGTTGTGAACACTGTTCTGGCCACAAATGCAAAGCACAGCACCATACAGGCTACTATGAAGAAAGCTGACTTCATAATCTCATCCCAGCCAGAGCCAGTACCAATATGAATAGGAAAAAAAAGAATTACAGTTATCAAACAACTGATTTCCAGCGTTGTTGTTCTTGTGGGGAGCAGCACACAGAGTGCTTTATTTTCTTTTGAGAGCACAGGGGAACAAAAGGAGGAGTTAATCCTTTTTTTTATCCTAAAATAAGGTCTTAGGATGAAAGCAGATCATTTTTCTCCTTTAAAAAAATATTAGCTTCCAGATAGGTGTGAAAACTAGAAACCTGGGGCACTAACAAATTTACATGGACCCACTGACTGGCTAATTTCAAGCTGAAATGAGTCAAACACTGTAAAGTGCTTAATGGCTGTGGTAGAAATAAGGATGACCTTGCAGATCTCTATCTATCTTCTCTATTATTCCATTTTGTCAATATTCAAAATATCTATGAAGCGAGGGAAAAGAGAGGCTAATACATTGTTTTAACCAGAATCAGGTGTCAAAGTATAGAAAGTTAGTCTACTTCATCCAGACTGTCAATCCGGATGGTAAATTCCGACAGTGATGGGGAAAACCCTCAAACGTTAATCTGGTTTGACAGGCTTGTTCTCGTTTAGGGCATTTTGTGCTTTCCTGTGCTGTTCCAAGCGTCAGTGTAAAAAGCAAAGCCTTCGAAACAAGACCACTGAAGATATTTTGCACAGACACTCAGATAACTGCAGTAAAGCGTTACGGTCTGAAGGCAGTGGGTTGGTTTAGGTTGCAGTAGGGTTAGGGGAGGTTCTTGCAAGCAGTAGGATAGACTGGGATCTCCACCCCTTGCTGCAATTATAAAGGCACTAACATCTAAGGAAGGAGCCAGGGAGGAGTTGAAGGGCCAACTCCTTTCCTCTGGAGGGCTGGGTGAGGAATGTTGCAGAGCCGTTGAACTAGTAGGAAATGAATTTTTTCTCGGGAAGAGAGCTTATCTCTTTATTCTGTCTCCCAGTGAGAAAAATGTGGCTGAAGTTTCTTTGGGCTATTCTTCTCCTGCATGTAACAGCTGCCAAGGAACCTGAGCCGTAAGAACTACCATATTATTACTAGTAGTGTTCATGATAAGGCTTTGAAGACAGTGCTAATTAGTACCACTAAATTGACTTTAAGTATTAAATACTGCCATGCCTCATCTTTTATATCTGGAGAGCTAAGTTAAACTGGAATGTGGATGACAAGTGAATGGTTCTCATGTAATATGAAGCAGACCTTCTGTCTATTGCAGAGCTGCCACAGAAGTTGACATGTGTGTTCAGAAAAGAAAAAAAGCAGTAGTAATAGCAGTGTTCTTTGATAAAAGCAGGTGGGTCCAGGACTCAGAGAAAGGACAAAAGGGCAAGAGTTAGGGGCATTGGCAGAGTGTCCTGTATTTAACCTAAACTAATCAGTGAGTACTGAAGAATAATGCTTTGTATGTTTTTCATCCTGTTGAGGCTGTTTCTCCTTTTTCTATATTGTGATCACTTTGATGTTTGGATCTCACAGGCAGTATGTCCTGATGGTGCCTGCTGTCCTTCAAACTGACTCTCCAGGCCAGGTTTGCCTGCAGTTCCTTAACCTCAACGAGACAATATCCGTCAGAGTCATCCTTGAATATGGTGCTGTTAACACCACTATTTTTGAGAAAACCATGACAGCCAGCAACGGTCTACAGTGCTTCAACTTCACGGTAAATTAATTTTAATTTATGTCCCAATGGAAAAGTAGGGAGGGACAAGAAACTTAGAGCAGAGAGCACATGAGAGGAACAAGCAACAGAAGAAATAAGACTTGTTGAAGGAAAAAGGAAGTAGAGAAGAGATATATCAGACAAGGAGGTATTTTTAATAGATATAAGAAATTAAAAAGGTCCAAGAAATGTGATGGAAGGTGATGAAGGTGGTAGAAGAGAGACAAGTGTCTCTTCACATGAGACCAGGCCACAGGTATAGCTGTTCCATAGGCTCTGGAGCAAATGACTTTAAGACTAGCAACCTCCCCTTATTTTTCTGTTTCCTCACAGATTCCTCCTGTCAGTTCTGCCCCATTGGCTTTCATTTCATTCTCTGCCAAGGGCACCACAGTCAGCCTAGAAGAGCGGCGGTCAGTGATGATCTGGAACACGGAAAGCATTGTCTTTGTGCAGACAGACAAGCCCATCTACAAACCAGGACAGAGCGGTGAATATCTATTTAGTTTATAACATGCCCCTTAAGAAGCAATTTCTTCTTCTGACTGCCGGGTATTTTTCAGACTAAGCTTCAGTATAGCCAGTTTCTTCAGAGTTTCTGTTAAAACCATTACAAGTATTTGTGGTGGAGCTCAGAGAGTCATCTTCAGGATGGCAGGAGACTGTCATCCCATGGTTTCTATTATTTTCTTTGTCCCTTCCTCCCAGATGATAGAAGAGGGGACCTTTTACTGCTGTTGTTTCATTACTGGTGACAGGTCAAGATAGTGGAAAGAGGTGATTAGATCACTGCTTAAGTGCCTGGCATAAAACAGTGCTCCCCCAGTCTTCTGTTAGCACCAAAGACAATCTAAAGACCAAGAGTGAAATCCATTATTTTAAAATTAATTGTAATTTTTTAAAGACAAAATCATGCTTTTTACCTTCTCGGTTCTGATGGCTTTAGACTGCATATTTTCATGTTGTTGCTTTCCCTGCACTTATGCTGTTCCCTTATCCATACTTCTCACCTGGCCATCAAATAGAGCTCCATGTATGCAAAAAACCATTTATCTAGATCCATTCCTTAACTCACTTTTAGGCTTTAAGGCTTCTAGCACACAGGCAGAACACTACAAAACACTACAGGAATACTTCTTTCCAGAGGGTCATCCAAATAATATAGCCATTAGACTGGATCAGCTATACTTTAATTTGCCATGAGTTCTATCTACAGAGATAAATAGCATGAAGGAAAGCTTACCAATCAGAATTTCGTCAGAGCTCCATGTATGCAAAGAACCATTTGTCTAGATCCATTCCTTAATTCACTTTTAGGCTTTAAGGCATCTAGCACACAGGCAGAACACTACAAAACTCTACAAGAATACTTCTTTCCAGAGGTCATCCAAATAATACAGCCATTAGACCAGATGAGCTATACTTTAATCTGTGATGAGTTCTATCTACATAGATAAATAGTATGAAGGAAAGCTTACCAATCAGAATTTCGTGCCACCAAGGTGTCCACCTTGATTATTTGGCTTGATTTTTTGTCAAATGGCTTTGTTTTGAAGTGGGGGAAGCAGTAACTAAATTAAATTATGAAAAGGTAATGCTTTGTAACTTTTGAAACATGATTTTATTATTTTCCTTGTGCACTAATTCACTGTTCTTCTTTCAGTTTTTCTCTTGTAAAAATTAAAGAAAAAAAATATGGCAAAAACCTCTACAGGATGAGATCAAAACAAAGGGAACTAAGAGCAATTACACTGCATTAGGAAAAACTGACAATTCACCTAGTTTCAGTAATATTTGGAACTTTCCTATGTTCAAAGCAACAAACCCTGATTTAGAGATCAGGAAATGAAGAGGAACAAGCTTGCCTACATCATGCAGAAGGCTACTAAAAGAGTTATGGCTGTCACTTGAGACTGCCTGACCTGCACAGCAGTTCTCATTCATTCAGTTGTCCCCTTCCTCTGAGGTTAAGCAAAATCTCATGAAAGAGTGTGAGAACTCCCCTCAGCAAAGTCTGTGTACAATTCTTTTACCTTCAGATGCATTTAACTACCTGCATCCTGTGCAAATGGGACTGTGGGAAGATGCAGTGAAACTAGGAGTACTAATGGATGCAAAACACCTTGCTCAGCCAAATAAAGTACAGTTAATGCTAACACCCTCTTTCTTGTCTTTCCAGTGATGTTTCGTGTTGTTGCCCTGGATTTCAATTTTAAACCTGTTCAGGAGGTGGTGAGTGACCAGTAATATTCCCCTGTATTTAAAATTGCTGGCAGACAACCTCTTCTCAAATTTTAAATAGACAGTTGCTGTGGATAAAATGAGATGTTGCAAGATTAACTGCCAAAGAATTTACATTCTTTCCTAAGCACGTGCTATAACCCACCCTTACATTAGACTCACAGGGAAGAGTGCAAGTGTGCAGCAGGTTGGATTCCTGACACGATACCTGCTGCTATTGCTGGGAAAGAGGCTCAAAAACCCTTCATTTAGTTGCTGCAGACATTACTTTAGCTCTGACCGGAAAGCCCATGGTTCAGTCTCCTGCTGTTACTGTTCAGCAGTTGGTGCTTGCAAAGAATTGGTAAGTCATCCACCTGGTACTTTGCCCATTTTAGAAATGGGGAAATGAAGATGGAAGTTGTTACCACAATTGTTTGTGTCATCAGAGGCACCCTTTTCATTGCCAGCAAGCTGTCTTCATGCTGAAGCCAAGAGATGGAAGGGTGACCTCTTCTCATGTGGTTGTAATGCAGAAAACAGCACAGCATTACAAAAAAAATAAAAAAATAAAAAAAAAAGCTGGTGCTAATAAGCAGAGTGAGGACATAAGACCAAAGAAGTCCAAATCACAGTTTACGTGCATCTCTATTTACTCAGATGCTCTGGGATTGCACTAAATGCAGTATGTTCAGAAACTGCCTCAACATTCTCCTTTCAATCTCTTCCCTTTATGTAATCTTTTTATTGAAGTTAAACTGCTATTTAACTGATTATAGTAAGAGATGAGGATATCTGATTATTGGCATTATACTGATTATTGGTTATACATTCCTCACAGTCCTGGGGAAAATTAATTCTTGTTTGTTCAGTCACCTAATCTCCTCTCCCACTGTTTTTTTCCTCTTTCAGTACCCCTTGATTGCAATTCAGGTAAGATTTTTTTTCTCTTTGCACTGTATTACACATCTAAAAATAAAATCTAGGGCATATGTACTTACTCCAGTTTGCATGTGTCTACACACAGCCAAATCTTGCTCCTGAGTAGTCTGGCAAAAGTTAACAGGAACTTCATAAAATCACAGGATGCTGTTTGAGCCTTACTAACATGGAAAGCATACCTATATTCATTTCAGCAGTTAAAAGTTGTACTGTTCTTATGACTGCCTTTGACTCCCCTCCACCTCCTTCAGTTTGCTCAACCTATTTTGGGGTATATCTTTTCATTACTCAAGTGCTGCTGAAAACTATGAACAAATATAGCCTGTGGTTACAACTACTAGCTATGTTAGCTCTTCCATGGCATGACTTTTAAAATAGCAATTGCAGTCCATGTCTAGATAACGTTCTTGCAAGTTTTGATTTTATATCATGTAGCCAGGTAACTATTTTGTTTGCAGCGAAACATGCATATTTTGAGCTCTATGTGTGTTTTTTCCGCAGTCGGTGCTTTACAGAGTTCAAGAAAATGGTGTGAATGAGTCCTCTTTAGTCCAACTGACATAACATATACTGAGAGGCAAATGACACATCAGTGAATGCAGAAGAAATGCTTCCTTCCTTCTTCTAGCAGCTGAAAAAAAGCTGGGGTTGCTAAAGGCCAGGATTTATACGGGATAAGCTCGGCAGAAGGGGAAACATGAAGAAGATTTTCTGTCTATCCTCTCAGCATAAAAGTAGAGCAACACATATTAAAAAGCAGGGAAGAGCATTATTGTGCAGCTTCCCCTGATGATTGAGACTAATAACTAATAACTAGGCTGGCAGAGGATGCCTAAATCTGAGATCCACAGATGAAAATCTAGCAACATTAATAATCAGAGTATACAAAGGCATAATTTATCTCAATGCACTTGCATTACACAACTTCACCAATGAGTTAAAGCAATTTGCCCTATTTTCTTCTTTGCTTCTGGTTTTGTATGCTAGTAGCAAAAGATTTCCAAAGCAAACAAACTGTGAGTCTGTATTCTTTTTTTCTTCAGGATCCACAGGGCAACAGGATCTTTCAGTGGCAAAATGTGACGTCAGAGATGAACATTATCCAGATTGAATTCCCACTAACTGAAGAGCCTATCCTGGGGAGCTACAAAATTATCGTAGCAAAGATGTCGGGAGATAAAACAAATCACTCATTCCTTGTGGAGGAATATGGTAAATGCCACCCTTTGTTTTTATTCAGAGTGGAAAACATTATTAGGGATGAGCCCCCTATCAATCAAGCCCTTTGACTGCTAAAACTTCAAACAGCTTCCTGCCAAATGCAACTTCAACTAGTTCTCATTAAGAACCGTAGGGGAAAAAAAAAAAAAAAAAAGACAGTAAAAAGCCTGAAGAAGATAAATTAACGATTTTGGACGGATTCAGACAGAAAATAATTTGCACAACAAATTAATAAGTTGATTGCAAATTTCACTGTGACAGACTAACCTTCTCCCAGCCACATCTACTAATTTTCTTGACTAAAGCTCTAGACATCACAGGAGTCACATCAGAAGCCCTGGCTTCTCTTTAAAGCTTTGTAGAAATACTTTCCTGAGCCTCTGCAGGTCAGGCCACTTCTCAACCATTTGCTGAGATGCCGTTCCACCTGTGACTAACACTGATGATATAGCCTCATTTCCTCTTTCACTTCAGGAGGGCCTGCAAGTTTACAATGTGCCAGTGTTGTTGTTTTTTTATTTATTTTCATTCTTTGTTCTAGTGTTGCCAAAATTTGATGTCACAGTCACTGCACCAGAAAGCCTTACAGTCCTGGATTCAGAGTTCACGGTGAAAGCCTGTGGAGAGTAAGTACCAGGTGCAAATTGGTTAGGAAATATGCTGAAGAGCAAGAAATTCCCAAGAACTGGGGAAAGAGACAGGGCTTAGAGAAGAGACAAATATAAACAGGGCCTCAGAAGAGGTTGGTCAGTGTTAGTTAGCTGGTTGGAGCTTTCATTTACTTGTGTGCTCATCTCATTTTATTGTATCAGTATTCTCTTTCAACTGGTGTTCAGTGGCTTGAATAAATTTTTTGAGAGGTTCCCTGCTAAAATGGGATGTGACCACTCCCAACAACCCACTTTAGAGGGAGACATTCATACAGAAGAGCATGATTAAATTCTAGCAGGGGTCTTAGAGTTCCAGCTGTCTTTAAAGTCCACTCCAAGCTTTGTCCTTCAGAAGATCCTTGCTCACTCTAACACTAAAATCTTAAAACTTATAATCCAGAGTTGAAATCCTGATCCCCTTGCAGATATGAGTAGTTTTGCTTTGATTTCAGTGAGTCTAGAACAGTCTAAGCTGAAGAGTGGAGACAACACTCATAATTTGTTTGGTGGCCATGCCTGTCCATCATGCTTATAGACGTATTTATTTTTATGTTTGAGGTGTTTCAGTCTAAGCTGAAGAGTGGAAACAACACTCATAATTTGCTTGGTGGCCATGCCTGTCCATCATGCTTATAGACGTATTTATTTTTATGTTTGAGGTGTGGTTTTGGTTCGTGGGTTTTGGGGTGAAACAGAACTCATTAATATTTCAACTTTTGAGTTGTATTATCTTTTTGGAACAGCAGAAGAATTAGGAAAAAGCCTCAGAAGCTACTGCATTTTCTAGCTTCCCAGCTCACTGCTTGTCCTGGGTCTATTCCTGCATATGTCAGCTTAAGCCCATTTTTCAAGCATCAGCTCATGGATATATTTCCTCTTCCCCTAGGTACACCTACGGCCAGCCTGTAGAAGGGAAAGTCCAGCTCAGTGTATGCAGGGATTTTGATTCATATGGGAGGTGCAAGAGAAGCCCAGTTTGTCAATCATTTACCAAAGAGGTGTGGTACATTATTATTATTCCTCTTTGTGCTTGTCCTCTCTTGTCTTCTTGCTTCTCTCCCTTTGCTTACCACACTTTTCTTTCTCTCCTTGATGCCTCACTTCATTCTACTAATCTATTTGCTTCAATCACTAGCTAGGAACTTAGGGTGCCTAATTTCTCTTCTTGGTTTCCTAGAGGCCTGAAAAAAGACTTCCTTCTTCATGACTTCATGACTGAGGCCTGAAGAAAGTTCCTTCTTCATGACTCAGTTTCCCATCTGAAAAGTGTAGACAGTGATGTCTCCATCAGTCCTGTATAAATCCTGTTAAAAGTAGGGGGAAAAGACTCGCTAAAGAAGGGTACTGTGTACTGCCAGCATCCTTTGAAAGCTGTGATCCTTGGTAATAGGATTTTGTTTTCTTCCCTTTCCAGCTGGATACAGAGGGTTGCCTCTCCCAGGTTTTCAGCTCCAACATCTTTGAGCTAAATCGCATTGGGTACATGAGGAATCTTGATGTGAAAGCCATTGTCACAGAGAAAGGAACAGGTAATCCCTTCTAGACAGTCAGAAACAGCAACAGTGGTTTGGTCAAAAAGGAGAAAAGGAGATATTCAGCCTCTGCCTGTTAAGTACGAGGATGTCTTCCCGAGGAAGACACATTTTTATAGGCACAGTGACCATCTCCAGGCAAAGGTTAAGTCTGAAATTCTGATGAAGGCATACGTAAGACCAAGTATATTGTCTCTTGACTCTGGATGTGTCTTACAGGCCTGCAACTTACAGCTACTCGGTCTATTCCCATAACTCGGGTGATGAGCAGCATACAGTTTGAAAACATGGATCGTCACTACAAAAGAGGAATTCCTTACTTTGGACAGGTAAGCAAGGGCATAGAGAACTTGTATTGAAGATGACTGACAGGCAATCGCATGACAAGTGGTGACTATATCTGGGGGACTGTTTAGGGCAGAGAGTGCTCACCCCAAGCTTATTTCTTTACATACAGTACCCTATTGATAGTTCTGAATACTGAAGAGTATTAGTTTATTCTGAGTTTGATTCTACCAGAAATACTTTGAATAAAAACAATCTATTAACTAGCATTTTTCTGAGTTGCATTTTTAAGCCTGATATAAATCATTGTCTCTCCCTTCTGAATTGACCATCATATGTTAGCCAGAGATAAACAAAAAAACTGGGGGATGAGGAAAGAAAGAGTGGAAGGAACTTAAGAAAAAAAAAATCAAGGAAATAACAATAGTTTCCATCTCAAAAAGCTTTTTAATGATTTTATATTTCATGACAAATCCCACATAACTCTGCCAGTGGTTTAAAGGGTAGGGATAAAGCTCTCTCTTTCCTTCAGTTCAGCTTCTTCCAATGAGGAAAGAATAAGGGTACATGTTACCAATAGAATTGAAAGAAGAAAAGAGATTGTATTTCATGGATTATTTTTTTTTTCCCCTCTGGAAGATGTCTATATAACTTTCTCACTTGGTCCTCACTCCCACTCCATTCTTCAGATTGCTGTGTACCTCACCACCCCTACTGGAGGCTGAGGGTCAACAGACTTCCTGGGGTGATGCATCACAGTAAATTCCTCAGACACACACATTCTCACACACAGTAGAGTTTAAACATGCTAAAAGATGAGTGTTAGGGGTCTGCGATGTCACATCTCAGAGATAAAGCTGCTAATTATGGCTCCAGGCAGCTTCTTCACTTTTGTGCAAAAAAAAGTCCCTTGAGGGTCATATTAGGGGAACCATTGTCTGGAAGCCACTGATTCTCATACGTTCTCAAATTGCAGCAGATCCCAGTCACTATCCTGGTGCCACCACGTGCCATTCATGGTCATTCCCTGCACTTTGAAACATCTGTTGCTGGCCATATGTTGTATGCCTTCACTTTAGTTGCCTTCAGTCCCACTGAAATCAACATCCACCTCAATACTTTTAGTCCCATATTATTAGTCCCATATTTTTGTTTCAGAGGTTGTTTTTCTCCATGTCGTTTCTGGACAGTGAGGATAGTTAATCTCTTTAGCTTGTATTTAATATATTACTACTTCTGCCATCTTTTTTCTGAAAAAACCTCAAAATGAATGCTCACTTACAGCAGCCTAGAATTTACCTAGTGGTGTCCATTATTTTCTATTTGTTTAACACATAAACAGCAGAGATGGTGGGGACAGAAACAGAAAAACATTCAAAACAAAGATCTGGAGAAAAGACCTTCACACACTGAAAGTACCAGCAGCAGACTCTAGAGACTAAGAAAGAAGAAAAAAAAAATGGAGGAAAGGAAGTATATCTTTACACTGGAAATGTGTAGTTCGAGGGGACTGACCAGGAAAGAGATGAGACATAATAAGTTCTTGCTCCACGAAAGGATATTATCAATGATGTAGCAGATGCTGAGGAAGCTCCTGCCTCAAACTTCATAAGATAGTTGAGATAGCTGCCAGAAAGCAAAGAGAGGCATTTCAGTTCTAAAGTATTGCTTTGAAGGGAGAAGAAAAAGCAATTCTGCTGTGTGGAAAGCAAAGGAGTAAAAAACATTAATACCTGCATACAGAAAGATAACACGCTGAACACATCTCACGTTCTCTTCTACAGGTCAAGCTGGTAGACAAAGACAATGCTCCTATTTCCAATGAGGTTATTCACCTATTTGTCAACAACAAGAACACAGACAACTTCACCACTGATGATAACGGCATTGCAGAGTTTAGCATTGATACGTCTGAGATGTTTGATCCTGAGATCAGTCTGAGAGTGAGTACAAAACAAGGCTGAAAACAGACAGAGAGAGAGAAAACTGCTCTGAAACTGAACCCAAAAAAGAAGGGATGAGGTTTGAATTCTGGTAGTAAAAATGTGCTTTCTTTGGCTTGCTTCATGTTCTAGAGCTCTCAAAATTACTTAAAAAGAAAATACCTGAGTTGTTGCAATGCAATGGCTTGCTGCAAGGCTGCGAGACCATTGAGCTGCTTTGTCTTTACCAGTATGGCTTTAGATGCAATTCTTAAATATATGCAATGGGTGATCTAATCATTCTGATGTCAGTACATGATATTGATTTCCCTAGTGATATATGTTTGGTTTCCTTTTCTTCCCCACTCCCTCTCCTGATCAGGCAACGTACAAAACCAGTGACCAGTGCCACCCTGAAGGCTGGATAGAGCCTTCCTACCCTGATGCATCTCTCTCCATCCAACGCTTCTACTCCTGGACTAGCAGTTTTGTGAGGATTGAGCCCTTGTGGCAAGATCTGAAGTGTGGGCAGAAGAGAATGATCACTGTGCACTATGTCTTGAACACAGAAGGATACAAGAGCATCAACACCATGAACTTCTACTATGTGGTAAGCGTGGAGTTGTTGCGTGGCTTGCTGAAAGGGCTATCTGCTATCCATAGCAATGTCATTGTCATATTCACATAATATCCATTATGTCAATGAGTGCTCTTCCAGATTTTGGATTACCAGCCAGCCCAATGGCCAACAACCCAAATACAGAAACAGGAGGCTTGGCAAAACTACCCACTCAGGAAAAATTACCCCCATTTCTGGCCGTGTTACTCTATTTCACAATAAGGAACCACCTTCATAATGTCCTTGGCCAGGGTTCCTGCCCCTTCCCTCCAAGAAACTCTTTATGGTATTCTCTGCCTCCCCCTTCCTTTTCCTTCTGCTTTCTGACCAGTGAGAAGGGCCCCAGCAGGAACAGCAGCAGTGAGAGCATCCAGCATGCCCTGAGGCTGACATTTAAGGATGTGAAGCCATCTCAATATACATGCCTTGATTGTTTTATCGATGCACACTGAACTTGATTGCCACTTTCTCTCTCAAAACTCTCCTGACACCTAAATGTGTTGCTCTTCTCTGCACAGGGCATGGCAAAAGGCAAGATTGTCCTTACAGGGGAAATTAAAGTTAATATCCAAGCTGGTAAGTTAAGTTGCCAATATATGTTTCTGCATTAAAAACAGAAAAGCAAAACAAAACAAAACAAAAGAACCCCAACTAACAAACAGACCAAAACTTCCTGGATATATACAGCAGCTATTGGGGGGGCTGTACCTCTCACCATCCATGTATGTGTGCATGATACCACGAAGCACTACCACTAAGATCACTATGAAGTAAGATTTATTCCAGTGATTAGTTAATTTGATATGAGTCAAGTAGCGTCCTGTAAAGATCTTTCCAAAGGGAAACATAGGGAGTGGAGAGTGTCTGGTTTAGGGGGCTATCTGAATCTGTCCACATGTTCCAACCCTCAATAAACCCAATAGCATCTGGATCCAAACCCAGGCATGTCACCTCCTGGCAAATCCAGGATTTTTCACTTTATCATTGAAATATGGATTGCTCCACTGACTGGTACAGTTGAGGATGGCTACTATTACAGCAGATCTTTGCACTTCTCTACTTATTATTTCCTTTCTCTCTTCTAACAGACCAAAATGGCACTTTCACCATCCCACTTGTGGTCAATGAGAAAATGGCTCCAGCCCTTCGGTTGCTGGTATATACCTTACACCCTGCTAAGGAGCTGGTGGCAGACAGTGTCCGATTTCCAATTGAGAAGTGTTTCAAAAACAAGGTGAGAGGCACTAAGATACAGCAAGTCTTACCTGCTGTGAGATAAACACAAAATCTCTGTACGGATATTCACAAAATATTTCCAGTTTTATTTCTTGTTTCCATCCACTTGTCTCAACATTAGTCTCTTAATTCTCCTTTTTTCTCTTCAGCCTTATATCTCTCCTCTACCACCACCTCCTGGCCTTATAGTCAAATGATTCATCTTATTTTAACATTAAAAATTACTTTTTAGGAAACCCATGCTACTGCCAGATGGTTCCTGCTTCTCTTGAACTTTATTAGTGTCCTATTTAGTTTAGAGTGTCTGTTCTTCAGCATAGCAAACACACTTCACTATTTAATCTAATTTTTTACACTTATTGTTGAAAAATGCAGTTCATGTTTACCAGAACTACATACATATAGAAAAGAAAGCAAAAATAACAATCTGGGGTTTAAGTTTTCCTTCCATGTTTTTTCCACTGGTACCTTTTCATTCGTCATTTTGAAAGCAGATTTCACCATTAAGATTTTTCTAATATTCAGTTCCTAATAGCTTAAAAAACATGAAACACTAGGAGAAAACAAAACAAGTGAGATTAAGCAAGATGTTTCCAGTTATCTGGTGTGGCCCTCCCCTCCCAATTTTTCCCTCTTACCTAACACAAATGTGAAATAGATTTTGCTCTGAGTAGATTCAAAGTAGCATCTGGTTTAAATATTTGCTAAGGCGGGCCATGGACCTAGTGAAAATCTGATTTTCTCACCGTAATGCTTATTACATGTAGTCTGTGTCATAATAAGATTTCATTTGATAATAGCCCCAACAGAATCACACTTTATTTTAAAAGACTTGAGATAGGCTTTGTCTAAGCTATCTTAGGAGTCAAAATGTACTTATTGCCTAAACCCCCATTATATCAGAGGCTTGGTCAACAGAGGCAGTGGAGACCAGGCAGCTCTCTACAGGGAGGAGACTTTATCAGGAGGTTCTTTAATAGAAGAGCCTTCTACGGTCCTTCTTCCCCTCCGTTCACACACGCATCCAGAGCAGCCCCCAGCAGTGGGAACTGGCCACACCAACGTCTGTTAAACAAATTTCAGGTCCAGTTGCAGTTCTCTGAAAAGCGGACGCGCTCGGCTTCCAATGTCAGCTTAGTCCTTGAAGCTGCTGCCAACTCCTTCTGTGCTGTGAGGGCTGTGGATAAGAGCGTCCTGCTCCTGAAGTCCGAGACAGAGCTGTCTGCAGAAACGGTAAGATGCCCAGGAAAATGCCTTCCACCCCTTCCTTCTCCTCCGTTACAGTGACTCTCCACTTGAGCTTGTTAGACTGTCATAGATTTCTACTGCTTTTTGCATGTGCTGGTCATAAACCATCTATAATAGGCAATGCACAGCTTTTGTTTCTTGGCAGTTGGAGGTCCCCGTCCATGTGGGATTTGGTTTAACCAGTGACTGGTCTCTGGCAGCACAACCCTCTGGTGGGTCAGCCACTCCTCCCAGTTTTGTTCCGTCATCAAACTTGCTGAGGGTACACTCTGGCCCATCACCCAGACCATTATTAGAGATGTTGGACAGAATTGGACCCAGCATTGACCCCTGGGATACACCACTAGTCACCGACCTCCAACTAGACTTTGTGCCGCTGACTGCCACCATCTGGGTCCAGCCTGGTTTTCAGTACAGGAAACAGCATTTTTTGAAATGGGCCAACATCTCAGCTCTGGCAGCCCATGATGCTGTCATCAGAATTGATCTTTACACACCCACAGGTTCTGTGTTTCCTCTCCCCTCACAGATATACAGCCTGCATCCCCTGCAAGATTTTCAAGGCTACATCTTCAACGGGCTCAATCTAGAAGATGACCCGCAAGACCCCTGTGTATCATCTGACAACATCTTTCACAAAGGCTTGTATTACACACCTGTAATGTCTGGATTAGGCCCAGATGTGTATCAGTTCCTCAGGGTAAATGTCTTGTACATTAATTGAACCTATTTAAGTGAGTTTCCATTTATGCAACTTTAGATATTTAGATTTTCAGATTATTCTGCCATTCTGCAAATTACACTGCTAGTAAAACTCATACGTGACAAACTTTCCTCATGGACATCTGTCCTCAATTGACTCTCATGCCTACTGTGATTTTCCAGAATGCACAAAGCTCCCACAAGTCTCTGCAGAGATGTCTCTGGGCATCTCTGTAGTATAAAGGCAGTAATAGGAAAGAAGGAGGAAAGGAATAAACCTCAGCTGTAGTATGGTTATGGCTAACACCAAAATGTGTGTTTTACAGGACATGGGCATGAAATTTTTTACCAACTCAAAGGTTCGGCAACCAGTTGTGTGTTCTAGTGAGACTGTCAGACGTCCACAATACTTCTTGAATGCAGGATTCATGGCTTCTACACAACATATTAAGTCATCAGGTAATAAGGGGAGAGGAAAGAGATTATATTTTTCTCCTTAAATGAAGTGGTGTTCGTGTGACATGGACATAGAGAGTACTCATGAATCACGTTGGTATTTATATTGAATATTGGTCTGGCACAGCATGAGATGGCTTAGCATAATGGCCCAAAAAAGCCTTTCAGGTCTATGCTTCTCATTCATGTCCAGTTTCATGCTGGGAAGTGTTGGCACTCAAGAGTGTCACACAAAACTAACACTGCTGACACTGATTGCCTTCTGATCAGAGCTTTGAAAAGACACTGTTTGAAAAGACTGTGTGAAAGTGGGGAGAGCAAAGAGATCTAAGAGCCAAGTGACCTAAGTTCTAGCCCTCGGTGTCTTGTGCTCTTATCTGGAGACCAAAGCACTTCAAGTAATGCTTTCTTTCTCTGTGACACCAAGTTATATCTAAATCAGATATATTAGTGACGTGAATTAATATTTGTGTGGCATTGCTGGTAGTCTCAGTTAGAAAGAAATGGGTAAACACTAATCATCCCTCATATTGGTCCATGCATATTAAAACCTGTTCTTTCTGGGAGTCTTCATTGTATGAACCAGGTTTGACTAAATTCCCATTATCTCTTACCAGCTGAAGTTGCTAGAGAGGAACGTGGGAAGAGATTTATCATTGAGACTATTAGGGAATTCTTCCCCGAAACTTGGATTTGGGATATAGTCCTAATTAAGTGAGTACTGCTTCTTCCCTCTCTTTGCCTTGCTTTTAAGAGTTATTAAATATGTCCCCTGATGTCCTGCAAGGTGGCAAGTCCTTGCCATCTCTTCTTACCTTTTGGCCTGGAAGACCAAGCTTTTTCAATTATCACTGACCACCTGCCCTCCTCTTTTCCGTGTCCCAAAAGACATCTACTCCCACACTGTGTGCACCATGAGTCATATTCCCTTCCTAAGAAGACGGACACCTCTATTTAAAATATGGGTCTGCAAAACAAGAATTCTGAGTCTTCTTTCCAAACTCAGGAAAATGATGGTCAGAAGAACTTTTTAATGGGCTTTTATTACAAAATTTGGTTGATAAGTTTGGAGGGAACTTTGGATGTGGTATTTCTGCAGACTGAATAAGGGTATTGCTGATTTTCAAAACCCATTGCCTCTACCGATAAGCAACGTATATGAAACTTAACATTACTAAACTCTCCCACCAGCTCTACTGGAAAAGCCAATATCTCATACACCATCCCTGACACCATCACCGAATGGAAGGCCAGTGCTTTCTGTGTGGAGGAGTTGGTTGGATTTGGTGTGTCTGTGCCTGCCACCCTGACAGTCTTCCAGCCTTTCTTTATCGACTTGACTTTGCCATACTCTATCATCCGAGGAGAAGATTTCCTGCTTAGAGCCAATGTTTTCAACTACCTTGACCACTGCATTAAGGTGTGTAAACACTCTGAGACCTCACCACATCTCCAAAGAAGGTGCAGCCGTTGTAGTCTGAAAAAACAAACAAAAAAACAAACAAAAAAAAAGCCAGCAAAATTATTGATGTAGATGACTGGATCTGTCCCTGCAGTTGATTAATACGCTGCTCATTCTATCTAATGACAGATTATCTTGACTGGATTTGTCCTCCTAAGCAGAGGAAGATCTGTATGAGCTATGACTAGGATGGGTGTATAAGCAACTCTCTCTAGAGATCCATAGAGGAAGGAAACAAGTGCTTTTCAGAGTACCTTTCACCATCCACAGTCATGCAAGCCATCAGTGGTTTTTGAGTGTTTTTTTTTCTTTAGGGGTATATATGAAAGTGTGAAGAAGTGTGGAGTATAGAGTCTAGATTTCTTCTGCTTGATTTGAATGCTGAAAATCAGCTCTCCACTCTCACAAGGAGATCACCATCAAAGGAGGAAAAATCAAGACACAATTTAGGAATTTTTTTCTAAACTCATTAAGGATTTGACCTAACAAAACAAAAAGGCCTAGGGTTTTAAACATTAAAAAAAAAAACAACTTTGTTATTGAGGCTTTCATCTCTTAAATCTTATTTTTCAAGTATTCCTACAACAACAGGAGAACAAACTCTAATGAGTGTTTTCCTTTGCAAGTTAGTTCAAAGCCATTAGGACCAGGTCAACTGAAGATAACTCAATATCAGGAATCAGACACATGCATAAGATTCACAGATTCAACAGAGTTGGAAGGGACCTCTGATATTTAATATCTCAATGGAGAATACCATGAGAAGCAAAAGGGAATACTGTTAAGGCTACAGATGATGGATGATTCATCTAACACCATCATCCCACACCTTAAATCTGCTTTATGCTCTTTATGTTGGACATAAACTGAGACTCTAACAATAAAGCGCCATTTGCCTATGGTACAAAATCTTCATCCCATTGCTCTCTTCTTTCTGTTCTCAGATTAATGTTTCACTGTCAGACTCCCTTGATTATCAGGCCAAACTCATCTCCCCAGAGGATGATGGATGTGTATGTGCCAAACAAAGAAAGACATATGTCTGGAATATTTTCCCCAAAGAAATTGGTAAGTGCCTTTGAATCCACCTGGTTTTCTGAACCGAGAGCGATACTAATCAATTTATACCTCACCTGAAAAACCTAATCCTCTTGCAACCTGGAGAGCTTGGTCTACCACTGGTCTTTCCAGGTGTCTGGGCTAAAGAGCTCTTCCACAACTGCACTGTGTCTATCATTCCCATTTTCAGCAATCAGTTCTCTTCCCATATGTCTCACTTAGGGTGACTGACTATTCATTACGTTGCACTACTTAGTATCTGTAGACATTCATTATCAGATGAAATTTCTTACTTTAGCCATCATTCTGCATGAGAGAGGTCAATATTTTTCTCTTTTTTTGCTACTATTTAAGGTAATGTAGCATTCAGCATTACTGCAGAGACCAAGGATGATGGAGCTTGTGGAGACAAAGCACCGAGGAACACCAGTATTGACTACAGGGACACCCAGATCAGAACACTGTTGGTTGAGGTACTGCTGACACCAGTTTGCCATCTACTCCCTTCTATGAGGAAAGAAAAATGCAGTAAAAGTACCAAAAGCAAGTAAAAGTTTTTCAGGTTCACTAAAGAACTCCTGGTTTGACTCCACCTTCATCTGGCTGGGACAGGGTCTGGGTGTTCAGTCTAAGACCAAGTCCACTCCCATCTGATGTCCTCTTCCATGAGGATCAGTGGGTGTTGGTAAGTGCATTATCTCCCTCATGCAGAGGAGAAACTGGAAATGAAGGGCTCCATCTGATGGGGAGCTCCCTTTTAGTGGCAGCCACATCAAGTATGAACCTGTAAAGTATTGCTTCAATCCAGCTGTCTCAGGATGCAGGAGGATGGGGCGGTGGGTGGTTCTTCTATCACTGCATTTCTTCTGCATGCTTTGTCTCATCCACCGCACATGTCTCTTCTTCCCATTACCATGCAGCCTGAAGGCATCTGGAGGGAAAAGACACAAAACTCCCTAATCTGTACCAAAGGTAAGGGCCTTATATGTTGCTGTCCTGAGGGGAACTGAAAGGGAGGTTGAAGTTTGCACTCTTTCCTGCAGAGCTCGTTGATGCTGTCCCTTCCCTTTCCCCCAGGGTTGCCTAAATGGCAGCTGGTGTGGGTGCCTACAGTTCTGTTCTCTGCTGCAGACTTCCTGTGTGATCTGGTGCACATCACTTAGGCAGCCTCCGTGCTGCAGTCAACAGTGCTCAGATGCTGAAGGAAGGCTGCTCTGAAGCCATCTATCAAAAGGAGAAGACCTTTTTGTGCAAACTCTGTTCTGCATTTCATGCATTCATGTTTGGCTGCTGCAATCACGTTTGACTGCTGTCCTCTCTTCCAAGGACAACCGTAGCCTGCAGCTTTCCACTTTTAGTGGGAGTGGGATTCTATGATTCTAATGGTCCCTTCCACACCACCTCTGTGCTGACTGCGAACAGCTCCCAAAGTCTCCTGGAAGCTCTGCCTAAAAGAGGCACAAAAGCAGCCCTGGCCCTCACCAAGCAGCTCTTCCCAGTGTCTCACTGGAAAGACCCCCCCAGGATTCACAGACACAGCAGCCCGGGAGCACCAGCCTTACCCTGTTTAGCTGATTTCTGTAGAACAATGACGGTTACATCACTATTAGGTCCATTTTTCACAACTTTGGTTTTGCTGTGCCCCCTTCTCTCTTGATGTTCTCGGAGAGAGCTGTGAGTTTCTGGCTATTGCTGTTTCTTGTTCACTTTTGCACTGTGCAACTTCTGCCATGAGCATTTCACTGCTGTGACCGACGTTCCTTAACAAATGACCGAAACACACAATATTTTTCTCCACAGATGACGTGGTTATTCAAGATGTTGCTCTAGATCTACCTACAAACGTGGTGGAAGGATCAGCCAGAGCTTCCTTTTCTGTTGTTGGTAAATATATAATTAATAAATATATAATTTATAAAATAAAAAGAAAGAAAATGTAAAAGTATAAAATGAAAGCTTTTTCAGGATTCAAAATGTGTTTCCACACTTTGTGTGGAAAACTTGTGAGCAAAGAGATTGATTCTCATCCTGTTCAGCAATTCTCTTTCCTGCACCAGAGTATAAATATTGGTTACATCCTTCTTCCCTTTGCAGTTTAAATGTATTGCATTTGAATATTTTGCTCTCAAGTAGCAAAATTCTGAGTTATGACCCCAGACAGACTCATGCCAGTAAGACTGTTTTTCCACTCACCCACTTCCAAATCTGAGAAGCTAGTGAAATCTTTTCAGCCTTTTCCTGGAAATAACTTTGGACTTGGTTACATGACTACTAGTAATGTTGGTAGTTTCAGCTTATTACAAAAATTCCTTGCTGGAGTCGATGCTACCTTCCCTAAAAATAGCCATTTAGAGGTGGCCTTTGATACATCTTCATAACCAATGTCCCTTTTCAGCACTAGTTGTTAATTCTGCAATATGTGGCTCATAGTAGCATCTCTGGGCTGTTCCCCTTCCCTCCTCTGGAAACAGAAGTTTCCTGGGGTTTTTTTTCCATTTCTGGTAAGAATGATCTGCTTGAAGGGGCAGTAAAATAGCGTTTCCGGTGTGGGCAATTTAGACTGAATAAGGGAAGGCAGGGAAGGGATTTTTTTGTTGACTGCAAAGCAGAACAGAACAAACCACCCAGCACTCAGTCAGGACCGACAGCTTCACGCTTGTTGGGAATCTCTGCGGCACCAGGCAGGGCTTGCAACCCCAGCTAGGCTTTTCCCTGACTCTGCCTTCCATTCCACAGAATGGAAATCACTGTTTATTTCTGTGGCCATCAGTTGAGCTAATCCTCCTCGGCATCTCCTCTTCCTTAGGTGACATCATGGGCACTGCCATGCAGAACCTGCACCAGCTCCTCCAGATGCCGTTTGGCTGTGGGGAGCAGAACATGGTCCTGTTTGCACCCAACATCTACGTCCTGGACTACCTGAACAAGACAGGGCAGCTGAGCGAGGAGGTCAAATCCAAGGCCATTGGATATTTAGTGAGCGGTGAGAGCTTTTTGCTTCCCTTACAATGCATGCTGAGATTCCCACTGAGCAGAAGCAGCAGCACAGTTCTCCGAGCAGCACAGCTCAGTGACCCCGGGGACTGCCCCCATCAAGACATTTGCTGTATCTTCTTTCCTTCCTTATCCTGTTTTGCTGAGACTCAACTCTCGTGTTTCCTTTGAGGTTCTGTCTTTCAGTCCCTTTCTCTTTTTCCACTGAGGCACAGTGTGTGTCCTAGTCCTGTTAGCTGAGTTACAGCACTGAGCTCTACCTATTCTGTGACTCAGTGTTTCTGCAGGACAAGATTTTCCATGCTTCTACCTAAGTTCCCTCAGGGCTCCCCGCCGCTTGGTATATTGCCTTTCTGTACTTTCTCACTGTAGTTTCAGTTAAATCTGATAGTAAACAGAATAGGGTTTTGTTTTTTAAACTAGGAAACACTTCCATGTTTTTCCAGGCTATCAGAAGCAGCTGTCATACAAACATCCTGATGGGTCCTACAGCATCTTTGGCACCAGAGATAAAGAAGGGAACACCTGGTGAGTAATTGGGAGCAGAAATGGCTCAGAGATGAATTGACATTGACTTCACACGATGCAGGCAGAAGACATCTTTACTAGCTAAATCAGATGTGCAGAGCTGGCTAGGACTGGGGCTCTCTAAGTGCTAAGAAAAATGGCTCTCCAGCCCCTGCCAGGTGGGGTGTGAAGAGAGAAGGTGATGCCTAAAGACCCAGCTGACTTTTTGGTTCCAACTCCTGCTGTCTCCCATGAAACTCAATGTGCTCTGTAGCCAGGATCAGCCCCAGAATGTGTTGGACACCTTCCTGTGTCCCACCTGGCTACTGTTCCTTTAACTACCCTCACCTGGAGGAGCACACAGAGACAAAGCAAGCCACTGACATGTTGGGTATAACTTTCCATGCTTATGCCTAGTGTGAATGGAAGGGCTGACTTTTTCTGTTCCTGCTTCCAATGCTCATCTCACAGCTTCATCTTTCCCCTGCAGGCTCACTGCCTTTGTGTACAAATCATTTGCACAAGCTAGTCATTTCATCTATATTGATGATAATGTCCAGGCTCAAACCTTGATGTGGCTGGCAAGCAAACAGAAGCCAGATGGCTGCTTCCGAAGTGTTGGGACACTCTTCAACAATGCCTTGAAGGTGGTAGAGAATTACTTCTTTGTCAAATTTCCACTCTTATCATTAAGAACATGCTATCCTGTTACTTTCAGAAACTATACTTTACTCCAAATGCCCATCCTCTGCCAAGGGCTAACTCTCCACATCTCAAAATGACTATTTTCAGCTTAGTCAGCTTCTACACACTGTATTTTACATCTTATGAGCAACTGAGATAGGGTCACAGAACTGTAAGTTTGAGAGAATGATGGGTTTTTTTGCTGTGCCAGCAGCAGGCTTCTCTTAAGAGCCATCCCTGCTGTGTGTATGCTCTCCTTCCTTGTGGACTGCCTCCAGAGCTGGCCACACTCTCCCAACTGGGATATAGCAATTCACATTTAAAGGCTTCTAACTCCTGCCATTGACTGAAAATACCTCTCTCCATATCCTTTCCAGGGAGGAGTAGATGATGAGCTGTCGCTTTCTGCCTACATCACCATTGCCATGCTAGAAGCTGGGCACTCTGGCTCGGTAAGGAGACCTTCAGCTGCTGGAATTCAGCTGGAATTGGTCCCAAGTTGTTGCCTTGGCTCCAATTTCTGCTACAAATTGTCCAGGTAATAAAGAGAGAGAGAGAGAGGGAGAGAGAAGTCCCAGGGAACGTGACCCTGCTCTGTACCTGCACTAGTTGCTGTGATAGACCAGGTCCCCATCTCTACAGCTCTTCAGCCACCAGTGTTCAGGTAGAAATTGTACAGGTCACAGTAGGATTAGGTCTTCTATTAGAGAGACATGAGATTAAGTGACACCTTTTAGTTTTCAGTAAATAAATGTGACAAGTAGTAGTCCACACACTAAGACTTAGCTTTAAACGTGGAGCAGTCAAAAAAGTTACTGCAGGTACATACAAATGGAACTAAAAGCTGTGTTGGGAAAAAAAAGGTCCATCAGAGCAAAAAACCAATCTGTCCTTTTAAAAAAGTGGCTAGTACCAAAGAGAGTACAGCAGAGATATTAGACTTCAATATATGACTTTTTCTGCCTCTGATTTTTCTTATCCTTTCTGAAGTGCTTCCTGATTAGATAATGCATTAGGAAGGACACAGAGTCAAACTGTGAACATATTTTACTTGGTAAAAACCTATTATAACTCCACAGAATTAAATTAAAAATATACCATAGTCACCAAAGATAGAGACTACTAGGTTGAGTTTGTTCAAGACAACAGACTCTCAACTACAGAAGTGCTGAGTGAATTGTTATCATGGAGGTAAGCCGAAGGAATGAGCTGTGAAAGAAACAGAACAGTGTTCTGTTTATACATTGACGTCTTTGAGAACACACTGAAAAGCTACTTGATTTGTATGATGTTTCAGCCTGAAATTTCTCTTTAAAGAATTCCGTCTCCTGAAGTCCCTACACAAACTGAAGTCCCATTCTCATTGCTGTAATGGTGACAGGGTGAAGAATAGGTTTAAAGAAAATAAATGTCTGGCCAGGTAAAGACTACTGTTCTGAATTAGACCCGTATGTTACTTATTTTTCTTTTTTTTTTTTTTTTTTAAGTACCCTGTAGTTCGAAATGCCTTTTTTTGCCTGGAGACTGCATCTGAGAAGAACATCAGTGATATTTACACTCAGGGACTCATGGCCTATGCTTTCTGCTTAGCTGGCAAGGCAGAAAAATGTGAATCATTCCTTAGATTGTTACAGAAATCAGCAAAGGAAGTTGGTAAGTTTCAGGCATGTTGGGAATTTGGGAGGTGGGAAAAGGGAACAGATCTTACTGATGATATGTGGTCTAACATTGACAGTGCTGAGAGTAGAGGCACATAAACCAACCTCCACAAATAATTTATGGAGTTAATTTACAGCACATCTGTTGCCCTGTAGAGAGTACTTGTGAGAAAGAGGCAGCCTAGAGCAGTCACACCCATAAACCCTTCTGGTTGCTCCTCATCTTCTCTTGTTTTTTTCAGATGGCTCACAGCACTGGGAGCAGGGGGAGAGGTCTTCATCAGAAAAATCCCCCTCCTTCCTTGACCATGCCCCATCAGCTGAAGTTGAGATCACCAGTTATGTGCTGCTGGCATTGCTCTACAAACCCAACAGGAATCAAGAGGATCTCACAAAGGCCTCAGGGATTGTGCAATGGATCATCAGGCAGCAGAATCCCTATGGAGGTTTCTCTTCCACCCAGGTGCTGAAACTCCCTTCTATTCCCCAGCCAGTCCAAGGACTTAGGGCACTGGCTCAGGGTGCCAGAAATAAGACTACCTAGCCTTATTTCTTTATTGTATCTGCTGTCTCAAACACACATATACCAAGCCTTTCTCTTGCAGACACCAAAATACCTTTTTCTTCCCTTCTTGTTCTTAACTATGGAAAGGTCAAAGCCATACAAGAGTATTTGACTAGCAACAAATACAGATAATTGTGTCAGGGATGAGCCTAGAAAATACCAAGTCCCAGCTGTTGTATGACCAAGAACGTTCTGTAGTTCCCTAGAAAACACACGCTTCACCACTATGAAAAGCTCTAGAAATGTACTCTAGTGCTCAGGTTTAATGTTCTGAGACCTTCATGTGAGTAGAGAGACTTCTTCCACCCTAAAACACTCATGTCAGAATGAAATGGCTCCTTAGATATGGGAACCCTGGAATTATACACAAATTCAGGGTTTCTTTAGCCAGGATGAAGCGACTGTGCTTTGTATTGAAACAGTGACTTTGACTTCCTCTGACCCAGGCACATTGTGTAGGTAATTGTCTTTTGTTGTCTGGTATCTGAAGGGGGCCTACAAGAAATCTAGAGAAAACTTTTTACAAGGGCATGTAGTGACAGGACGAGGGGTAATGGCTTCAAACTGTAAGAAGGGAGATTTAGATGAGATATCAGGAAGAAATTCTTTCCTGTGAGGCTGGTGAGGCACTGGAACAGGTTGCCCAGAGAAGCTGTGGATGCCACATCCCTGGAGGGGTTCAAGGTCAGGCTGGATGGGGCTTTGAGCAACCTGGTGGGAGGTGTCCTTGCCCATGGCAGTAGGGGTGGCATTAGGGGATCTTTAAGGTCCCTTCCAACTTAAACCATTCTATGATTTTATGATTCTATGATTATTTTCTTTTCCTTCAGGACACAGTCATTGCTCTTCAAGCTCTCTCTGCTTACGGCGACGCCATCTACAGTTCTGTTACACAAAACATAGTCAAGATCACTTCCAAAAAGCCTTTCGAGAAGGTGTTTGTTGTCAACAATGTAAACAGGCTCCTGTTGCAAGAGACTCCCCTTCCTGAGGTCCCTGGGAAATACAGCCTAACAGTGAATGGCAGTGGGTGTGTACTTATGCAAGTAAGTGTCTGCTCTCCTCCTCATTGTGTCTCACATTCTGCATACAACACAGTCCTGTTTTTAATGGCTCTCCACCCAACTTCTCTTTATTTTTCCTAATTATTTTATTTCCTTAAACTATTTAAACATACTCTGCCCCATCCCACATTCTGACTCCAGTGGAGTCACAGCATGAAAAAAAAAGAGTCCTTTCTGATCAGCAGCTGGTTTCTGTCTGGGAGGTGACCCTGTGTACAAGCACCTTCATTGTTAAAGAGCAGAAGTCTGATGTGTCCGTCACTGATGTAAGCAAGGATCTTCCACACAAAACCAAGAGCCAGGAAACGTGACTAAATTTGACACTCTTGGAACGCAAAGAAAAGCCCTTGGCATGCTTGAACAAAAGGGTTTTTTCCCTCTTCCAGACAGCACTGAGATACAACATTCACCTTCCAGAGGGGGCCTTTGGATTTTTGCTCTCCGTAAAGACATCACATGCTTCCTGCCCACTGGATCGACCAGCAAAATTTGATATTGTCCTCATAAGCAGGTAATGTGCCATCAACAAGCCAGCTGTGTGGGTGACAAGACACACAGAGAAGACTGCTGTGTGTATTCAGTTCTGCTTATAGAGTCAAAAACACTAGCTGATCAACGTATTGATGATATCAGCCTCTAAGACACAATATCCCAAAAGACCTCATGACAGTAACTGATGGCGTTAGCACATACTTGGCCCCTTCATACTTAGGGACCTCTCCTGTGTCCCAGGAGAGAATGTCTGAGGTTCCCTTGTGTGTATGTCCCCACGGTAGGCTTCTCCTAAACCTCAGTCCTTCCAACAGGACATGAAACACTGCTCTGATCTCCTGTGGAAATATTTCCATTCCCGCTCTCATGTTAGTTAATTCTGAATCTCCTGGGAATCTGAGCCCAGCAGCAAGCACTTGTAATTCACTCCAGCCTCCCCATGCTGCATGAAGCCAGGAGCAGAGAGCTGAGGTTTGCTTCCTCAGGTGTGGTCCAGACTGACAGGGGCTGCTCTTGTTTCAGTTACACGGGGAAGCGCAGAAGCTCCAACATGGTCATTATTGATGTGAAGATGCTCTCTGGCTTTGTTCCTGTTCAGTCTTCCCTGGATAAGGTAAACTATCAGAGCGAGATTAAATGAGTCACCCCAGGGACAGAGAAGACTGGTCATGATGAAAACAGAGCCCTGGTTATGAGTCATTCACCCACAAACCCTGTAAGGTGCTTGCCTGGCAGCACCATCTTCCTTACTGGGTGGAGGGAATGCCCTACAGGGAGCTGTGAGACCCTCCCACATTAAAAACTAGGAAGGGTTCCAGCCAGAGCCTGGCCAGCTGGCACTGCAGCTGGGAGCTGGCACCGCTCAGGTGGGGAAAGAGTGGGAAACCTGCCAGACTAGTTCTGAAAACTATACAATGCCAGAGTCAGGCATCATTCCCCAGATGAGCTGCAGTGCCTCTCCTGCATGTGGGAAGTGCATATACCCCCTAGTAAATCAAGCAGCAGGTTTTGCTCAGTCTTCTCCATCTATGCAGCAACATTTGGACTCTAAAAATCAGCTGACAGCCCTTGCTACCCAGCTAGGAACAGAATGAATCCCACAGCCATGCAGGATCTGAGGTAGCACTTGTTTTATAATGGCTTACAAATATCTTTAACTCCATTTCCTTGTTTTAAAGCTCATTGAGAGTCATACAGTGATGCAAATAGAGAACAAGAAAAACCACGTTATCCTTTATCTGCAAAACGTAAGTTCTAATTACTGTCTATTTGATTTTCACGAGAGATGCAAACAGCATGTAACAGATGCACCTACAGCATGGATACACTCTGTAAAGTGCATTTATCATGTTCCTTTCCTCATCAGTTTTGCCCTGTAATCACTAAGCTGCTTACTCCTCAAACTGCATCCCAACCTCCCAAACAGCTTCAAACTGACACCTGCCCTACCAGCAACTAGAAATAAGTTAATGAAAACAAGCACATAAAAATTAATCAAAATTCTTCCCTCTTTCAGTCAATACCAGATAAACACCAGAAAAGAGGGTCCCTTGTGTGTATGTCCCCATGTTAGGCTTCTCCTAAACCTCAGTCCTTCCAACAAAAGCACATAAAAATTAATCAAAATTCTTTCCCCTTTCAGTCAATACCAGATAAACACCGAAAAAGAGGTTCCCTTGTGTGTATGTCCCCTCGGTAGGCTTCTCCTAAACCTCAGTCCTTCCAACAGGACATGAAACACTGCTCTGATCTCCTGTGGAAACATTTCCACTCCACTCTCATGTTAGTTAATTCCAAAATGTAACCTGTAATCTAATCCCTGGATCAGAATATAGTAAAGGTACATTTGCTTGGGGTCCTGCAGAACTAACAACAGAAGCCAATATGCCAGTAAGCCAATATGCCAGTGATATACATTTATTCCTCATTTTTAGTGGCATATAACATTCATGTCTGAAGTTGGAGGGGTTGGAATACCAGACTATCATCCTGACTGCTGGAAGATCCTGGAGAATTAAGCTCAGTCCTTTGGACATTTTTTCTCTCTCTAGCAATAGGATGTGTAATAACTACAGAACCAGGTAGCACAACCAGGTTAGGAAACCTAAAACTGTTCAGTTTCACTTTGGATTTTCCAAATGAGTTTCAGAAAATGGATGTCCCACATCTGTATGTGTGGCATCAGCGGGATTTGGAATATAGAGTCTATCAGTTACCACCCTCATCTGCTCCAAATGACTTGTGTGATCCCTGTCCCTCCATTCCCAGATCTCACAGAAGACAAGGAAAGAAATCACTTTCTCAGTTGAGCAGGACTTTGTAGTGACCCATCCCAAGCCAGCTCCTGTGCAGATCTATGATTACTATGAGACAGGTAGGTCTTTGATTTTAGCAAGTATGAAGGTTGGGGGAGGGACAAGGGGAGAAACACTGCATGCATTAAGGGGGATCCAGAACGAGCTCTCCTGGAACCAACTCTCTTTGGAGCTCTATCAGGATCTGGATCTCGTGCCAGGGGAGACAGGCATTTCTCTTTAGTGAGCTCGGTCTCATCGCTGAGGTTGGCATGACTGGAAAGTTATAAAAATGCATGTGCTAGACCAAAGGAGATTTCAAGGATCTATGGCTTAAGTGTGCGTAGGGTATATCCATCTCTAGGGAAAGGCAAGGGAAGTGTTCTCCAGGATAACAGGAATATTTCTCTCCTCCTTCTCCAGAAGAGTATGCTGTTGCTCAGTATACGTCACCTTGCAAAGAGGATGTTGCAGAAATGGACTAATGATTAGAAAAGGTAAGTGAAAGCTAGAAAAAAAAACAACCACAAAACCAAGCAGGTAAGAAAGTGTAAAGCAGCATGAGCAGAGGGAGTGGCAGGGTGAGCAGAGCAATAGCTATTCTTGCACAAAGGGAGTCTTCAGTCTCCACCAGGCTTCTCAGGGAGCAGCCAGAGACAGTGGCCAGACCCTGTCCCATGACACATGCTCAGTGGACTCCATTTGGAGATCACGTTTCTGTGCATGGGAAGAGCTCAGCCTCTAGGGTGAAAGTGAAAGTGCAGAATAATGGAGAAAGACTGGGAAATACCTTCAGAGTTTCCTCTAAAGCATCTACACCTAGCAAGGATTAGTCTACCTAAGGCCATACTTGAAAGCCTCCCCTCTGAAGCCTACACTTCACGGGCACAAGCAAGGTACTTCACATGGACTTACAGAAACAGGTTCCTGGACAGTTAATCCATTGTCTGAGGAAAACACTTGAGGGGACATGAATCACAGAGGTGATATGTTGATTAGTCAGAGGTATGATGCTGTCGTGCTGCGGGGGAGATCCAGGTCCATGTTATGTTGGCTGTTTTCTGCTGAGCAGTTCTGGAGGGGTACGGGCACAGCATGCTGCAAGAACTTGGTCCAGCTTTTGTCTGTTTTGCACAGAAGGGGCTGACTACCCAGTATCCTGAAACCACATTATGTATCCTGCAGCTGTTGGTGTGTTCTCGCTGAATTTATTTTCTTCTGGATTTCCCCCTGCAGAACCATCATAAATGTTGAACAAGTGGTCAAGGACCCTATTTTCTTCTGTCATTAGGTCCTGGAAAGGACCATTTCACTTTACTAATCACAGTGGGAGTTTGTGACGTCGTTTGAGCTAGTGTCTGATTCTCTGTTCCCTTTCATGGCACATCTCTCCTGACCTGTATCATAATCATGTATACCTTTCCATCAATAAACCTCCCTTTTACATTGGGCATTGGCTTTTTCTCAGTTTCACAGAACAAACATTTTAATGACAGTCCGCGTGTTATGGTTGCTGGCTGGGGAAAGATGGAGAGAAAAGTTACCTGTTGTGCCTGCAGCACTCAGCCTCCTCTTCTAGCTACAGCTGATAACCACTGGCAACTACTGTAATATGCAGCATGTTCAGTCCCTCCCACTTCTGAAGCGTAGGATCCATCACCCATGGATCCCATCTTTCCTCAACCTCTGCCCCTTTCACATAATAGTAGGGTTTTATGTGTGGACATCATGGAGTGACTCTGCATCATGCTTAGTTGAGGAGAGGGTGAAGAAAGGGGCAGGTTTCAGTCCTGACCTGGTGAGTGCCCGGTCCCACAATGAGAGGCAACGGGCACAAGCTGGAACATGGGAAGTTCCACTCAAATCTGAGGAAGAACTTCTTTGGGGTGAGGGTGGCTGAGCCCTGGAAGAAGCTGCCCAGGGAGGGTGTGGAGTCTCCTGCTCTGGAGATCTTCAAGCCCTGCCTGGATGCCATCCTGAGTGATGTGCTCTGGGCAGCCCTGCTTTGGCATGGGAGTTGGACTAGATGATCTCTAGAAGGTCCCTTCCAACTCCAGCAATTCCATGATTCCCAGGCCCATCTGTCCCCGAGCCTGGCCAGAGTTTACCCAAAAGAGATGGAGAGCCCAGATCATGGTACCCTGTCCCAACCACCAGTAACAAGCAAGCCTCCCCGTTTTCCTGCATCTCTTGTCATCCCCCACTTGGGGACATTGTGGTTTCTGCATACACAGACATGCTCGGGCTGCATCGTGCCGGAGCCGGTGGATGGGTGGGAAGAGCGTGACCAGAGCCCTGGCAGTGGGGACCAAGGGACAGGGAGGCATGGCTGGAAACAAAGGAACACAGCAGCATCTGGAGGCTTCAGGAAAGAAAGACAGATGCTGCTCTTCTTACCCACTGTGCCGGTGCCCTCCCGGGCTCCATCCTCCCCCGTGGGTGGGATTCAGCCCCACAGCCCCACTGGTGGTGGGATCCAGCCCCATGCCAGCTTGCTTGTGGTGTAGCGGGTACCAACCACCCACCACGTGGGAGCTGGGTTGGAACAGATGGATCCATGGTGGAGCAGAAGGGGAAGAGGCGCCGCCATGCAAGGGCGATGATGCAAACTGTTTTAAAGTGCTGAGGACTGGTTTGTGTACTCAAAGGATCCATTTCACCCAGCAATTTGCTCACATTGTGTGTGGACTGGAGTTTTTTTTTCAATGAAAATTCATCATAATGTCATAGAATTATAGAATCATAGAATGGTTTGGGTTGGAAGGGACCTTAAAGATCATTGAGTTCCAACCCCCCTGCCATGGGCAGGGACACCTCCCACCAGACCAGGTTGCTCCAAGCCCCATCCAGCCTGGCCTTGAACCCCTCCAGGGATGGGGCAGCCACAGCTTCTCTGGGCAACCTGTTCCAGTGTCTCACCACCCTCACAGCAAAGAATTTCTTTCTGATATCTAATCTAAATCTCCTCTCTTCCAACTTAAAACCATTACCCCCTTACCCCTTGTCTTGTTGATGCAGAATATTTCTCTTCCCAGAAGAGAAATAGCCTTTTGCAAAAAGGACTAAATAATTTGAGTCGGTTGGATTTGTGTACCCCTTGTCCTGTTGATGCAGAATATTTCTCTTCCCAAATAATTTTTTTTTTTTTTCTTTTGCAAAAGGAACTAAATAATTTGAGTCGGTTGGATTTGTGTTTCTGAGTTACTCAGTCCTCAACAAACCAGACGTCTGAGTCTCCACAGGCAGCAGGGTACCCAAATACACACAGGATCCCTCAGCCAAGTGTGAATTTCAGAATTGTGCAGAGCTGGCCATCCGGGATATGCATGATATTGATGTTATAAAAAGCCATTTCATTAAGTTTCACAGACAAGGAATTTGTGGGGCATGAAATTGCTTTGGGCAGAGCGCAGATTTCCCCTCTAAATTCCAAAATTAAAACTTCACCGGCAATAGGAGGGAAGTAAGAAAGGCTGTGAATTTTGCTTCCTTCACACACCCTGAACGATAGCGATTGACTCAATTTACAGGAGCATCAGACTGGGCTAAAGCAAGGGAATCAATAGTTATAGCAACAACATTGAAAAAGAGAGGAGGCTGCGTGGATGTGAATACAGGATGTGCATCTTTGCGGGGGGATTTAAGGCTAATTAAGCCAAGGCTTCAACATCCCACATGGAACTCATAAAAATCCCCCTCAGGTCTGGCCAAATGTTATTCTCTTCAGCCAAACATAATTTTCTGGGAAGAAACAAAGTCCTGAAAAAAAAAAAAAAAGCTGCATTTTTATCATTCTTGTGAAGCCGCCTTTTCCTCTTAGGCCAAACCTGAACTATTAAAACATCAAGAGCATGTTTCCCACTGCAGACTCTTCTTCTACATGCTGAAAATGCAATATATGTTACCTGATCTTATCCTGTGCCTCAAACAGTTAATTGCTGGTTGCAGTCAGATCTAATAAACATCCTCTGCTCATACTCTTTCTGCAGATTTTTACACATAGATCATGTTCTCCTTGGCTCCTGTTCCTTCAGGGAACAACAATATTCCTTAAAATGCATTCCAACACCTCCCAGATTTCTGGAACCTGACTATCTTGTTACAGCTATTTGTTCCATGGCACACACCTAAAACTGATGGTCTTTTTGTTCCATGGCACACACCTAAAACTGATGCAAGTTTATTAGATGTTGACTAAGCAAATCAGGGACACTCATTAGACAGTGTCACCTCTTCCTCTCTGAAGCATCTTCCTTCCTCCTGAAGCATCATATCATTCAGCCCCAGAGACTTGTGGAGTTCTAGGCCTCAAAAGGTCAAAACTACTTTAATTTTGGCAAAACTTACAGGCTCAGCAAACTCCAGGTCTGTGCATGTGTCTGTTAAAAACATGTACACTAAAAGCTATTCTGAAATGCAGGTTTTTGTGAATAAAAAAAGAGAGATAGCAAAGAGTACAATCACACGAGAATGTCTCTGATTAAAATGCTCTGTCAAGCTTACTTCCCTTTGTGCTAAATCCTTCTTTGTAGCATTTATTTGTGCCATGGGAATTGCTTTGCTGCTGATGGGGACTTCACGCTGAAGGATCTACTAAAGACTGATGTCACGGTCTAGTTGAGAAGAAGAGGACTTATAATGACCACACTTGTTCTGGAAACGGAACGTAAGCTTTTTTACTGTAGGTGATGAGTCTCATCCACAATGTGGGCAGCAGGATGCAGGATCTAGAGAAAAAACAAATGGACCTCCACAGGAAGATGAGCTCCTGCTTAGGCCCCTCAATTACTTACCCAGCACCCTCGTTAGAAAAAGGAGTCCTTGGTCCAGGGAATTTGTCTGCTCCATCTTTTGGTTCAAATCCTCTGTGACCCCTGCAGTGTCACAGGTAACAGTGCCAAGCTGTCAAACAATGGCACAGCAAGACCTCAGTTGTGTGACTTCTTTTATTTTCCACATCTTGCTACCTATTTGTTGATCTTCAGGTCTTCTCCTCACCATCCTTCCTCTCTGTGTATGATGACCAACCAATTAAATAATCAGAGAAGACCAGAAATGTCTTAACTGACCAGAGAAGACCAGAGGAACCTTCAGTCAAGAAATGGTGATGTGTCAAAAAGCTCTGAGGAAAAAACTCAGTCTTGCTCTGTTGAATTCATCTGCCACCTACCTGGTGGGCAATTAGGCAGGTAGGGCCATGTCTGCAGCCAAATGATCCCCACAACCTGAAGGGCTTCCTGAGGAACATCATTCATGTACATTTTAATTTTTTATTCAGAGTTACAATGAAAAGTTTTCTTAAAAATTTTTCAAGTGGAGAAGAAACCTTGTGCCAGCTACTCCTGTAGCTCAACAGCAAGAGAAAGCTTCTTTCTGTTCAGCCTTCTAAAGGGTCATCTTTTGAGGGTCAAGAAAATCCTACAAGCAAGGCATTACATTGAATACAGGACCCACAGACCCCCTTCAAGGAAACTTCTCATTCTTCCTCTTTCTGATCCTCTTGCAAGCCCAATACAATGATGCCTTTTGATCCTGCCCTGGAATCCTCCGCTTCCCCTTCCTGCCACACCAGTGTTCCTGCTGTGGAAACCAGTACCTCACTTAAGAACGTGCTTTCAGCAGGACTCCTGGACCCTTTGTTGACACACTATGTATATAACCTGACAGCTGGAAGATTTGCAAAATCTTATTTGAGAGTGAAGGGAAGGTATATATGAACAAGGCAGGCAGAGGTGGAGGCAATAAAAATCACCGTTCTGTGTATTGACAGGACTCTATGTGCATGCTACTAAAGTGCTAACCTTGCACATTTTTTTCAGCCTCCCACTCTTTGGCTCCGTACCCACAGTGAGGTGAAGGCTGGGTTATTACCGGGGGCAATTGCATAACCGTGCCACATGTTCTCCAGTTCACTTTACTGGAACTGACTAGCTTTAGGCCCCACTGGTCACCCTCACTGTCCCTCCTGTCAAGACAAGGTGTTTCCACACTTAGTGACCGAGGTATGTGCCGTGGTTAAGCTCCTGTGGGAAGTCCTGTGTTCTGAGTGTGGGATGCACAGCTGATTCTCTCCTCACAGCCCCTGAATGCTTAGACAAGGTCTTCTCCTGTTGCCTTCCTACCACCTGTGGCCAGCAGAAGGTATCCCCAAAACAGGATGGAACTGCAATGGTGCAATCAGGCTCGGTAGTGGGCCACTGTGTTCAGAAGGGTCACAAAAAATGGCATGTTCTCCAGCTGTGTTACAGCATCATGGGTCATACTCCTTTCCCTGATATGAAGGGCCAAACACAACCAGCTCTGTCCTGCCTAACAAGGTGCAACAGAAAAAAAGTAGAGATGCAGGGGAAAGGGTTAAACATGAGAATATCTGATTTCCTTGCCTCATGCTCCATTAAGTCTTCTTGTCTTGCTTTCCTGTAGAGTAGAGATGCAGGGGAAAGGGTTAAACATGAGAATATCTGATTTCCTTGCCTCATGCTCCATTAGGTCTTCTTGTCTTGCTTTCCTGTAGCATCTTCCATCTCAAGAATCTGGACAAATACTTATCAGCTAAGCCCCCAATCAGCTGATTTGGGGTTTCACTTTTTTGTAGCTAAATGAATGTCAAATATAAGTGAGAAAAATATTTGAAATGTCTATCCCATGTAAGCATGATCTTTTTCTCTATTGGCAGTCTTGAACGTGGCCTTGTGCCATGAAGTCTGGATGGTCTCTGGGGATGGCTATCCCAGGGCACCTCTGGGCAACTGATCTGTTGTTACATCACCCTCCGGGAAAGTGGTTTTTCCTTCTGTCTACTGCCACTGTGCACCTCTGAGAAGAGCCTGGCTCCAACTTCATTCCACCTGCCTTGAACACCAACCTCGAAGCCAGCAGAAGGACCGTCATGAGATGCCTGTACCCCACCTGAGGAGAGAGGGAGCCCAGGCAATACCATTGCAGCTAAAGATGAACACAAAGTCTCTACGCATTTTGAATGTCTTTTTATATGGAAAAGTTTTATCTGAAAAGAGGAGTCACATGACTCAAAAAAAGCATAGTTAATTGTCTCAAGTGCTGGCTTTAGAGGCACTTGTAAATGCTTTGGCTTTTTCTCTCCCCTTCCTTGGCAATGGTCTGAGTAACACAAACATATAAATGAAAACAGCTTTTCATTCTTTACTACATCAGGGATTGTCTTCATTTCTCTGCAATATCCAAAAAACATCTGTGAATATGCAAACACCTAGCTTCTTGTTTACATATTTAAATATTATTATATAGCGTTCACTAATTACCTTTAATGGATTTAACAGTGGGGTTTCAACAACTGGTCTTACTCTGTGTGTACCGTGTGCTATAGATATCAGACAGACATACTGAAGACTTCTCATGCCAGAGGGTTACCAACCTTGGTTGCAGCCTTTTTGGCAACACACAGTATAGATTTCTTTCAAGCCAAGACAAAGTTTGTACATAGGTGGTTGCGACGCATGAAGGACACCCATGCGATCTGGGACGAAGTTTGTACATAGGTGGTTGAGTCACCATCCCTGGATGTGTTTAAGAGTGGTTTAGATGTGGTGTTGGGGGATATGGTGTAGGGGAGAACTTTGTAGAGTAGGGTTGATGGCTGGACTCGATGATCCCAAGGGTCTTTTCCAACCTGAATGATTCTATGATTCTATGATTTGTTATAATATAGCTGGGAAAGGTGGAAAAACCGTACTTTGTATTAGGCTTATCCTACAAATGGGCTAGCCTGACATCACTGTAGTCACAGAACTATCTATAAAACCCAGCTACAGATCTGGTTTGCAATTTAATCTACAAAAATGCATGAAAATGAAAGTAATTAATTGATGCCTTTGCATGCCTGTATTTACTCATTTGTTCATGTGACACCACAGAAAATCAAGTCATATTTGGCAGCACAGCTGCCCACGCCTGGGAAAGGCAGTTAATTGGCCACCAGGCCTTTCCCTCAAGTTAAGATATTCAACAGGCCACTGAAGGGGATAATCTTTATTTTCTCTGATATTCTCAGTTTAATTTGAAGTTTAGCTTATGAAGCCTTTTTACAGTGTTTCACTTAATTGCATATTATTACAATTTGCATAATGTTCATGCTGTCTGAGGTTTTCTGATAAAGGACCTTCTCTTCACAATGGCCTGTGAAATATTTTGTCCCCCACAAGATAATAAATCTCTTACTTATCTCTCTGGGTACTGTTGTTACTCCTACTACTTAATACAAGTACTTTTGCTTGTAATGCTTTTTTATCATTTGAAATAAATTGCTTTGGGTTTCATTGCTTTAGACACAAAGGCTGGAGAAATTAATATCATTATCTGGATTTCCTTTAAAAGAAAAAATAGTGAATTCTTTTTTTTTTTTTTTCTCCTGAGGGATTTTTTCAGCCTTTACCAGAATAGTTGACACAATTTTGTTAATCAGAGCTGTTAATGTAAGTCTCAGGTTTTACAGTGACCATTTTCTCACCTGTCCTCATGCAAAGCTGATGTAGGCATTGAACAGAGATTCCTTTGCTAGAGCTACTGGCTTCCACGAGGGAACATTTTAGGCACAATATCCTCAGCTTTTTCTTTTAACACAGGCCTCTTCTTGAAAGCCAAAGGTTGATTTTAGTTTATGGTTTATTCAAAGACTCAGCACTGTGCTGGAGTCCTTGAGGTGGCAGAACAGGAACACAGTAAAGAAGCAGATGTCTTTCTTGAAATTATTTATTTTTGGTGACAGTGGCTCCAAAATGGCTTAAGGCTGCTGGGGCAGACAAGGATTCCTGCACATAATAGTACTGTGACAGTATTAAAGGTATTTACACCCACCCACAGACACCTTTTCTTCCTGCAATTGCAGTGACCAGTGAGCCACTCTGTTGCTGGACAATTGGTTGCCTACAAAGTTAACAATAGTAACTGAAAAGAAGTCAGAGGAAAATACACCAAAATTGGGTTAGGGTGATTAAAACGGGCTGATTAAAGCTGACTATCTGACAATGCACATTGAAAAAATATACTTTTTTCCTACAGTCGTCATCAACTTGGAGGTGTAGAACAGTTCACCTTTTTCTGCTCATCTTTGCTAGGCAATGCAGTGAAGACTGTATGGTTTATAGGAATCTGCAGGATGAGGTTTGCTTTGATTGGCCATACCTATGATGGCCTGTGTTAACTTATTAATTGCGTCTTCTGTGTCAGTCAGTCCTACTCAAAATAACGTATTTTAGATTGCTGGTGGAAAGCAACTTGCAAAGGAAATATTTGGAGAATAAAATGCTCCAGAAAGTTAAAAAATAGTAATAGTGATACATTCAGGCAAAGCAGAAGTGCTCCCAAGGCATCTGTTTCTTACTGACCTGGTATCTTGCTCCATTTCAATATGATATGACCTGGAAAGGAAATCCAATGTAACTTACCAGTATATCACCATAACCTCTCTGAGAATTATCAAGAATCAAGGCAATTTTCCTAAGAGCTCTTTGGAACAAATTAAAATTTCAGAATAATGTTATCATTTTAATTGAGGAGCGGAAATAAATAAGAAGTTTAAAAAACCTTCTATGGAACAGCCAAAAGATGGGTTACTCTTGAAACTGAAAGTAAATGTATACGATCATTCGTTTTCAAGCAGGATGAACCAAAGTCCGTTACTATCATTCAGGATTGAAATCTTTCTTCTTGGAGGTTTATAAGAAATTACATTTGGACATTTTGGCCCTATCAGCCATTTACTGTGATGTGGCCTAAATTAAATTATTTGTGATCAACAGTTTGATACAGCTTAGGCTTTGTACCAGCTTAATAGGGAGATAGTGACTGAAGATACTAGATGTGGCCTAAATTAAATTATTTGTGATCAATAGTTTGATACAGCGACCCACTTAGGCTTTGTACCACCTTAATAGGGAGATAGTGACTGAAGATACTAGCTACATAGATTGTCTCTTCTTCTGGCAGGTGGGCAGTGACGTCAGACAGGTATGAAGTATTATCACAAGAGGAAATCTCTTTCCTGTGGTTAAAATCATGACTGCTGCTGTGTACGGCAAAGATGTTGTGTGTCTTTTCCAGCAGAGGTATCTTTCACTAGACCAGCTAACCTTGTTGGAAGAAGGATACCACCTGGTCTAGCAGGAGGTGCTCCTGCCCATGGCAGGGGGGTTGGAACCCGATGATCTTTAAGGTCCCTTCCAACTCTATCCGTTCTATGATTCTACGATTCTAAGAAGCCAGTCTTTCAGACACACAGTCTCTCCTTCAGGTCTGAAAAAAGCACCAAAAAGCTTTCGAGCTGGTAGCTACATAGATTGTCTCTTCGTCTGGCAGGTGGGCAGTGACGTCAGACAGGTATGAAGTATTATCACAAGAGGAAATCTCTTTCCTGTGGTTAAAATCATGACTGCTGCTGTGTTCGGCAAAGATGTTGTGTGTCTTTTCCATCAGAGGTATCTTTCACTAGACCAGCTAACCTTGTTGGAAGAAGGCTACCACCTGGTCTAGCAGGAGGTGCTCCTGCCCATGGCAGGGGGGTTGGAACCCGATGATCTTTAAGGTCCCTTCCAACTCTATCCGTTCTATGATTCTACGATTTCTAAGAAGTCAGTCTTTCAGAAACACAGTCTCTCCTTCAGGTCTGAAAAAAGCACCAAAAAGCTTTCGAGCTGGAGTGTTCTGAGCTTTAGGAGAGAGGAACCACCTCAAGCACCAATTGCCTGAGCCCAAGGGCAGTTAGTGCTTGTGGAGCAAAGTGGGCGTTAAGAGTGTCACACATCTGGTAAGTGGCTCCTGGGGGACTGAGAAGCAGATATATTATACCTTGTGGATGGTAAATTGGTTAGTAGAAGAAAACCATAATGAGCACCATCTCAATTGAATCGCTGGTTTTGGAAGAAGACCATAACGAGCACCATCTCAATTGAATCGCTGGTTTTGATGGTCCTGTAGAATGTGAGTTTTACATGCTCACCCTTAAAGTGTACTTTGCATGTGTCCATTCAGATTTCTTTTTCATTTCAGTTTACAGCAGCCTGAAGGACAGCAGGCAGTGTGGGGTGAGTCATGTTTTCCAGCAAATGCCCAGGATGTTATTGCTTTGAAAACCACTATTTTGCACGAGTTATTTACCAGAGAAGTCAAAGATGGGAGTGAGAGGACAGACAATAGTGGGCATTTCTGGAGAAAGATCTCTATGGGGTTTATTACTTGGTAGTCACACAACTACTTTTTTTATCAGTGTTTCCATCTCTAGCTGATAATCTGCTAAATCTTTTGGTTTGTGTGAGAATGCATTCATTTTTTCTCCATATGACATTTATATAACACTCCCCCTCTCAGCAGATACCGGCTGCCTCCCGACTGTTTTGCTGACTTTTGGGGTTTATAAAGGGTGTTAAATTTTATTCCATGAGACCGAGACTGATTTTTTTAACACCGTTCTTAAACTTCCCTTCATGCACAGACATTTCTCCTTGGTCCTTTGCACAGCAATTCCCTGAAGTTTTCTGGCTACTACATCAGAGTCAAGACTCACTGTACAGCTAACATTCAGTCTCAACATTCACTCTTTTTCAAAGCTTAATCTTCAGGCAAAGAGCAAAGTGATCTCGTAAGCTCCCTTGCACAGATCAGAGAACTTCTGCCATAAATGTGGCTTCCCATAGATACGTTCAAGGTGGTTTGTGCTGAAGTTATTTTCTCTGCTGGGCTATTCCCACACAACAGAACTCTTCTCAGGGATCATGAACTCCATGAAGAATCTTACTGAACCCTTTCACCACACAGGCACTGGAGGGGATACTGAGAGCTGCAATTTTTCAGTTTTCCACACATTGGTGCAAACACCCCACTTAGTCAGGCTTCTCAGAGAGTGCTCCTAGTTTGGACTGAATATTTCTGTTCAATGACCTGCTGGAATTCAGCAAACTTTTTTTTTTTTTTTCTTACTAGATTCAACTTCTGGACAAGCTGCTACAACCAGAGGTTTGCAGAAGACCTGAGTCAAGCAGCACTGTTTCTGAGTAGCTTCTGTTAAAAAAGTGACTTACAGCAGCACAGATCTGAACCTGGCAAAGGAAAGGAAAGGAAAGGAGGAGCCACCTGGAACACCGGTGCTCCAGGTGACCTTGAATGACAGAGGATCACCACCATGCTGGGGGGGGGCGAGGATATCTCCCAAAAGTATTGTGTAATATTTTGTGCATATTCACAGTGGAAACGGAACTTATTTCCATATCTAGATCAGTTCCTCACCTCATTTTGGGTTATATATTCCTGACAGATTAATTGTCTGACCCATAGTACTGCTGTTAGCAAACCTGTCAGTAAACTACTGCAGTATTCTGTTAACATAATATAGGCAATGTTTCTGCCTATGGGTTTCCTTTTGTTCTTAAAATACCTGTAAAATTGGCTTTTGGCTTCAAAAGGTCACAGTACCCCACATCAAAGTACTGTGATTAGATGCTGCCCACAGGGAATACTGCCCTGTCTCGAACATAGTTCATTTCCCCAATACTGTGGATTTCTGACGGGTTAAAGAAAGCAGGGCATGAATCATTCAAAAATTTCTAATATAAGCACTATCCAATAAATACCCTTCCCCCACTTGGAAACTCTCTGGCCAAATAGTGTCCTTCTGTTCCAGCTCCTCCTTACATGCCTCTCCCGGTTTCCGGATGGGTCCTGGCCCCCAGCCCTTATCTCCTCCAGCCCCTGGGCTGTTTACAGAGAGCAGTTATAAAGAGGCTGACCCAGCAGAGAGTGGAGGGGAATTACAAGGTGCAGGAAAACAGCAGCACCAGAGCAGGCTGGGTGTCTGCTTGACTCACCACGACCTGCTCTGCACCATGGGGAAGGACGGGCTGCCCAGCAAACCAACCATCTTCCTTCTTCTCCTCTTCTTCCTTCCTGGAAATACCTCTCCCACCACAGAACCGTAAGCTACACATGTGGAAAGGGGGGTGGGGGGGGTGGGGGAGAAGGGGAGGTCTTAGTGTGCCTTTTTTTTCCTTCAATTTTCTTCCTTGCTGTGATTCTTCAAACAACTCTGCCAGGCTCTTCCACTCCTGCCCTCCACCCCACAACTAGCCAAGCCCTGAGCTTCCCACACAGCTCTGCCAGTGCTCCCCACTCTCTCCCTGCAGCCCCTTGGTTGTCCAGCCTTGGGACAACCCCCCTTCCACAGCTCTGCCACTACCCACACTCCTGCCCTGTAGCCTCCTGATGGTCTGCTTCCCCACAACACCTTTGCCTAAGCATATTCCCCCCTAGAAACCCTCAGGTTTGGTACGCAGGATGCCAGAACCTATGTACCTACCTTTCCCGTAGTATCCTTGTTCCGAGCACTGATTTATTTCTCCCCCACTCTCCTGTTGCTTTCAAGCCGGTTGGCTCCCCTTTCTCCTGTTTCTTTTCCAAGCCAGTTTGTTTCCCTTGGCAGCATTCGGATGTACTTGTTCCCAATCTGTGACCCAGATTCTCTCCCCCTGGCCCGGAGCCTGGCGCTGGCCCCTTCCCCTGGGGCACCCACCCCGGGGCTCCGCAGAGCACCCACCTTGCTGAGAGCCCCCTGGGAGAGGGTGGCAGGGGCAGACCTGGAGGCTGGCATCCTCACCCCAGCCTCCCCCACCGCAGGGGATTGCTCCAGAGGCTCTAGTCTGGAGGAGAGCAGCCCCCCACCTCTTAAAATCCTGGCTGCTGGCACACGCTGTGCCTCTCGCTGTGCTGGCAGAAGGGCAGTTCTCGCCACCATGGGTCTCCTCATGCCTGCTGCAGAGATTTCGTGCCCACCAGCAGCTGTAGCAGAAGGTGCTGCCCTTCGCTGTGTGGTTCAGAGGTGAAGTGGTGACGAGCTTAGACCAAAGGACCTTTGACTCGCCCTGTGCCATCAACCTCCCATTCATCTGCCCTGTTTGGGTGTTTCAGGGGCAGACCAGCCAGCCAAGTCTGCTTTGGGGTCAGGCTGAGCTCTCTGGTCTCCTTACGGTAGTCTGTTGTAATTAAGCAATTAAGTAATCTTAATTCATCCCCGCACAAGATCAGGGGGAAAGGGAACAGAATCACATGGGGTTGGAAGGGACCTCTGGAGATCTTCTAGTCCAACTCCCCTGCCAAAGCAGGGCCACCCAGAGCAGGTTGCACGGGAACGTGTCCAGGCGGGTTTGGAATGTCTCCAGAGATGGACTCCACAACCTCCCTGGGCAGCTTATATATATTATTACTGATGATACCGATCATTATAAATTTTTTGTCTAGTTCCAAAGTAAAATGCAAATATTGTACAGCACCCATTAGGGCAGAGTAGTCAGATAAGTTTATAGACTAGAAAAGGTTATTAGAAAGATCAAGTTTTCAGCCCCACAGAAGTTTTTATATAGTATGCTTAGTAGCAAGTACTGTGTTTGTAAGTGGAGAGGGAAATATTAGATCATTTGTTACACACTGATTGATTGCTGTCAGGTTTTACATTTAAAATAAGATCTGGGTTTTAAAAAAATCTCATCTAGGAGTCTGACCAGAGGGCAATCATGAACAATGCCTACAGCTGTATGGGTACTGGTAGCATAAAAAGTCACAAAGTAGCAGCCTTCAGGGATATACAAAATTAGAAGACATGAAAGACTGAGGTTGGAAGGACTCATTTTCCACAAGAGATTGAAATAAAAGATTAAGAAACGTTACCGAAACCAGATGCTATTTTTTCAGCTGTCATAGGATTGACATAGCTCCATGCTACTTCTATAGGAGCTAATGAAAAGCTTTCCAAAGTACTCCATGAAAATATGTGGTCACACTCATTTCCTTTTCATATGAACCCGTACTGCTCAGTCCTCTCCTCCTGTGAGCAACATCCTGCTCTTCATCCCTGACCTGAGCACCATTTTGGGAGGGGAGAAGGAGGAAAGGCAGAGAGGGGTGAGGGAGAGAGAGGTGTAGCTGGCATCCACAGAGTGAATGTAGGAGCCCCGTAAATAGCTGGGGAGCAGGGAGGCAGTGGAATCTGAGCAGTGAACTGCTAGGTAAGGGTGAGGGTGGTGGTTCTGTTTGAAGTGCTACAGGGTAGATCAAATGCTGTGTATAACACAGAAGGGCAGTCACCCTCAAACTGGAGACAAAATGAAGCTTCCAATCAAGGCTTGCATCCTGTACCCAGCACAAGGAGGGGGAGAGCTTCTTTGAGCAGCAGCTGTTGCTGCTATTTCTGTTTCAGACATGGCCGGCTGTACAGGAGGCACAATTAAGGTTCAGACCCTTATTCACCAAGTTAGTTCAGCACTGGAACGGGTGACCCAGAGAAATGGTGGGATCTCCATCTGTGGAGTCCTTTGCAACAGTCCTGTTGCAGGAGAGAAGCTGGGCTTGAGACATCCAGAGATCCCTCGCAACCAAAAAATTTATGATTCTGTAAAACACTGATAGAGAGATGAATATTTTTTTTTTTCTTGCTCTGGATCTGTTCTGGAAGAAACCAATAGGGGGTATTGTTCAGTAGGAGGAATCGTTTTCCTATTCTGACATGTGGTTGGGCATGCCAGCTACTTCAAAATGCAGTGTAGTTGCTTGGACTATGCTGCATATAGCCAGAAATGCTAGATCATGGTGGCACATGAATGGGCAGGTGTGCGTTTGGACTGATACGGGCTGATAAAGTTCACTGGTGTTTGTGGTTGGATGTTTGCTGCAGGAAGTAGCTGAGAGTCCATACGCAGATGTTAATCCATCTCAAGACAGAGCATTACCTTCTGCATGCAGACAAACTCATCATTTTTGCTTCAGCCACTTTCTCTAGGGTCTCCTACCGGCCCTGGTTGTCTACTTCTGCTGTAGCCACTGCCTCTGTTTTCAAAACACTTCATTGCATGCAGGGAGGCTACTGAGGTCTCTTTTGGCAGCCCAGATGCTTTTTTGTCCTGGAATGTCTATACATGGACTTTGTGACCCAAGTTATTTAAAGCCCTCACAGTAATTTAATTCCTGTAGCTCTTTTCACCAACACATCCCAAAACAGCTAAAGGGAGGTCTATAAACAGCGCGTTTCACATCCTTGTTTCAAAGGCAGGGAAGCCAGTCGAGGGGGAAGTTCTGTGCATCGGCCAAAATTTCAGCAGAACAGTGAACAGGAAGAGGAACGAGGCCAAATTCCCCATGAACTAGGTCAGGCTGTCCCTTCGGTAGGCTGGGTGTTACAGTCGGATTGCCGGTGCCACTGCCAGGGGGCAGGGGAAATGAGATTAGGGGGAGCAGGCACTGGGTGAAGCTGTGGTGAGAAAGCTGTGGAGGGAGGGGAGCACTGAAGCAAGCGGAGGGTCCCAAGCTGTAAGTGACTCCCCAGGTGGCTGGAGGTCCCTCCTTTCCCACCTTCTGCAGCAGGATGCACTGAGCAGAGTTAGAATCATAGAATGGTTAAGAGTTGGAAGGGATATGAAAGATCATCAAGCCTGCCTTGGGCAGGGATGCCTCCCACCAAACCAGGTTGATCAAAGCCCCATCCAGCCTGGCCTTGAACCCCTCCAGGGATGGGGCAGCCACAGCTTCTCTGGGCAACCTGTTCCAGTGTCTCACCACCCTCACCGCAAAGAATTTCTTTCTGGTATCTAATCTAAATCTCCCCTCTTCCAATTTAAAACCATTACCCCTTGTCCTGTCACTGCACTTCCTGACAAAGAGTCCCTCCCCAGCCCAAGAGTTGCCAGCTGGCATTTATCCCACTGGTGAGGGAAATGGAGGTACTGCCTGGGTCCCACTGCCTCCACAGTATCTGTAGGACTTCCCGAAAGCTCAGAGCCCAGGCAATAACATAGCTGTGGATGGGCCCAGCTCTCTCTCTCCTCAGGGCTGGCACCATCTGGCAAGGTGCACATTAGCCTTCCTCCGTGGAGAGCCCATGGAAAAGTGGTATGAGCGGTCCTGACCACAGCTTTCCTCCTATACATGTAGTGATTATATACCTTGTAGACCAAATTGCCATCAGAACCCCCTGCTTGCTGCACCTGGATAGCCTGAATGTGTGCAGGGAAAAAGGAATACTAGGTCCATAAAAGTGGTCCAGCATCAGGCCAGGGGACTACATTAGCTCTGTCTTCTGTCTGTGCTGGTGGCCAGCCATGGGTGGTGAAGAACAGAGTAGAGGAGGTAAGGTGAGTAGAAATGAGTTTCCCATCTGCTGTAGCCATACGGAGCTCCTGTCAATCAGAGGTTCAAGGTCTTAAATTGGCAGGGATTACACCTGCTCTGCTACATTTTGTAGCCTTTTCTGGGCAATGAATTTACCCACGATATTTTTTTATAATATCAGGAATAGCTGATCTTCTTGCCCTTATGAGCCTCATACCAAATTTTATGTAGCTGGTGTCATAGGGCACATATGTATGCCTCGGCGAGTTACTGGCAGGGGGGGAGTGACGGCTTCTTTTAAGGATCTGTACTTGGCTGGACAGACAGGTAAAACCCTAATTATCCAACTCAGTGGCACCTGCTGGCTCCTTTAGTTCCTCATGAAGGGAAGGACAGTTGTCTGCTCTCTGTCACCTGATGCAGCCCAGCTATATGTGCCCTTCTTGGGCTGCTTGAGAGCACACAAACTAGCCATGCCAGAATTGTACATTTGGGTTTTACAACACCTAGCAGCACTAAATTCCTCAGCTTAATTTTGTACCTTAGTGAAAAAGTTTCTGCTTCCTTCTGTTTTTTAGCCAGCTGCTTAATATTTTCCCCTGGTGTTGTTTACTACACGCATTGTCACAGGTGATCAACAAATTATACTTTCTTTTATGCATATCATGACTTTACAGCTTTTTGTCCTGCCTTTTTCCAAGCTGAAGAGTCTCTAGTGTCTCCTCCTATGGAAATCATTCCATATCATCGCTGCCTTCATTCACTGAATCTTTTCTGCTAAATCCTTTTTATAAACACACACCGCATGGCAGATGTGGAAGTACCTTGCAATTAACAGTGGCAAAACAATGTGTTACGATTTGTCCTCTGTTCCTTTCTGAACAGTTCCTTGTGGTCCATTTGTTATTTATCACCGAATGAGGATTTTCCAAGAGTGAACAGTGCTCATGTCTGAGTTGTAGTATCCCACTTAGTGATACAGGATACACACAGTAGCATATATACTCTTGGGGTAATTTTTCCTTCCTCTATTGACTGTTTTCCCTTTATGAACAGTTTGTTTGCCATTTTTGCTACACAGTCTCACCGTATGACAACAATTTTCATCAAAAATATAAGTCAGGTTTAGGTATTTTCTTACCTCGGACAACTATCAGAGAATGGTACTTCCCAGATCATTTAGAAATGTACTGAACGACAGGGGTCCCAACACAGATTCTGGAGATTTTCACTGGGTTCTTATCCTTTTGTGTCCTATCTTTTAAACAATTAAACCAGGTCAGAATTAATAATTTGATTTATTAGTAAAAAATTAGTAAAATGATCCCTTTAATTGGATGGCAGCTTAGTTTAAGGGTTTTTTGTGTCAAAAGCCCTTTGAAGATGTAAGTACACTTGTGTTGCAGTAAACCACTACTCTCCGAGATCCTTTGTGTGCTCACCTTAATAAGATCCCAAACTGCAAGCACTGACATTTTTGCCCAGCATGAGAAGGATTTGAAAACCTGGATAGGCTGCCTGCCTGGATAGGCAAAGACAGGGGCAGCCAGACAAGTGGGTGGTTTTTTCAACCCTGAAACTGCTGAATTTTCAACCTTTTTTAGCTAATGCCATTGAGTCTCAATAGGAGATTGTGGGATATACAAAAATCAATTAACAGCCTGGAACCTTTCACACCGTCCTTACTCCCTGCTGTGAAGCTGAACAAAACATCCTTTGTAAAGGACTCTCTATTAGCATAGAAATTGTTCCTTCTACAGCAAGCATTTTCCTCCTTTTAGGCTAATTAGCTAGGCAATTTAATATGTATAAACCCAAAATAAAATGAATGCTCATGTGTATGTGCACTGCAAACCACAGGGACAGTACTGGATTAGTCATACCGATTTGTTAATTTCCTTTCACTTAATACTGTTTCCTTAAAAAAACCTTTCACATTTCTGATCCTTCTAGGCAGTACATGGTGCTACTGCCCTTTCTGATACACACCGATTCTTTTGAGAAAGTCTGCGTTCAGCTGACCCACCTGAATGAGTCTGTGACACTGAGCACCACACTCGAGTATCAAGGGGAAAACAGGAGCTTGATTGACGATGTGGTGTCAGAGAAGGACGTGTTCACCTGCATCCCTTTCTTTGTGAGTATCTCATCCTTGTGGGCTCATCCCTTGTGTTTACTGATGCAGGCTAGTAGACCTAAACAGTCCAGAAATGAGAAATAAGACACGTTGCAATCAGAGACTTCTAAGCCAAGCCAAACAAAAAATGAATTTGATGTAGAAATTTTACCGTGGTAGCCTTATGAGGAGTGATTTTCCACCATTATTCCGTGTCCCACATGATATTTCTGTGGATGCAAGGATTCAAGAACTCTTCTGGGATCCTTCATCCTAGAACTTTGACTGGCTTTCAAGCAGACCATAGCCCATGTTTGCTTGATCTCGGAGGAAAAGTAGGGAAGTGGAATGGGAAGTATAGAAGCTGAGGAATGGTTAAAAACAGTGAGGCCCATGAGGTCATTTGTCTCCTTCTGGAGCTGATTTATCATTGCTTCCTCCAGAAGGCTGGTTGGTGAGTAATGTAAGCAACTGGTCCCACCCCCCAGATAATGAATCTGGGTTGATTTCCATTTTGATAAATCATAGGATAGAACAAGATCAGATCCAATATTTCTCTAAGGAACATGTATAAATGAAGAAAGGGAAAAGACTTTCAGTATTGGAAGGAGAAGAAGCATGGAGAAAACTCAAAGAAATGGAGAAGATGTATCTTTGCAACAATTCCTGAAAGAAAAATAAGATTTTCTTGAGACAGAGGAGACAAGCCCTCCAAGTTTGTATCAGAAAATCAAGTTTTTTCTCTTCATTCCAGCACTGAGTCTTTGGTGTCCTTTTAGGGAACTTTTGGACCTACCTAATACTCCATCCTTCAAAGGCTTAGTGCAATGGGATGAGTCAGTAAAACAGTTATCCTCTTCATTTTTCTTAGCTTCCAAAATCCAACAGCACATCAGTGGCATATCTCACCGTGACGGTTAAGGGGGAGACACTGCAGTTCAGGAGCCGCAAATCGGTGCTGGTCAAGAACTCTGAGAGCTTGGTCTTCATCCAGACAGACAAACCCATCTACAAGCCCGGACAGACAGGTACCGGGAATTGGGTTGGAGCTGACTCTGAGAGCAGAAAATCTTATGGTCTTCATTATCCAGAGGCCCCATATTTTTGTTAAAGTTTTCAGACTTCTTCATGGGAGGAGTTAACGTGCTCAGTAAATCTTGTTTCTGTCAGCTGAGACCTAGGGCACGTGGTACCTTCATCATTCCTATTCTCCATCCTCCAGGTGCAGCATCGCAGCCAGATGTAGGCATGGGCTCAGATTCATGCTACTGAACTACAGGCATGAATCTGGGATGACTTCAAAGCCTAAGTCTTCCTTGGCTGTGCCTGAATCAACAAAGCAGGACAGGCATTCCCAAGGGACAATTCAGTTCAGCCAAGACCTGATTATCCTTCTAAATTTATCTGCCTCTCACCATCTGCAAAAGAAAGAGCCTGAAGTAATTGCTTCCATAACTTAGAGATCTCAGTTCAGAGCCTGTTGATCCGTGGAATGAATCTGAGTTACAAATTATTGAAACACTGACATTTCCTGGTAACAGCTACAAATTTAACAGTGGAATTTCCTTCTTTTCCGTTCCACCCTGCAGTTCTGTTTCGGATCGTCTCTCTGGACAAAGACTTCTACCCGCTGAATGAGAAGGTAGAGCCATAATTCTGTGTTGTTAACTAGGAGGCTTAATTCCAAATTAACACTATTACTGTCATAATTTAGAACCACTGGAGACAGCCTTTAAAGCAGATGATCCTTTCTTACCCACACCACCCTTGACCTGTTCCATATCCTGTTCTGGGACACACTCCACCTGTCTCTACTGAGTGAGAAACCCGTGCCCCTTTTTCAAAGGGATATTGGTGTTTAAAACCAGATTTGCAAAGGAATGTATGTGGCTAAGCACATAGGCAGAGACCTCATTACTGAAAAAATGGGTGGGACGAGTTTCCATTGAAAGTGACAGATGTGGAGATCTTTCTGGGAGCAGGCATAACCACATGCTTAGAGGCAGAGAGAGCAGCATGACAAGGACTTGGTTTTGAGGAACTGGTCATGGGTGTAAGCCCACCTTTTAGAATACTTGGCAATCAGTTCCTCATGAATAGGAGTTCTTCGAAAACTCCTACTTCATCAGATTTTCATAATGTGGTAAGACAGACAGTTCAGTCTCTAAAATATTAATAGATTCCCTTAACCACCAAGAACTAATGGAGGAGCAGCACAGAAAAGGGAGAACCCAAAGGACTTTTTAGAAGGTTGTTTTTCTGCCCTTCAGTCCAAATCTGGAAACTACTTCCATCCATATGTGATCCATATTTCTAACTCTGATTTTCCTCTGTTCTTTCCCCACAGTTTCCATTTGTCTATATTCAGGTGAGTGGTTAACTACACGTATATTATTTCAGCAGAACATGCAGGCACAGAGATAGTAGTCTCCAGCCATGGTGTTTTCAGGCTGAGACGCAAGGGAAAAACCATGGGCATTTTTTCTTTGTGTAAAGAAAAGCTGCGTAATTGGGCATCAAAATAAGTTCCAACAACAGTTCTTTGATTGGGGAATGTGATGTAGGACCAAAATAATTAATCAGTGCAAGCTATGCTGTGAACAGAATTACACTTGCCTAGAGGTCATATCAGAATGGCTTATTCCTCTTCCCAAGCAGAACTAAGAATTTTCTGTCTGCCAAGTGTGGCTGAAACAACAGAAATGTGTTAACCTAGCAAAATTAAAGAAACAAAATTATCTAAGTAGACATACCCTATGATCCCAAGCATGCCCTTTTTGTCTGTTGGTTGTTTCTTTTTTTTTTAGCAGTTGAACTTCAGAGATAGACAGAAGTTAATAGGAAGGATGCTTCTGTCAATGATTGAAGTATCCATTTTTTCAGCTGAGAAACCCAAATTTACTATTATTATCTGGGACATCGTCTAATGGAAAACTGATGGGAAGGACCCAACGATGGACCTTGATAGCAATACAAATGATCCTGAAATTAGTGTGCACACATCTTAAATCTGTTTGCATTATTATGGATTCTGTGTAGTCAGTCCTGGCACTGCTCCTTGCTGGTTGGGGTTGTGATCTTCATGTGATCTTCATTCAACCCTGTCTCTCGCTAGAGCTGGGAGTGAGGACAGAACAGGGGAGGTAGAAGGTGGGCCAGAAATGGGCTACACACCTCTTTTCTACCCTCCTGTCCAAGTGCTGCCACTCTCTCTTCCCCTCAGCTAATTTCCAGAACAGAGCTGCAGAGCTGGTGGGCCACTGACAATCTGTGAATATTTGGGGAAAGAAGAGTAAGAGAGTGTGTGCTGTGGGATAACAGGTGGAGGAGAGCATCTCAGAACTACGTTCTACTGAGGCTCTCCCATGAGGTCCCTTCCCCTTCAATGAGATGATACTTGATAATTTCATGAAAGGAACAAGACAAAATGAATCCTACTTACTGCCTCCAGAAATCCCATATGCCTTTGTCCAACAAGCTGAATAATTTCATCTTTGTTTTTGTGTCAGTACCATGAAGGACTTCAGTTTTAAATCACTAGGAAGACCATCCTCTGTTTTCTGCTCCGACCTGTGAGGCATGGTGTTGGTCTGTGCTGTTTAAGCCAGCCTATGTAGACCTTGTCTCTGCTTCCACCATCACTTCTGCCTTCCTCAGTGCTCATTCTCAGTCCAGCATTTCCCTTGGTTTGACTTTCACAGATGTCTACAGGGCAGTCTGGTAGACTGGGAAACTCATCTGGCAGCAAATTCACCATTTTTCTCTATGGTATTATTTTTTGGCCGGATCAGTTTACCACGCGCTTGCAATAAATTTGGACTGGTCCAAAGGAAAGGGTGACAGGAGTGAAGAAAGGTGACAGCTCAAAGTCAGCAGTACTAAAGACATAAATGTTCATCAGTCCACACCCTTAACATCAATAATTGATCGTAGTCAGCCACAAAGGCAGAAGTTAGAGAGATATATATATTTATATATATATATATTTCTGAACTATTATCCTATCTCTTCTGTCATTTTTTAAAAAAACACCCTTTCTGAGGAAGAAACCAAACAGACTTTCAGGTCTAACCTAGAAATACATCACAGAAATGATAACAAGTTCACAAGCCTGGCTGCAAACATTTTCTTGAATTCCTCCTCCAAGGAAGCCCGGTGGAGTCCCTCACAATAAGTGGTGAGCTTTTCAGCAGGATTGAAGTGCAGTGGTGAAGAGGATTTGGGTCAGAGCCATGGGATGTGTTTTCCTGACTCTGCCTTCCTCTCAGGATGCTTCTTGGGAAGAAGGGCAGCTCTTCTGCCCTCTGACCAGTGACAGCCAGCTGGGGGGACGTCATTCACATCCCCTTTTCCCTAAGCCCTGAGATAAAATCTCAGTGAAGTAAATGCATCCAGTCACATACCTTGAGTCACGTACCTATCTAGAGTAAATAGACTTTTGGCGACAGCCAAGGTACAATGCAAAGAGCAGGCAGAAAATCAAAGACTGCAAACATTAACCATCCTGCTGAGGAGCCTGGAAGAGGTGCATCAAACTGCACAGCACCACTGCACTGGTTCAGTAAATTCTGCAAGAAATTTGGGGCTGAGGTGATGAATTTGTAGCACAGCCTATTGATAGTCAGTTCATAATGAGCAATTCTCAGCTGTAGTAGTGATGAGATTTCAGCTCCAGCATTAGGAGCGAGGAGGGACAAGAAGGAAGAGGTCTCAGTTGGATGTACAAGAATGGGACAAGAAGGAAGAGGTCTCAGTTGGATGTACATATATAGGATATACTTTTCTCTGTTCCCGTCCTCGCCCCCACACCCCACCACAAGCTCTGGACTCTTGCACACATACATTTCTCAGTTCCATAGACAGATTGGGTGTCTTATTCCTCAGCAGATTATGCACTGGTACTCAAACAGTCTCTGTTCCAGGCATGGAAAAAAAAAACCTTTAGCGGGCTGTATAGCAAGTGAAGGAGACTGAAATTTCCCTCCTTTCTCCTTCCATTCCACTTACTCCTGCTATCCATCTCTTCGTCTTGTTACCTTGCCAGCCTGTCTTCCCCAGCTTCCTGGTCCCATCCTTCATAAGCATGCAGGTAGAGCTGAGGGGGATACAGCACAGGACCTCCGGGTTTAAAAAAAGCATTCTTGCATGCTAGTTATGCAGAACAGACAGGTAAGTGCCCACAGATCCTCACAGATTATCGAGTAATTACAGCTAAGCATTTCCCAGCTGGGAAGTATATATACTGGGCACTCCACTGACCCGTTCCTGGGAGCCTCCTGTACTGTCTTGTGACCTTGAGTTATCCTCATCTCCAGGATCCCCAGAGGAACCGTGTGTACCAATGGCAAGGGGTGGAACTAGAGACAGGCTTTACGCAGCTCTCCTTCCCCCTCACCTCGGAACCCATCCAAGGCTCCTACAAAATAGTCGTGCAGAAGAACTCCTCATCCCATGTGGAGCACTCCTTCAGTGTGGAGGAATACGGTAAGGAGAGGAGGTATGGGCTGCAAGTGGGGGTGACAGCAGTGCTTTTTGTTGTGACCTCTCGATTTGGGTTTTCCTGGGAATGGCATGGAGAAAGGAGAGAGAGAATACATAGGCGACAGGGTGCAGAGGGGCTGATGGAGAAGGTGCTGAGTATCAGAGGTGGTTGCTTACTTTATGGCATCTCTGCAACCTGCTTGAGCTTGTATTCACTCATAATGCTTTTGGGAATACAGGGTCCGACAGGTTTCCTGTGCATGGCTTGTCACACCAATTTCAGCTGACTTTGTTTCAGTCGCTTTTCAGTCCAGCAGCTTGCTGCAAGTAGTATTAAATACTGAGTAAGAGATGACAGCATTTTGGTGACCCTGTTATGCCTCTCTCACCTTCTGCATCAGTTCTGTTTCTCCACTTGTAGCCCTCTCTCTTTTTCCTCTTCTTCCTTGTCTCTGCAAAAGCTTGGAAAATATGGTGGAAAACTTCAGTTTGAAGAGACACACTCCACAAATGTTACAAGCAGATGCAAGCAGTCTGGTAGTAGAGAGAGTAAGGAGAAATGTGCTACCCCAGGGAGCACCCCAATCCCCTCGTTCTGTAATAAAACTTCTCAGGTGTTTGTAGACAAGTAGACTCTGGCTCAGCTGTGTGTGTGAGGAGGCTGCTTGCCCTGTGCTCCACACTCCTGGGCTCCCCCTGAGCTGTACGTGGAGCAAAAATGACCCAGCACATTGTTCAGAACCTGCTGTTTCTGCAATAGGCAGAGTGCAGACCCAAAGGAGACTGTCAGTCCAGGGGGGGCAGGCTTATTTGGTTCAAAGTCAGGCACGGTGGATAGTATGAGCATGTTGAATACTTTGAACACAAACCAAGTCATAGGCTTTGGCCAGCCATGGTTACAGCTGGGTTGTGCCTCCTCCATCAGGCACGGTGGCTAGTATGAGCATGTTGAATAATTTGAACACAAACCAAGTTATAGGCTTTGGCCGGCCATGGTTACAGCTGGGTTGTGCCTCCTCCCACAAGATCATTCTGAACACCCCCCAAAGTCAAAGGTGTATAGCCCTTTCTTAGCCCGACACTGAACTAATTTTTCTTTTGTTTGTTCTTTAGACTTGTTCCCATGAATGTCCCCTGTTGCTAATTCTCCTACAGCTTTTTGAGGCCTGGGCTTGAAACACTGAGCTTTGCCCCCCATCCTAGGCACAAATTTATGTCTAAATTGTGTAACTCAGGGTTGCTTTCCACCAACCCTTCCAACCCTTTGCAGGGTTGTTTTTCCCAGGTCTGGGTGTGCATCCTCCCTCCTCTTATTTCCTTCCACTGGGGAAAAACACCTCAGGTGCACTGCCCGGAAGCAGGCCATTACATACTTCAGTCCTGTCCTGGACTTGAGGAGTTGGGGTTGCAGGATGCAATATGTGAAGAGGAATGTAGGAGCAAAATATGCCTTTTACTTGCCACTCTTTATACCAGGCCTTGTGGCTGCCTTGTCCACTTGAAAATACAGGCCTGAGAGTCTAGATTCCCTAGGAACTAGGATTCCCTGGAACTGTCTGGCCACGCAAGACAGTTTCACGTGCTACATATTAGTGAGCTTAACAGCAGCTTGGTATCTGCAGAGCAGTAAGAAAGAGAGAGAATCAATGATATGAGCCGTTTCGATGTGGTAAGTGACACAGCTGGTGAACGTGCTACTCCAAGTCTTAGTTGCAAATTGTGTGTTGTGAAACACGTAAGACAACACACAGGGAGAGTGTGTCCTTCTGAATGGGCAGATGTGAGGGATCTACACAGCTGTCTGGCGCCAATGGGATTGCATTAAGCATGTGTTGCAAATGTGGGAAGGTAAGGGCTACAAGCCTCCTTAAATTCCCTTTAAACCCAAAAAGGTGGTGAAGGCTGAGAAAACCTAGGGAAAGGGTGACAGAGCCATACTGCAGACCACAGAGAAGTGATGGGTTGGTATTAACATGATTCTGGGTCTGGGTTTGGGTTGTTGTATAGTACACTGCTCTCCTTCAACTCTTCTCACATCAGATTTTCTTTCTCCCATCTAGTGCTGCCGAAATACGAGGTCCTGGTGAAGCTGCCCAAGGTGATCACTATTAAGGACAAGGAGCTTCCAGTGTCCGTCTGTGGTCTGTGAGTCACAGAGCTGGAGTAAATCTCTCCTGCTCATTCTTCACTCCTCCTTTCTGCTGAGGGCCAAAAGAAACTTGGGGAAGGCTTTTCATACTTTCACCAGACATCTAGTGCAGGCTTGTTCCACCCTTGCAAACCTGAGTCTGCTTCTTGGCCTGAAAAAGTCAAAGTGAAGGGTCTTCTCTATTTTCCATGAAAGATGATGCCAAACCAATCCACAACTCTCTCCTCCCAGTTTACTGTGCATTTCTCTTTCTGTCTTTACGTTTCTTCAGTTAGAGCTTCTCTGCCAATCCTGAACCCTCAAATACTATAGCAGGTGGAGCAAAGCCAGTATTCTCATCTTTAACTCCTAAATTTTCTTCCTGAACCTCTGGTTGCCTTTCTACTTCTTCATTGAACCCTCAGGAGTTTGTGATACAAGGATGAAATAATTTTCTACAGACAATCTTTTACTGCATTCCTGCAGAGACCTCCCACCTAAAACAGATTCCAGTGGATGATGGAAGGATGTCACTATGGAATTGATGGAAATGTAATCACTAAAATATCAGATTAGTCAGCCTTTAAGAAGAAATATTAGGAAGTTACGCACAGAGGCCTTTAAGGAGATGTGTCTGATTGTGACTGATTGTCTCATCATCTAATATATTGTTTAACACTTTGTGAATATAGGTACACCTATGGGAAACCTGTTCCTGGTTTGGTGAATGTCCAAGTGTGCCGGAAGTTTTCCCATTCTACTTCAAGTTGCTACGGAAAGGAAGCGGAAGCTGTGTGTGAAGAATTCACTAGGCAGGTGAGTCCCAAGATTAACATGTAGGGGTCCTTCTTACAGGTAATGGGCTATGTTGTCTAAAGGAGGTCAAATCTATGACTGTTGGGAGACAGAAGGACTCTCTCTGGGGAAAAGCAGATGTTCTTAGAGGAAAGCATTCTTAAGAGGTGGGTTGTTAAACTGGAAACAGAACTGATGAAGAAACCTCCACAGCTGAAATCCCGACCCCAGTGAAACTAGTGACAAATCTCCAGTTAGCAGCTGTGAGATCCCTGCTATTGATCCCAAATCTGAGAAAAGAATCTGTGAAAGAACTTTGTGACTGTGGGCGGGACTGGCAGGGAGCAAAGAGCAAAGAAGACAAGGAGAAAGCAAGAAGGTGGTATAGTATATAGGTCAAACACAGGAGAAAGGACAACAAAAGTGAAGACAACAGAAGAAACAGGAAGAAAAACAGAACTGAGGTAGGAGGGAGTTAACAAGAAAACCAGTGCGTGCCTTGGAGAACTGAGTGTCAAGTACCACACAGAAAATGTGTGGATGAAACACCAGGAAACAGGCTGTAAACAAGTTCTAGTCTGGGAGACAGCCCTAGAACATAAGGTTGGATTTCATGGCAGAAGTTAAGAATGTTGGGTTTGGGATATCTATTCCTGTCCCACAAAGCACCTGATTTGTTCACAGAATTCCAATTTTCTCTCCAATTCCCTGCTTAGGCAGATGCTCGTGGGTGTGTTTCTGGTGTAGTAAGGACCAAGATATTTCAGCTCCAACGCAAGGGGTATGTGATGAACATTGATGTACAAGGCAAGATCACAGAAGATGGCACAGGTATGTATTGCATGAGGATGGCAAAGTGATGGCAGGCCGTAACAAGAGGACCTGGCAATGATGAGGAAAGTGGAGAGACATGCCTAGAAATGCTTACATTCATTAATAATTCCTCTTTACTGTGCTCTCTCTCAGGAACAGAGATTACTGGAACAGGCTCCTGTGGAATCACATCCGTAATGAGCAAAATCAGCTTTGACCTGCTGGACTCTCAGTACAGACCAGGGATCCCACTCTTTGGGAGGGTAGGGAACTTCTGAGACCCTGGACAATGAATGGCATAGCAAATTCACAAGTGCACGATCCCATCAGATGGAATAGTAGCGTGCAGATTACATGGTCCACCTTCCTCTGCCTTTGCGCAGGCAAAGGCAGTTGACAGAACTACAGTCAGTTGGGGCACTTTAACAACACATGGCCCTGAAACTCCTGGCAGTACAGAATTGAAGGCCCCATTTTTCTGACACATGAGATACCACCAGAGAGCCTTGTGGGCTATTCCACAAGGGAACGTTATCCAGGTGCAAAGGGTGACCACAACACAGGTAGGCGTACCTCATCAACAAGGGCACAGTCCCACAGCACCCAACCAGACTGAGCAGAGCAGAGCTGGAGACAGTAATGGGTTCCACCAGCAGTCCAGCGGTCACCAGATAACATGAGGTGATGAGTTGGGACTGAGTTCAACCAAGGAATTCCAGTTAACCAGATGGGAACAGTAGGAGAAAGAGCTGGGTGTAGGTCTATCTCAAATGTAGCTTTAGTCAAGGATGGAGGCCAGGTACAAGCCTGAACTTAAGAGTTCCTGAACCAAGAGGCAGACAATAGGTGGTGGAGGTCCCAGATGAAGCTCGCCAGAGGAATTAAAACCTACTGTGGAACTTAAGGCTCTGACAGATAATTTCCCTGGGCCAATCTGATTGTTTTGCTGAGAATTTTCTCAGTTGCTGCCTCAGACAACTCAGGATGCACCCCACACATTTCCACATTCATGTCTTTTGTTCTTCTCCATAAGAAACGTCCTGCCTGGCAAGAAGGAAAAAGAAGGAGAGGCTTTAAGACTCAGGATTTGTTTTCTGTTTCTAGTCTAAAAACTGAAGTTTGTTTTTGCTCTGTTAGGTGAAGCTGGTAGATGGCACTGATGCTCCAATTACCAATGAAACCATCATGATTTCTGTGGATGGAGACAGATACAAAGGGAATTACACTACAGATGAACAGGGACAAGTCTGGTTTTCCATAGACACTACCACCTTCACAGGAGCTTCCCTGGAAATCCGAGTAAGTGGCAGAGACAGGGCAGAGGGACTAGGGTAAGCCTTTGTCTTTCTGATCAGCAGGGGAAATATTTATCCATGGGTTATCACTCTATCTGCCAATTGGAAGATAAAGCACGTTTCTTGGCAGGTCGCCTCTCTTCTCTGTGTCTCCTATGCATGTTCTCTACCTTCTTCTAAGAGTGGGAAATATAGAACGTATCCAGAGTTTTCCTGTGGACTTTCATGTGACTTGTTGTCTGGGTTTGGTCAGCTGTGAACTTTTTATTTTTCTTTATCAGGCTGATCATAAACCTGAACTGAACTGTTATGACAGCGACTGGATCACACCTTCATATGAGCATGACATGCGTAGAATAAGTCGGTTTTACTCCCCAAGTAAGAGTTTCCTCAAAATTGAGCCAAAGCCTGAGACATTAAATTGTGGCTCCCCCACAGAGATCCAAGTGCATTATATCTTCACACCAGAGGCCATAGGAGAGCAGAAGAAAATTGTCATTTACTATTTGGTAAGAATTATTTGTGGTTACTTTGGTCTATGGCCACAGAAAGCCCATGGCACATATAGCTACTTTCCATGACAAGCAGCTACAGCCTGACCATATAGCCACTGCTATATGGTCAGTCCGTAGCCGGTAATGATAAAGAGAGTTTAAAATGGAAAGTGTGGCCTGTGGCAGTGGAATTTAAACACATTTCTGTAATGTTTCTCATGGTGTCTTCTATGTGCAGTCATAGATAGGGTGTGCATGTTTTATTAAGAACAGAAGAGAGATATAATGTTAATGGAGGGACCGTTGTCTTGCGTGCAGCCATCTAAGAACTCTCATTTCATACTACTTCACTCCCAGTTTCCCACATTCTCAATTCTAGGTCATATATGGTCACAGTTCAGAAACCAGCATCCTACAACAAGAAGATGAAAGATGAGGAGGAAAGCAGTCTCCTACTCAGATTTGTCCTTTGGTAGTCAACTGACCACTGAAACCGAAGCAACACCCTCTAGATACAGCACCAGAAAAGCCCAAGAAGTTTAGAGTTCAGGTCATATATCAGGCAATGATGGAAAGTTTGAGATACCACAGTAACTGGAACAGACTATAACATGCTGGCATTGAAAAACATAAATTGATTCATTTTGGGGCACAGAGAAGACAGACTAATTAATTCAACTGTTACTGAACAATGATCTCACAATTTCTCTTGGGAGAACAGGAAGAATCAGATGACTACTCAAATAGAACTTCTGTTCCCCTAAATTTGTTTTTCTGGTTTTCTCACTTAGGGACACTAGCAGAAGAGATGAAGAAATCAGTGAAACAGACACTCCTGACGGATTGTTCAGAACATTGGGGGGACTTAGACTGAGATTACAAAAAACAGAATATAAACTGGTGGTAGAGATGTCCATGTGCTTATTTTCAAGACTGCTAATAATAATGTGCTAATAATAAACTGAAGCACAAGATTCCTGTTTATCCCGGTAGCCTGGGAAAGCTGGTCTTAAGTATATACCTACAGCAGGTAACCCAAAACAGTGAGGGAACTTACATTTTTGTAGGTGTGGATCCCACATCTTGAAATTAAAATATGGTGCCATGGAAAACTATCCTGATGGAAAGTATTTGTATAAAAGTGAAGAAGGAAACTAGGAAACTTTTTCTAGAAGTTAGGAAATGACAGCTAGCATTCAGGCTGTTGTTTACTGGCTGACTTCAGGGATCTGAAGTCTGATTTTGTGTGGGTGTCTATTTTTGTCAAAATTAGGTTGACGGTTGGACAAGATGATCTTTAAGGTCCCTTCCAACCTAGAAGATTCTGTGATTCTGTGATCTTATTACAGCCTGTGCTCTTCTGTTCCACCTCTGTATGAGTTACGAAACTAATACTGATCAAATTTTTCTCCAGACTGTTTCACAATGCAACTGAGAGTGGACTGAGGAGAACTTTCAATCATCAGTCTGTTCCAAATTGTTAGACATGTGCATATGACCCCCAAACTTGTGTGTGCTCAGAGGCAAAGTGCATTTGAACCTGATCTATATCTGCAATATGTACAAAAGGGAAGCCAGGTCTGACCAATGTTGGTCACTCCTAGGAGAGACTATTTCAGTCTTCAAAGACACAGCAAATTCCAGTCTGGCACTTGCTTAGTATCTTCTTGGTTTTGTTCACAGTTGGCAGTGCTAACCCTGCAGTTAACCCAGTGAATGTTCATTCTCCTTCCCTTCAGCACCGGTAGCAACCATTACAGGAAGGTTTCTCTGTCACACAGGTGATGGCCAAGGGAGGCATTGTATTAGCAGACACCTACGAACTCACTGTGAATCCCGGAGATGGTGAGCAGAACTGCGCGTTTTTAGCATCTCTGATGAGAATGTTGGGGGCGGGGGGGATGTAGAGAAATCATTTCCATTCAAACATTTAATGTTTGAATTGAGATGCTTTTTCAAAATGAAATCTTTTTAGACGAAGAGGCTTGGGTTACTTTTGTTTTCTCTGAGTTTTGTCAGGTGCTATTTTTTTGACCAGAAAATTTTAGAAAATTCAACAAAAAATATGCATAATATTTTGACATTTTTTTCCCTCAAACAAACACTTGCTGCTGACCACTCTACCCTATTCAGATTATGAATGCTTACCAGCGTTGTGAGCCTCACACGTACAGTGAGCAGGAACAACATGCCACCTTTTCTTTCTCACTTTCCTTCACGTTTTGGGTATTGTTTCTCCCTTATAAGCACACAAACACACACATAACTATATTCTAACCAATATATTTAATTTCATTCATATAAATTTCCAAGGATTACACATTTCAGTAACTGAGGCTAGCTATGATACATCATTAAAAGCCTTTCAGCAGTGAGACCAGGGAGACATTTTGGAAGTCTGTGAGAAGGAGTTATACTGCAGTGGGTATAAACTGTATATGGAAGTAAAAGATCTTGCGTGCTGCATGTTCATAGAAAGTTCTGCATCCTCACCAGTAGTAGTGACTAAACTAACACCCTGGCTCACAACTGGGTATGTTGTATCACCTTTGTCCAGATTGTGACAGAAAGCTCAGGCCCAGCTTGGAAGAGTCTTTCAACACAGAGAGGCATTTTCAACTGTAGTTGGAGCAATAGCTTGGTGTTCCAGCTAAATGCTTCGTTATCCTTTCAACCCCTCTGCAACCTCAACTGCTGACTCCATTACAACAGTCCCTAATTTCTACATTTCTCCCCTCATCTATTTTTTGTAGACTGCAAAAGATCCTGGAGCTTGAGGAAGAAAGGGGTTGGGAACATCAAGAAATTATGCCAGATGTTAACTGGGGAGAATCTAGAAGACATGTTGAGGCCCACCAAACTCATTCAGCTATTACATGATCACTGTTTGAATGCAGGTGTCTTCAGCAACAGTCCTAGACGTAGCCATACACATATCAGTTTTCCTGCCCCTGCTAACAAAAAATGCTCAGCATGAGTGAACTTGACTTTTTTTTATCTGGGGAAAACAAATGCATATACTGGAACTTTTTGTATGTTGCTTAGCCTTTTTTCTCTCTGTTAGTTTATGGGACATTTCAGTTGACCTTCCCCGTTGACGCGGCCGTTGCTCCCCTGGCACGGATGCTTGTGTATACCACTTCACCAAGTGGGGAAGTCATCGCCAGTTCAGCAGATTTCCAGGTTGAAAGTTGCCTCCCCAATAAAGTGAGTATAAGTCGGGATTTATGCAACACATGTTTGTCTCATGGCCAGTAGTTCAGATATCCGCGTGTTCATGAAATGATCTGACCAGATGTTGACTGAAGATTAGCGACTTCAGAATATGTTACAAAGCCATAACTACAAAAAGCGGAGCAAGACAGAATAAGAGAATCACTGGTCATTATTAATTACATTAGTCAAAGCTGAATATATATTAAAAGAGCTGCAAGGCACTTAGCAGAGCTCAGTTCACAAGGCTAGATGCTTCAATACAATAGCATGTAAGTGTGTCTGGAAAAGCAGCTGTTTTAACTTCCTTTTGTGGTTGCAGGTCAGACTGAGTTTTGCACCCAAGGAAGGGCTTCCTGCCTCCAACACACACCTGCAACTCCATGCCTCACCAAGGTCCCTGTGTGCCCTCCGTGCTGTGGACAAGAGTGTTCTCCTCATGAAGCCAGAAGATGAGCTCTCTTCCAGCTCTGTAAGCCTTGGTTATTTCTGGTAATGAGCAAGTACAAGAATGAACCAGTTCTTCAACGACGATTAACACCACTATGAACGTATTTTTATAGCTGCATTCACTACACTTGGTTTTTAGAAGCTGGCTTTTATCAAAGGAGTGTTAAGTATGATCCGTGTCCCTGACCTGCCACACTTTTCCCTGGTTGGTTGCATTTCCCCAGGTGTATGATCTTCTCCCAGTGAAGGAACTCCGGAGTTATACCTTCAAGCACTACTACCTGGAAGAAGACGATGTAAACCCTTGCGTGTCACTCGACAACATGTTATTAAATGGATTTGTCTATATACCCATTTCTCCTGATGGTGAAGGTGATGCCTATGACATTCTCAAAGTAAGCTCCAGCCTTTTGTTTTAATTTGTTGTTCCTTTTTGGAATATGGTCTGCTTTCCTCTTCCCTCTGTCCTGAAGGGTTTCTTAGTGAACTTTGCTTTGACCTTGCTAACTTTTGTATGCAAGACATACTTGGGTCCAGGCTCTGCATCTATGTAGCCCATCATTGGTACCTGAGTGCTTCTCTGAACCATTAAAACTTTTAAGGGTCTCCTTATTGCTAGTAGACATACCAGTGAATGGGCTCAAGTAAGGAAAGAATCTTGAGAAGTGACCCCTGGTAACATAATACTAGAAACCCTTCCTCAGTCAGGCATCTTCTCTCTCTGTCCAGTGTAGATAGATCTTTAATAAAGTGCCAGTTACTTTGATAACCTACAGACACACCTATGCCCATCTAGAGAGTCCTGCACAAGCCTTTTTGGGACCTCTATATCTAAAGCTTTTCACATATGTCATTTTCACCCAGGCAGATGTCCCCAAGGTAGACCTGTGGCCTTAGCTTTCCATCTGATCATACCAAGATTTAGCCTTAGGAGGAGTATAACATGATAAAGCCTCAGCATCTGGGTTGAACCAGTCTATCTGGCACTGGTACACAAGACTTTGTTATTCTGGTAGATACCAAACCTAAGTACATCTGCTCTTGACATACTAAAAATAGTTTATTTTCAAAATTGTGTTTGCATATGTTTTGCTCTTCTTTCTCTTTGTTTGTTAGGAACTGGGCTTAAAAGTCTTCACTAGCAGCAAGATCCACAAGCCTGAAATCTGCCAGCATTACTCGGGACACATGATGGAAAGGAGTTACAGTAGTTCTAGTAAGAATGTGTGCTTCATTTTACCTCCCTGCTTCTTTCCTTCTCTCTACTTCTTTGAATACTAATTACGCCAGGCAGACCAGATTCTCTTGTCAGATAATACTGACCTAATTCAGGATCATTCCCTTCTGGCCTCAGTCCTGACATATGAAACTGATACACCCCTGCCTGTTTATCCCTAGCTAGATGATGTGCCTGGCTAGAACCGTGTGACTCGGTGACTCCCATGCCCCCCTCCTACAGTGGGGATCCTGTTGGCACTGAGGCATTCTGCCAACACTGGGTGGACCGTGCCCGCACAAAGTAATGACTTTTTTCCATCTGAGTCCAGTTACGGAAACCTTAAAAAGAAGTCTTTGCACCTCTCCTATGAAGACAGGCTGAGGGAGCTGGGATTGTTCAGCCTGGAGAAGAGAAGGCTCCGGGGAGACCTTATAGCGGCCTTTCAATACCTGAAGGGTGCCTATAGAAGAGCTGGAGAAGGACTCTTTGTCAGGAATTGTAGTGATAGGACAAGGGGAAACAAGTTTTAATTTGGAAGAAAAAAGATTCAGATTAGATACCAGGAAGAAATTCTTTGCTGTGAGGGTGGTGAGACACTGGAACAGGTTGCCCAGGGAAGTTGCTCGGTGACTTGGTGACTCCCATGCCCCCCTCCTACAGTGGGGATCCTGTTGGCACTGAGGCATTCTGCCAACACTGGGTGGACCGTGCCCGCACAAAGTAATGACTTTTTTCCATCTGAGTCCAGTTACGGAAACCTTAAAAAGAAGTCTTTGCACCTCTCCTATGAAGACAGGCTGAGGGAGCTGGGATTGTTCAGCCTGGAGAAGAGAAGGCTCCGGGGAGACCTTATAGCGGCCTTTCAATACCTGAAGGGTGCCTATAGAAGAGCTGGAGAAGGACTCTTTGTCAGGAATTGTAGTGATAGGACAAGGGGAAACAGTTTTAAATTGGAAGAAAAAAGATTCAGATTAGATACCAGGAAGAAATTCTTTGCTGTGAGGGTGGTGAGACACTGGAACAGGTTGCCCAGGGAAGTTGTGGATGCCCCATCCCTGGAGGGGTTCAAGGCCAGGCTGGATGGGGCTGGGGGGTTGGAACTCAATGATCTTTGAGGTCCCTTCCAACCCAAACCATTCTATGATTCTATGATTCTATGATTCTTTGCTTCCAGCAGTCACATTCTAGCCATAACTAGAGGAACAACTAGGGCAAAAGCGGGCCAAGATAAATTAGAGGGTGGTACAATGCAATGGGTAGGTATTTTACCACAGGAGGCTGAGAAATTTGTTTCTGTTCCCAGCTCTCCCATTCACGTGACTATAAAAGGCTGGGTAGATCATGTCACTTCTCTACAGCTTCAGTGACTGTGAAGGTAGAATAATGATACCACTTTTTTGTTTATTTTTTCTCTAAATAGTTCTGATATTAGACAGGCTACATAAAACACTCTCACCTATATCACTTCCAATCCCTAACTTTTCTGGTGCAGTATCCCAGCTCCTGTTAAAAAATTACAGTTTTTGGTCTAGTGATCTCTTCTAGCCTTGTATTCATAACAGAGCAGGTCTTTGGTTTAGACATGCAGGATTTGTCTTCAGAGCATGGCCTGAGACAGCTGGCTGCTTTGAGAAGATTTTTGAGAAGTGTTCTGAGGCTGACGGAAAGGCTTTGATAGAATCGTCTATGTTGGAATGGACCTTTAAAATCATCTAGTCCAAAAGACTTTCATAAGACACAACACTATGCAGCCCTGTGAGAAAGTATCTCCCTGTTCTGGAACCCTTTATATGCTAATGGCCAGAGATGTAAAGACCCATATTCATCTCAAAACAATCTTAGACAGAGGAAGGGAGGGCCAAGTGTGGTTTCTGATTCTGCTCATGTATAAACACACAACTAAATTTAATAAGCTGTGTGCAACTGTAATATCTGGAGGCGGTAAGTTCTACATTTGACTCTGCGTTGCAACAGTAATGTATCATCAATAACATCTTCATACATGGCTCTTTTGGCACTGCTGGGTTGCTAGGGGAAGAACATTCAAACCCATCCAATCTCTGTAAGAAGAGCAGTAACATTAAGAAAAATGAAATATTGAGATGACAACAGAGAAATACATTTGTTTCTAGTGGTCAAGGTTTCAAAGCTGCTCCTTCAGTTTTTAAATTTGAGCTAAGAATAGCCACTACCTGGAAGGAAAATATCCTCCTGATTTAGAATGGAGTTTGACACACCGTTTCCTTTTTTTCTGTCTTTGAATGAATTTGCCAGTCACTGCAATGCATCTGCTTGATGATTTTGACTATGATATGACAGAACCTATGTCTGCCAGCACTCCTATGGAGACCGTCCGGAAGTACTTCCCTGAAACATGGATCTGGGATATAGTTTCAGTGAAGTAAGTGTTTGTGGGAACGTAGAGTGAGGTCACTGGGGCAAAACCTCGGGAGATATTTAAGTCTCAATGGAAATGCCACTATTTCAGTGAGGGATGTTTCTAGTAGACTGAGGGATTTTTCAAGGTCACTAAGGATAGGATGCTTTGGGAGGACATGCAAAAGCCAGTGCCCATATCCCAGGAGTTTGCTGTCAGCAGATGTTGTTCAGTAGGCTGAGAAAAATACAAATTGTCACCAAAATATAACTGAAATCTTGTTCTCCGTCCCTCGCCAGCTCTGAGGGAAATGCTGATCTGGATGTGACCATCCCTGACACCATCACCGAGTGGAAAGCTAATGCATTCTGCACTTCGGCAGACACGGGCTTTGGCCTGTCCCCGACAGTGTCCCTCAGAGCCTTCCAGCCCTTCTTTGTAGAGCTCACCCTGCCCTACTCGGTGGTGCGTGGGGAGTCCTTCACGCTGAAAGCCACCGTTTTCAACTACCTGACCGCCTGCATCAGGGTAAGAGACATCCACAACTTTGCTCAGTCTGACAGCTTAGGGAAGCCTACAATGGGCCACTTACAGCACGGTTTCACAAGCCAGAAGAGTGAACTCCAATTTCATACAGATGTATGTGTGTAGGAATTCTTGGTGTATTCAAAGTTTTGAAAGCTGTGTTTGATTTAGAACCTAAAGCTCTGCTGCTGAGGCCCTCAGCCTTGTCATCACAGATTTATATCATTGTCTACAGAAAGATGAAACTTGAGTTATCCACAGACCACGGCATCATTGCATACCCACATGGAAACACCAGGTTCACCAGGGTGGACACGTCTGTCCAGCCTTTAGTCTCATCTCATATAAACATCTCACAAATTATCACGCCAGATTTGCTGGATTATGCAGACTTCCTGTGATTTATTGTATCTCTCCCTAAGGCACTGAGCAGAACTATAGAGCTTCACTATTCTTATCTGCATTCTTTCACCAACAAAAAAGACGAGACAAATTGGGAGGTGATTCGAACAAAATCTCAATCACCTTTCCTCAGTTTTATACAAATACAGATTTTTTATTCTAAAAGGGATGAAGCTGAAACAAGGAGGAGGACTTATCCAGCTATTCCAATGCACTCTCATTTATTTGCCTGTCTTTCCAATTTTGTTTTCTATTTTCAGGTTCATTATTCCACTCTCCCTTGTTCCCTTACAAGCTTTCCCACTGCTAGTGTTTTACCTCTTCATCTAACTAATCATGAGGGGGGTCTTTCCTGGCTAAGTTTTGCAGCCAATTGCTTTGCCTTTTACTCACACAGCTGGTCCATGCTCTCCATTTTCCCACAATAGATTTCCTTTCCCAAGATACACGTCCTGGTCTCTACACTTACCTTCCCAATCTCTTACAATTGTACATATCTCCAGTCTTTTCCCACTTTATCACTCAGTTTTTGCTCTGCAGTATCCATAAGGTTCTCAGTCCCACAGAATAGCTTGCTCCACTGCCCATTTCCACCGTGCTGCAGTTCTCCAGCTTCTTTGCAATTCCAACCTTCGTGACATCTCTCTGTTCATCGGGCAGGTCAGCGTGTCCCTGGCTGAATCTATTCATTTCCTGGTTACACCACTAGAGAAGCAGGAAGAATCCTACTGTGTCTGCATGAATGAAAGGAAAACTCTGGCATGGGCAGTAACACCAATATCTCTAGGTAAGAGGCTGGACGGCTATCTGTGGATGTCATTAGATCTTTGTTGTGAGGAGCTGGGTGACTCCAAATCTGTCTGGAAGGATATTCTCTATCCCAGAAGTGAGTAGTCCAACCCTGGGGGTTGACACGCTATACTGGGATGCAGTTTCTAGGTCCCAAACAAACTATTTAAGTGTTACGGGACATTGTTTTCGTCGTATTTTAATAGAAATCACAAATTCCCTTGATGCATGCGAAGCACTCGGACATTCCTGTTGTGGAGCTGAGAATGTCTAAGCTAAATGTGGCTGGGTCTGAAATATTTTAATCAAAGCTTGCTTTCTTTGAAGCCTCCCCGAAGAAGGGTGATTCACAAGACCTGCCCCTTCACCGCCCTTCTTGCTGATGGACTAACACCTGCTCAGGTGGCCATCACAAAGGAGGTGGCCTGGAAGGCTGCCACTAGTCCAAGTTTAATTCTCCTCTTGGAGAAGCTTCTCTGTAACACACCAGAGAGTGGCCACACAAACACAAACCCACATTTCCCTGGCAATGCCCGGGCAGGGCTGGTTGACCCCTGTTTCCTCCAGGGCAGGTGGAGTTCTCGGTGAGCGCTGAGGCCCTGCAGGACCAGCAGCCCTGTGGGAATGCCATCGTGGAGACCCCTGAGAAAGGGCGGAAGGACACGGTCATCAGACAGCTGCTGGTGGAGGTATGTGGGCTGCCGGCTTCATGCCGAATTTCATGCTCCACTGCAACAGTTGCTGCATGAGAAAGGTTTTCTGGTTTAGCCACGACAGCAGCAGTAACAGCTCGCGTGACTCTTACTCCGCATGCTTTTATAAAAGAAGCATTGATAGATCTGAGCTGGGTCAATAGAGCCCGTAACTCATAATGTTGCCATCTCATAGTAAAAGCAGGGTATTACATTACATAGTGGGACAGAAATAATGAGGCAGGCAATAATGACAGGCTTGTCCCAGACACATCATCAGGAAGATAAATGAGAACTCCTTAATTTTCCCTGTAATAAATCACGGGGATAGGTTGCAACAGAAACCTTTCGCGTCTCCTCCAGCACATGGCCAGTACTCTGGAATATGGAACAGTCACCACAGCCTACAAATATTTCCGAACAAAACTATCATCACTGTTTTGAATTGGTTTTATTACACTTTTTTAAATGTTCAAAACAGCACGACTTTTTATTTTTGCCTTCTTTCGTACATTTTTTTTTTTCTTAAGCGGTGTTTTGCAATGATAAAACCACAGCTCTTCCCGTGATAAATAGCCAGTCATAAAATTAATCCACAGTATAAAACTCCCTGTAAGATTAATAGCAAACAAAGGGTACTATCTTGTTGTATAGTGAAATTATGTAATATCACATGCCATCATGTTGTCAGTCCTATTAATGACAGGAAGGAATACTCATATTTAACAAAATTAAGCAAAGAGTAATACATAACGCTGTTACTCCTCCTTACATTGCAAACATTCCAATTTTCAGTAAAGGCAGAGCTAGGCTTTGTGCAATATGTAACACCAGAAAATGTTTTGCTAACCTGAATACAACGATGGAAAAACAATCCTATCTGTTAGGCCTTTTTATTATTTTATATTTTTTTTAATTTCGCTTATTTGCAAATGAATTTGATTGTATAGGGTGTTTCATTTATCAGGGCACGAATAACTGTTTAACATTTCAGGAAAACTTCCTAATTTCATTTATGCCTTCAGGGAAAAGCGTTTATTTTGTTCTTTGAGGATACTGGAAGGAAGATCAAAACCCTTAAGTCTTTTCTCCCAGATGGCGCAAGGAGTGAAAATAACCGAATGAGCATTAAAATTACTTCCGGTGGGGTGTCTGAGAGATTACTGGTTTTATCCTGTTATTGTAATGAGGCAACACATGTACAGCAAGCCCTGGCTGGATAGAACCAGAGATTAGCATCCAAGGCTGAACAATTAATTAGCAGGGGTGGGTACAGTGTGACTTGCTTGCTCAGCGGAGCTGCATTGTCCCAAACACAGGGACATACTCCCTGCAGCAGGCATTTCTCCCCAGGAGAGAGAAGGGAAGATGCCAGAGCCCCTGGGGTGTCCTCTTGCCCCTCGGGAAACCAAGCCTTGCCGAGAGCTAGTTGGGAAACAGGATGTTTTTTCACCCAGGAATTTCTCAGCTGGAAAGGAAAGCCTTTCAAATGCTTAGCTTGTACGTTTTAATTTCCTGTTGAAATGTTCAAAATAAAACAAAACAATGGCTTTTTCATTTAGTTGCATTTCAGAATGGCATAAACAAACAAGAAAGTGCCTTTTCAAACAGAAGCATTTAGCTCTGTCGTACTTTATCCTAAAAGCTTTTCTTTTTTCTTTTTTTTTTCCCCTACTCTTTTAATCCTTCACTGCCTTTTCATACTGAAGAATGAGAGACAGTGTATTTTAACTGTGTGAGAAAGTGAAGGTAATACCATCATTTACACCCTGGAAAAATATTTCAGCTGGCAAAAGTTGGGAACCAGTAATGAAGCAATGGGAACTCTCCTATTTGGAGGTTAAAAAAATGGATATGAGGATGTCACTGAAATAAACCCTGACAAAATATGTTTTCTAGTAAATATTTGATTCCTGAGATTTATGCGGAATGTTTTCAACCAGCTCAACAGGAAACAGGACCTCTTTGCTGACTTTAAAATTAGGCTAGAAGTTCCTGAAACAGAGGGATGAGATCACCAGATGACTGTGGCATGTATTTAAATTTGGGGTGTTGTAACGTGTCGTTTGTGGGTGTATTGGAGTGCTCCAGTTGCCACCTGTCACAACTGCTCCTACTGGTGTCCCAGGCACTCATCTGTCATCGCAGCCTGAAGAGTCCTTCCAGACTGGGCAAAGATGGGGAGCACCTTGGAAGCCAGAGCCCTGCGGCTCTATTAGCACTGTTGGTGACATCATCTTGCATGTTACCTACGTCATAACCTGTGAAGGTGTAGGGCCTCTCTCAGTAATAAGAAAGGAAAGAACAGGTATTAAATGTCAATTTTAATCAGCTGGTATATTATAGACCTCAATTATCCTCAGTTCAGCACACCGAGACAAAAACTTTGTAAGCATTTTCTGAAGACTTTTCAGTAGAATGAAGTCATTACCACAAGACAATTTATAAGTATTTAGTGTTCTTCGAGTCCTTTTCGTTTCCCTCTTGATATTTCTTCCTTTTCATTTTTATTGTTGCTGTTTCTCATTTTTTTCTTTTTTTTTTCTTGCTATTTTCCCCAAGCCGGAAGGGATTGAGGTGGAAACTACCTACAACTCTGTGCTCTGTGCAGCTGGTAAGAGCCTTTTGCTTTCTAAGACCTTCTTTGCTGGGGCTGAGACTAAAGACAAAGGGAGAAGACAAGGTTCGTGAATGCCCCGCTCTGAGAAGAAAAGTGTAGGGATTAGATAAAACTGAACAAACTCAATGTATGTATGTATGTATGTCCAATGTATGTATGTATGTCCAACTGGCTATGAAACTAATTCTTCCTAAAGAAGAGCCAAGACTGTAATAGTGCCTGCAATTACAGAGGCAGAAGCCTACCTCTTAGGAAACGAGGCTGGCCAGGTCCTGTAGGGAGAGAATATCTGGGATTTAATAGGGTTGTCTCTCACAATTTTCATGCAACGGGTGTAAAATCACAAGCTGGACTCTGCAGTAAGCCAGGTCTGCCCACTGAAGTGGAAGAGGCCAGAAAAATAGGCTGGAAAGCATATTTGTCAGCCACGGCCAGCTGATAGTGGGGGTCCCCAGTTCCAGAAGGACAGGGAACTGCTGGAGAGGGTACAGCAGAGGGCCACAAAGATGATGAAGGGCCTGGAGCATCTCCCTTATGAGGAGAGGCTGAGGGACTTGGGTCTTTTCAGTCTGGAGAAGAGAAGGCTGAGGGGGGATCTGATCAATGCCTATAAGTACTTAAAGGGAGGGTGTCAAGAGGATGGGGCTGGTCTTTTTTCAGTGGTGCCCAGGGACAGGACAAGACGAAATGGGCACAAACTTGAATATAAGAAGTTCCACCTAAACATGAGGAGGAACTTCTTTACTTTGAGGGTGGCAGAGCCCTGGAAGAGGCTGCCCAGAGAGGTGGTGGAGTCTCCTTCTCTGGAGACATTCCAAACCCGCCTGGACACGTTCCTCTGCAACCTGCTCTGGGTGGACCTGCTTTGGTAGTGGGGTTGGACTGGGTGATCTCCAGAGGTCCCTTCCAACCCCATGGGATTCTGTGATTCTGTACTAGTCCCATGGAGAAGTCTGTGACAGTCTGTGTGTGAGGGTACTGCAGGCCCAACACAAAATGTGCAGAATGGGAAGCTTCCACCACAAATTTACAGGTGAATGTGTTTGTTGAAGGCAGGGAACTCCTGCGCAGGGGATGGTGTCTCACCCTCTTGGCTGCTAGCCATGCCTGTAGATACATCTGGAATTGTAACCAAATTGATGTGTTTTTTATCCCAGAAAAGACAATGTCAGAGGCAGTCTCCCTGGTTCTCCCAGAGACTGTGGTGGATGGCTCAGCCAGAGCATATTTCTCAGTGCTAGGTAAGTGAAGCACTCTTAAAGTGTCACATGCTATTTTGAAACACTGCCATGTTTCTTCAGGCTGTGCTCAGTCTACTGGCAAGCCCTGAACTGTGCTGATTTACACTGGAAATTGTCCCATTCCCCAGGTGACATCATGGGCACTGCCATGCAGAACCTGCACCAGCTCCTCCAGATGCCGTTTGGCTGTGGGGAGCAGAACATGGTCCTGTTTGCACCCAACATCTACGTCCTGGACTACCTGAACAAGACAGGGCAGCTGAGCGAGGAGGTCAAATCCAAGGCCATTGGATATTTAGTGAGCGGTGAGCTGGGACACAGACTTTGCTTCTTTGTTCATTCCTTCTCTTGGCAACTGGATAAGGACACCATTGGCCACTGGCATGTGTGATCTGGGGGAGGTTCCCCTGGTGCATTAAGGGAACATGTGGTAGGTCAGGTGTGTATTATACAATAGCTATAGGAGAGAGAAACCTGCACTCAGGTGGAGATGCAGGGTGAGACAGGACAGCATCCAAACAGGAACAGAGAAAAAGCCCAGGTCTGGCAATAACTCTGAGTGTTCTCCATGAGGAAAGGGATATATGTAATCCATAAATCAGGCTGCAACCATTAATCATGGCAGCTGCTTGTACAGATCTTGGACACTCCTTAGGATTAAGATTTAGACAGTGTCACTCACCTTTGACTAGGTCAGAATTTTAACACACTAGCTAGGACATGTTAGCCGAAATAACACCGGTACTAATGGACACAGTGGGTATCTGCTGACTAACAGGGGATTATTTTTAATCAGTTATTTTGCAGAAAAACTGCACTTCCTCCAATGAAAACTATCCTGTTTTCTGCATCCCTGTCCTGTGTGGGTCTCACCTTTGTATTCAATTCTCCTCCAGGAACTGTTTTCCAGTTTCTCTCTCCAGTCTGGGACACATTTACCTCTCCTCATCAAGTCTAGAGCAGAAAGTGGCAGCAACCACAGATAACCAGTTTCCAGGTGGTTTAGGAGAGAGGAAGAGCACAAGGATGGAGGCACTCAGAGCTGTGGGCTTGCCTGAACTTCCACTGTAGCACTGAGCAGCATAGTTCACACTTGTGCCATTAGAAGGGGGACACCGTGTCCCATGTCTTCTACACATCCTTTGTGTGGCTCCTTGAAAAGCACTGTTACAAGTAAAGCATTCTTCCACTTTCTGTTTCAGGGTATCAAAGGCAATTGAACTACAAACACTGGGATGGTTCTTATAGCACCTTTGGACCCCGTTATAGACAAGTCGGGAATACCTGGTAAGACTTCATTACCATTGGCTTTTTGTTTCTGCTTTTCATGCCCCTGCTTTCCTCAGGGTTCGCTTGTGCTTGGTCATTGTGGATGTTGAAATGAAGGTGGAGATGAAATGATAATCATGGCATCATAGGATAATCATGTGAGATAATGGAGCAGAGAAGGATGCTAAGGGAGATGCCTTTTAGGTTTGCAGTGCTGCACTGACAGCTCCTTACCTCCCCTGACACCCTTCTTCAGCTCAAGTGAGGGTGACCTGAAGGATGCCCTAGCAAGTTCTTGATAGCAGAAGATGCTGATGAATCCCCAGAGTGCTGTTGACCACCTACCCGCAGCCCTCAGGGCTATGAATGGCTGGCTTCATTTACCATTGGTCTCACATTTACCATAGTGTCTCACCAAGACACTAAGCTGGCTGGCAGTTTCGAACCTGCCCCTCTGATCTCATCCTGTAGCCTCTACTGCTTTCCTCCAGAACAGTGATGCCCACATGGAACCTATGACGGATACCAGGGCCTGCTCAGGATGTCTCAGTTCCCTCTGTCACTTACAGGCTCACAGCCTTTGTCCTCAAGTCCTTTGCCCAGGCCCGGTCTCACATCTTCATAGATGAGAAGCACATCGAGGATGCTTTGGTCTGGCTCTCTCAAAAGCAGAAGGAGAACGGCTGCTTCCGCAGTTCTGGGACACTCCTGAACAACGCCATGAAGGTAACACATCTGCCTGGTTGGCTCCATGTGGGCTTTGTCAGGCTGGAACTCGACCATAAGTCACTCTGGGACCAACAAAGCTATCTGACCCCTTGGGGTTTGAGGGAGGAGGAGAGGGAGTTAAATATGTGAGCTATCACAGAACCAAGAAGAAGCCCAGAGCACCTTCTGAAGGACTTACCCTGAGAAGGAAGCTAGGAAGAACTTGTCCCTGCAGGCTGTAGACGTGTAGCAGGGAGAAGCCAGTGGTGCTGTGTGGGACCAACATCTACTTCTGTGGTTCCCTGCAGGGCGGAGTGAACGATGAGATCACGCTGACGGCCTACATCACCATCGCATTGCTGGAGATCCCTCTGCCTGCAACCGTATGTGTCTGCACCCCAACCCAAGCCACAGATGGTGTTAACCTCCCCTACTAGTGGCCCCCCAGATTATCAGGTCCCATTGCCTTTTGAAAGAAGAAATCTGAATATTCTTTCTGTTCAAGCCTAAACTGGAATAACATTTTTTCCTCTATTTTCCTCCCCTGTCCAGTCCTGTCTCCCATATACACATTCCACATAATCTTTTTCTGAATTCTTTCGTGGAGAATCAAGTTTTTGCTCCTTTAAAAGAGTACAACTTGGATTAACAGTTAAATTATATCTCTGAAATGAGCCAAATAGATTTTCTACACCCAGAGAAACCTCTTTTTGTTTGTGGGAATAGCACATTCCTCTTGAGCCACTCGTGTGAGCCAGTTGTGTTGACACAACGGCACAGGTCTGTAAAAACATGTGGCACGTTCAGGGACTCATTCTCATTTTCTCTGCCTCTTCTAGACTGTTTTATGGGAAAACCCCATCCTTAATGCTTGGGGAATACGGTATACCTACAGGGAATACCATAAGCAGTGGTGTGTGAAAAGCCTGAGGCCTATTTAAAAGAGATGTGGGTTTGGTCATTCTGATCCCTGAGTCGACCTGTGATCCCCTCGCTGTCAGACAAGCCCCTGGTGCAGGTAAAATTGGGGAGTGAATTGCAGCAGGAGGACTGCTGACCCAGGATGGTTGCCAGGCTGCTGTAACCCTTCTGCTCCAAATGCAGTAGGGACTATTTTTGCATTGAAAGTTGGTTGTTTTTTTTTTTTAATGTATAGTGAAAATGAGCAGAAGGAATTATTTTGTCAGTAGGATGACAGGGATGACATCAACCTCACCAGAAGAGTATTCTTTCTTTGATATGTGCTGTGTTTAGAAGGCAAGCCCGCAGGCAGAACTGTATCAGATAACAAGGATGTTCTTCATCTTCCTGTCTGAGCCTAAAAGTGCCACTAAATGTGGGGGGTTTTGTCAGAATCTGATAGGGATATGGGTGCACTTCAGGTTAAGCTGCCTGAACTCCTGCACAGCCCATATTTAATGCTATTGGAAAGCATACCGAGTATTTCTGTGAGTAAAGTAAGCCTTATTAGATCCCTCATAAAAAAACCCCTTACTAATACTATCCTGAGCATGTGTATCTCCTGCTGCGTCCTGTCATTAGACTGAACTCCTCCCCAACACTTGCCTTACAAAGAGTAGTAAGCATGGGAAACCTTAGGTGAGGCACAAACCCAACCAATTTTTTTGTTGTTGTTGCTGTTATTCTTTGGTTTCTCTAAAGCAGCTGAATTGCTTCTCCAAAAGTGACCACAAAAGATTTCATCACACCCGGTAAAGGCAAAGTACAAAGCCACTGAAAAATAAGTCTTTTCCTCCTGGGCCATTGATCAAGCTGTAAACGTGCTGTTAGGCTTCAGATCATGGCACGGCCCCCCGCCGTGTTAGTGCTTCAATTTTATGCCAGTTTTTCCATCACAAATGAGGAATAGTCATGTGTCCTGCTGAAAGGTCATGGGGTCACAGTTTCTGTTACTTAGAGCTATGTAAAGTAGCTACATTTTGCTTTGCTTTAAAGACTGTGTTCTGATACCATAATTGAGATTCTGGCTTCAAAAGAGCATGCCTTGTTGGTAGTAACACAAAAGCTATTCCATAAAATAGAAAAAAAAATATATATTCTTTCTTGTGCAGAGAGAGAATTTACCTCCACACTAGAAGCTACATTATCAAGTTTCAGCAAAATGGAATTTTTTCAGAAGGCCCCGGAAAGGGGGAAGTAAACAATTAAAAGGAAAGGATGGAGCAGAGGGTGAAAGCACAGAACAGTCTCACGGTGATAGATAGAGGAGGAAAGCAAGTATCCAGAACATCTAAAGAGAGGAGGTGTATGAGAGAACTCCCCTTGTCCTGAGACACAATCAGACCAGAAATTCTTCTTGAGGCCCCGCTTCACAGTCTTTAAAAAAAACTGGGGAAAAAAAACAGTACAACAAGATGTATTGAAGAAAAGCATATACAAGATAAGGAAGAGCCTCTGGCTGCCCATTCGTCCCAGGAAATATTGGACCTAGAGGGAAAGGGGTACGCAATGGTACCATCTTTGTCAGACAGGAGAGTGGGGATGACAAGGGTCCATAGGTACCATCCCAGTCCTGTTGTCTTAAGAAGGACCTCAGTGTGAGCTCTGGCTGCTCTAGCTCAGTCTCTCTCTCCTCCCAGCACTCGGTGGTGCGTAACGCTCTGTTCTGCCTGGAAACAGCATCAAATGAGAAAGAAAACCACGTGTACACCAAGGCACTGATGGCGTACGCCTTCGCCCTGGCAGGGAAGGAAGAGAAGCGGAAGGCATTGCTTGGCTCCCTGGAAAAGGAAGCTGTGAAGAAGGGTGAGTGCTCCTGCTGGGACAGCTCTGCCTTCCAACCCACTGGCCTTACACCTTCCCTTGACAAAATGCCTTTCGTCGGTTGGGAGAGGGATGCAGGAGACGGACTCTGTGGGTGGGGAAAGGTGGAGGGAGAGGAAGGACCTGTGCAAAGGGGTTGCGTTTTTCAGAACTCCCTCATAAATGTCGGTATGAAGCTGGAGTCTGGGGTAAAGCGGTGTCCAGGGCTGGGGACTGAGCCTCAGCAGGCTCAGACTAGTTGTAAACCCCCAGCAAGCGGACACCTAACCCTTCCTGCCTCATCCTACGTGACCGATGCATTGTGGAGGCTCTGTCCTCTCTGCTGGACCAGCAGCAGACCGGGAACCGCCTTGCAATGACTGCTACTAATTGCCTGTGTGCTTGTCTCCACTCTCCCTGCCTCCTGTGAAGATGGGTCTGTTCATTGGCAGCGGCCTGGGAAGGAGCCAGAGGCTGATCTCCCGTACTATCGCTACCGAGCTCCCTCTGCTGAAGTGGAGATGACGGCCTACGTGCTCCTGGCTCACCTCACCACGCAGCCGGCGCCTTCCCAGGAGGAGCTGTCGTTCGCAGCTCTGATTGCAAAGTGGATCAGCGGTCAGCAGAACCCCAACGGAGGCTTCTCCTCCACCCAGGTGAGCTGCTTCCCTCCCGGGACCTGGCACATCAATGTCACAAGATGGGAAGTGTCACAGACCCAGGTGGGAGCTCAGGAAGGTTCAGCAGGGCAGGGATGTAGCCCTACAGCGTGTCCCCGCAGCACCTACCGTGGTTGCCAAGTTCTCAAGAGGCTTGTGGCTAGTACCTCAGGTGGTGCCTCTGGGAATGACCTGGTTTTCTGGACACAGTAGGGACACAAGGGACGTATGTCTGTGCCATCGGAGGGGGCTCCCACTGCAATTGCTTTGTGCTTCTGAAGTTGCTCCTTCACCCTGGGGCGAGCGAGTGAGGGCTGGGCAGGGCTCCACGCCAGGGAGCTCAGGGATCCTGCAACGGCCGAGCAGAGGACACAGGGAGGGAACGGACACGTGCAAACGCTGCTCCTTCCCTCCCTGCTTTGTCCTTAACGCTGGAGAAAGCGAGGAATGGAGGGGAAGGGGCCCAGCGAAGGGCAGGCTGTGGGAGGACAGGCGGTGGGAAAGGCTGACTGTGTCCCCCTGGGCGCCGGGACCTGTCTCTTGCAGGACACAGTGGTGGCTCTCCAAGCCCTGTCCCTGTACGGAGCCGTCACCTACGCCAAGAGCGGAGCAGCTGCCAAAGTCACCCTGCGGTCCGGAGGGGACTTCCAGCAAGACTTCCAAGTGGATCCCACAAACCGGCTGCTGCTGCAGCGCGTGGCCCTGCCCCGGGTGCCCGGGGACTACAGCACCGAGGTGTCTGGAGAAGGATGTGTCTACCTGCAGGTGAGGGTGAGGGGGGCAGGCGCCATCCTGGGAGGGGAGCCCCTGGCTGGGCAGGAGGGACACGGAGGGGCAGGAGCGGGAGGGGAGGCTCTGGGGGGAGTGGAGCTGTGTGGAGGAGAAGGAGCCGGAGGACGGGAGGGAAGGACCCGGCAGCGTGGAGGGGCTGTGAGAAGGGGAGAAGGGGGGAGGTGGGACGGGGAGAGGATGGTCTCTCTCCCGTGCTGAGCACACACGCTCACACGGAGCTGCTGGCTCTCCCCTAGACAAGCCTGAGGTACAACGTGCAGCCCACGCAGGAGGACGCACCCTTCTCCCTCCACGTGTACACCATCCCAGAGACATGTGCAGACTCCAGGGCTCACAAGGCCTTTGACATAGGCATAAACGTCAGGTGAGTCTGCCCTGGGGTCTGAGCCTTCCTGAGAAGCCACAGCGGCCGGAGGAGTTCTGGTGGTCCCAGGCAGAGCCAGTCTGGAAGCCCTGGAGGGGCAGGGCACCCCCTGGAGAAGTGGGCAGGAAGCAGCCGGGCTGGGAGGAGAGGCTGGGGAGGAAGGACAAGCCCTGCAGGGATGGAGCTGTGGGAGCAGCCCAGAGCTGGGCTAGTGAGAGGCTGCAGAGATGACTAGCAGAGCCTGGCATGGCTGGAGAAGGTGGTGCTGGACTGCCAGGAGGTGGTGGGGAGCTAAGCGTTACAGAAACGGTGGAAGCTTTGACTTGAGGTGCACTGAATCTTTGTCACTTGGTTCTGTAGCTACACCGGGGAGCGCAATGCTTCCAACATGGTGATTGTTGATGTGAAGATGCCATCAGGATTCATCCCCGTCAAGTCCTCCGTGAGGAAGGTAGGAGCCTGTGTGAAGCCCATCTTTCGGTATATCTGCCCTACATAACTTTCCTTATTTAAAGGAGCATCTATTTCTTCTCCTGCTATGTTCTCCACTGCTAGACTTGTCCCTCTTTTCCTCGAGTTCTTCCACCCCTTAGCTGAGGAGGAGGGTTGATTGAGGGATGCCAGCAGCAGCACCCCCTCATCCACTTGCGGTAGTTTGCAGTAGCAAAAATGTATGAACAGTTTGGCCCAGAGACCGAGAGCTGGAAGGAGACCATCCAGCCTAGTTGCAGGGACTCAGTAACCTTTGGAGATGTACAACAGCTCAGTGCAAATCTCAGATGTGTCAAGGAAGTGCAAGAACTTGCAATGGTGGCAACTGGGGGAAGCCTTACTCTGTGGGGGCTTCACACAAGCGTGTTTGCCCAGTTCCCTGGGAAGCACTCTCCCCCTGCTTAACTCCTCAGCACCCACCTGCTGAGCTTCTAGGGACGGGAGGAAGCTTAGAGGAGTTGAAGGAGAGTCAGACGAGCAACCTCTTCCATGTCTCCCCTTCCCAGCTCTCAAACGCCTGGTTTCACCACATCCAACGGACAGAAGTGAGCACAAACCACGTTCTGCTGTACCTAGAGCAGGTGAGGACTGGCCTGAGGTAGCGGCATGCATGCAGATGGAGAGCAACGCCAAGCATCTCCGGGCTTGTGAAAAGAACCATAAACCTCTCCGATACAGACCTTCTCGCTGTCTCACAGGAGACACCTCTGCCCCAGCCCCCAGCAGCCCTCCTCTCCGGGGCCCTGACCTCCCCCCCCGGCCGGGGAAAGGCCCCAGGGGTTCCCCTTCTCCCTCGGCCCGGCCGGCAGCCCCCGCACCCCGCAGGCCCGGGCACGAGGCCGAGGGAGCCGGCGGGCCCTGCGGAGGCACCGGGCAGCCCGGGGCAGCGCCCGGCCGCCCCCCAGCCCCCGCCGCTTCCCTTCCCCAGCTGAGCAGCGAGACCCTCAGCTTCTCCTTCGCGCTGGAGCGGGACGTCCCCGTGCGGGGCCTCAAGCCGGCCCAGGTGAAGGTCTACGACTACTACGAGACCGGTGAGTGAGGGGCTGGCGGCGCCCAGGGGACCCGCTCCTCCCCCCGGACCGGGCCCCGCCGCGCCCCCGCGCTGCCTCAGCGACCGGGACCGGGCCCGGCCACAGAGCGCGGCCCTGAGCGGCTGCCAGGCGGCCACGGCGCTCCGTGTGTGTGAGTGTGTCAGAGAGTGGGTGTGTGTCTCTGTGTGTGTGTGTCTGTGTGTATGTGTCTGTCAGAGTGTGTGTCTCGGTGTGTGTGTGTCTGTGTCAGATAGTGTCTGTGTGTGTGTCAGTGTGCCTCTGTGCACGCGTGTCTGTGCCTGTGTGCGCGTGTGTCTGTGTGTATGTCTGTGCCAGTGTGTGTGTCTCTGCCAGTGTGTCAGTGTTTCTGGGCGTGTCTGTGTCTGTGCCAGTGTGTGTCTGTGTGCATGTCTGTGTCAGTGTGTGCGTGAGCATGTATGTGCATCTGTGCCAGTGTGTGCGTGCGTGCATGTGTGTCTGTGCCAGTGTGTGTGTCTGTGCCAGTGTGGGGATGTGTGTCTGTGTGTGTGTCCGTGCCAGTGTGTGTGTGCATGTGTGTGCATCTGTGCCAGTGTGTGCGTGCGTGCATGTGTGTCTGTGCCAGTGCATGTGTGTGCGTGTCTGTGTGGCTCTGTGTGTGTGTGTGTGTGCATGTCTGTGCCAGTGTGTGTGCACGCGTGTGTGCATCTGTGTCAGTGCGTGCATGTCTCTGCCAGTGTGTGTGTGTCTGTGCCAGCGTGTGTGTGTGTCTGTGCCCGTGTTTGTGCACGTGTGTTTGTGTGTGGGGGGGGGTCTGTGCAGTGTGTATGTGCGTGCGTGTGTGTGTCAGTGTGTCGGTGTCCCCCGTCCCCGCTGCGGTGCGTGGGGAGGAAGGTGCCGGAGCAGCCCCTGGGCTCCCTGTGGTGCAGAGCTGCCGGGGCTGCCGGTGCGGGGCGGCTCTGCCCGGCTGCTGCCGCCTCCAGCCGGGGGGGACACGGGGGCTCCCCCCACCCTGGGGGCTCAGGGGGAAGCTGGGATGGCGGCAGAGGCCGGGGGGGGCTGGGAGAAGCGTCTCTCTGCCACAGCCCGCTCCCTCCCTGCCCTTCTCTTTTCCAGATGAGTTTGCCACCCAGGAGTACACCGCGCCCTGCGCCGCAGGTAGGGTGCTGAGAGTCCTTCCCTTCCTTCATGTCATTTTCGGTCTTCCAGCCAGCGCTTGTCTCTTTCTGCTCAGTGGGCGTTTTGGGTGAGATTGGCCAAACTCACCGGCACAGATTTTGCACGCAGAACCGGGAGCGCAATGTTGTTGACTCATTCAAAATCCACAATCCCTGAAATCTCGGAGTGGTTTCCACAGTCAGGTTCTCCTGGCTTCCGTGAAGGTTGTGTCCCTACTGTTCTGTTGCCGCCCCTTGGACTTTTTCTCTGAGCTCAAGTTTTACATCGTTCTTCTTGTCTCAGATCTGACATATGTTCTGGTCCTTCCTGAGAGTTCCAGCCCATGTAGTTGTGGGACCATCCTGAGGGCATTTGGCTCTTTCAAACCACCAAGCAAACTCCTCGCCTAAAGCGCTCTCTCTAGAGCAACAGAGCAAAAGATACCCCATCTAGCAGTATGGGGTACCCCATCTCATCGTGGTCCGACCTATGATTTCATGCCACGCTCCAGAACCTCCTTCCCAAGCCCAGCATACCCTCTCACTAAAGCTCCAACGCAGTGCTGCTCTTAGCCCCTCGCCTCCTACTCTTGACCGTGGAGCAGTAGGGAGTCCATATGACGTAGGAATCCCTCCCAACCTTTGCTATGGGAGAGGTATGTTTTTGGCTCTTACAGGAACTTGGCCTTGCCTCTCTTGTAGGTTGACAGAAAACTGCCCTGGTGGTAGACTCCCACAGCCATGTCACTCGTCTGTAGGGGTGGGTTCATACTTCTACCATATGGCACCCTAGTCTGCTTAGCAACCCTATGTGGCCAAGCCCACGGTGCTGGCACATTGCAGCATGCCTTTAAGTTACGCCATCCTCCCGAGAGATGGCAAGTTTGCCTTCAGTAGCTACTCTCTGGAGCAGCAGCTGCTTCCTGCTCACCTACCCTGCTGCCCAAGCCAGGCCAGGAAGGGTTCTCAGGAGGTGGCTATTTATTCCTCATGACCGTAGGCAGCCAGCCCTCAGTCTTTCTTTGAAGCCCAAGCTAGTGGGACAGAGAGGCCATGAGCTTTTTGGGAGGTTCTCTGCAGTACAAGGCCACACGTGTTTTGTTTAGGAGCACAGGTAATGTAGGAACCTCAGTGGGAGGCCCTGACCAGCGATACTTTTCCTGTCTTATATGGAGTCTTCCAATCTGAAGAGTAGCAGGTGTGACATCCCATCAGTTGCCCAGTTTCAGGCGTTTGGAATATGGAGGCTTCTGGAAAGTATTGAGACCCTGTGAAGTGTTTTTTCACAGGGCTTGACTGTGGCATCAGAGAACAGGGAGAAAGAGATTTGGACTTGAGGAAGGCAAAAGCTTTGTCTCCTGCTGGTGGTAAATGGTGACTTTTATCTCCTTTAGTGTTCTTATCTGGTGTCCTAGAAAAGAGCCCCAGCTCCCACGCTGTTACTCCATACTGCTGGCTAACCTTAGGCTCTTAGGTTGGCATAGGTACAGCTGTGTTCTGCTGGTTCTGGATCAACAGCCTCTCTTCATAGAAGAAAAGGTGCCTAAGTCCTAAGGTAGACACTAGTAAAACATTTCCAAAGGTGTGGTCTGGTTATCTAGTCTGAGACAAGTGGAGAGGCTTTAGATTTTAGGCTGCTCTACCCCATGTCCATTAAATGGCAAATATTTTATCTTCCTTGGAAAGGATGATAGGAAGTTGCTAGTTGAGAGGTCCACCCACTGCTGTAGGTGTCCAGAGGTGGTCTGCACTGACTAAAAGACAGATCTCAGTTGCAAAGCAGAAAGCTTCCTTCCCTGCCCTGGATAGTACTGGTGCAGAAGATTCCTTCTGGTGCAGAACATTCCTTCTACTCTCTACAGAGAAATAAACACACTTTAAGAGCATGTCTCATTAGAGTCATAGAGTCATAGAATGGTCGCGCTGACTAAAAGACAGATCACAGTTGCAAAGCAGAAAGCTTCCTTCCCTGCCCTGGATAGTACTGGTGCAGAAGATTCCTTCTGGTGCAGAACATTCCTTCTACTCTCTACAGAGAAATAAATACACTTTAAGAGCATGTCTCATTAGAGTCATAGAGTCATAGAATGGTCCAGGCCAGAAGGGACCTCCAAAGGTCATCTAGTCCGACCTCCCCACAGTCAGCAGGGACACCCCCAACTGGACCAGGTTGCCCAGGGCCTCGTCGAGCCTCTCCTTGAATATCTCCAGGGAAGGGGCCTCAACCACCTCCCTGGGCAACCTGTTCCAGTGCTCCACCACCCTCACAGTGAAGAACTTTCTCCTAATCTCCAATCTAAATCTGTTCCCCTCCAGCTTAAAGCCATTTCCCCTCGTCCTGTCACTACAGGCCTTTCTAAACAGGCTCTCCCCAGCCTTCCTGTAGGCTCCCTTCAGGTACTGGAAGGCTGCTATTAGGTCTCCCCGGAGCCTCCTCTTCTCCAGGCTGAACAACCCCAGCTCCCTCAGCCTGTCCTCGTAGCAGAGGTGCTCCATCCCCCTGATCATCCTTGTGGCCCTCCTCTGGACCCTCTCCATCAGGTCCATGTCCTTCCTATATTGAGGGCTCCAGACCTGCACACAGCACTCCAGGTGAGGTCTCACCAGAGCAAAGTGGCAGGATCACCTCTCTGGATCTGCTAGCAATGCATCTTTTGATGCAGCCCAGGATGTGATTGGCCTTCTGGGCTGCAAGTGCCCACTGCCTGCTCATGTCCAGCTTCTCATCCACCAGCACCCCCAAGTCCCTTTCCTCAGGGCTGCTTTCTAATACCTCACCCCCTGGTCTGTATTGATGGCAAGGATTGTTCTCACCCAGGTGCAGAACCTTGCACTTGTTCTTGTTGAACCTCATGAGGTTCACCTGGGCCCACCTCTCCAGCCTGTCCAGGTCCTTCTGGATGACATCCCATCCCTCTGGTGTATCGACAACACCACACAGCTTGGTGTCATCTGCAAACTTGCTGATGGTGCCTTTAATCCCTCTGTCTATATCACTGATAAAAATGTTAAACAGTATCGGTCCCAGCATGGACTCTTGAGGGACACCACTTGTCACTGCACATTGCTGCAGTGAACGTCCTTGCTGCCTGTTTGCATGTGCTCCTGTGTCCATTACAGTTGTGAAAAATTCCATTTGGCTTATCTCTCCCAGTGGGTCAGAAAGAGTCTCAGCCCTCTCTCAACCTCACGTGGTTTTGAAGGTGACCTGAGTGTTGTAGTGCCCATGGATGACCCTCAACCCTGGTCAAACAGCACCTCACTTTCCTGTAGAGTGCTTCACACACAGCCTGGCTTCCCAAACCCCCACCTTGCTCTCTCTGTCTGTCAGCCTGAGAGATGGAAGTGGCATATCTCTCTAACTCCTGTACCCTCCATCTCCTTTCATCCTTGCAGAGGAAGTAGACCAGGGCAACGCATGAAGAACACTCCCATGTTGCTGGGTCCCACCTGCCTCACTGCTACCATCTGTGGAGAGTACGGAGTGACAGATCAATAGTACCTGCAAGGAATGGGAAATTAACTTTGAAAATAAATTAACTGTACTCACCAATGATTGCTGAACAGTTTATTCCCAATCCTGTTTTTTCCTGCTCAGCCTCCAGTCACAGCTTTAACCTCCCTGGCTTCTTAGGTTGAAGAGCATCCCATCCAGCCACGCCGGTGTGCAGGGCAATAAGGCTGACAAGTGAGAAAAAAAAGGAAGGGAAAAAAAAAATAAAAAGAGGACAGCATAATTTAAATTGGGCTCAGCCTTTCTAATGTAGTCCTGTCAGTGTCAAATACTCTGTGCTCCATAAACAACCCTCCCAGGATTGTCTCTTGGTTGTAGAAGAGTGGGAGGAGATACACAATCTGCCCTCTTCTAAGGTTGGAGTGTGCACGGGGGGCAGGAGGGATGTGTGTGTGCATTATGCCTTCAGCTGCTAATCCATAACCTGTTCTCCAGTTGAAGCTTGGGCCTTCTTGTGGAAACCTCCGTATCTTGTGCCTGCTGTTTCTGGGAGATTCCTAAGGAGTGGTGGGTAAACCCTCTTTTGGCAAGCAGCTTGGCCTAGAAGCTAATGGCACTTGCCAGTAACCTACCTAAGTCTAGTTTAAATGGCATGTTTATTTAAATCTTAAGAGTTGCTTCAGTGAAACTGTCCATAGTCCTCATAGATGCTACCCAGAATGCTCCCCTTTTCTTGGTCTTGTCCCATTAATTTCTGGGTTTAACTTTTGAATGGCAGAAGGTTCTTATGTGACTGTTTATTCTCGTGAAATGCTTATTGTTAGGTATCGTGGCTTACTGTCTATCCAAAGTATGCACAACTAGTTGTTCCATCCAGTTTGTTTTTTTTTTTCAGCCTACCTATCCAAACAGTGTTATTGAGAACAAATAAAGTTCTTCATCTATTTTGCTAGATATTAATATTATCTCACTTTGTCTCCTGTGGTGTTTGGCATTTACTCACTCAAGACCTTTTTGACAGCTCATATGCAGAGAAGTCTATATGGAATAAACTGGCTTCGGTGAAAGCTGAGCAAAATTTCTAATCAAGCATGAATACTAATTGCATTTTGTTTTGATTTCGAAATAGTCAACCCTTCTAATTTCCAACCGCGAGGCAATTACTGTTCCAGGTTCTCAAAGCTTTTGGTTGCTGAATGAAAACTGTTTTGATTTTAGACCATTGTGATTTGCCTTTGGAGCGTGCAGTGCATGCTCCGTGGGGATAGAAATTCAGGGTTCAGACGTTCCTGTACTTCCTTAAGGTGGCCTTGCTGAAGTTTCCTACACGGTACGCCCGCTTTGGAGCGTGCAGATAGAAATTCAGGGTTCAGACCTTCCTGTACTTCCTTAAGGTAGCCTTGCTGAAGTTTCCTACACGGTACGCCCGTGGAGGACCTCACAAGCACGTGACTCTGCTGATTCACAGCCTAGTCAAGCAGGGAGATGTTAAACTGCTAGTCAGGAAGCCCCGAGTGACAAAGTGATGTGGCTGCCCATGGGCAACACTTAGGGGTTGTCTAATTTAAACGAGGCGGCAGCAAATCATGATGTTAATGGCAGAAAGCCATTATCCATTTTTTTTGTGAATGAAACATACTCCGTCGATTTCACAGACTTTTAAATCAAGTTTTCACCGTTATGACTTTGTTTCATTTGAGGCAGAGAGGATCCAACACCGTAACCACGTAGAGTACTCACCAGAAAGTGAATGAGAAGGAAGGAGCTGCTGCCATCCATCTCCAGCCAGCTGTAGAGGCTGTGTATTTGCAGACCTGTATGCACAAGTTTGCAGACCTGGCCCTTTTGACCCTGCTTGTCCCTAACCAACAGTCTCTGCTGGGACTGTGTCTCTCCAGCACAGTCAGTCTCTCATGACCCCATAGCAGTGGGACAGCTATAAAAGGGGCCAGAGCAAAACACTTTCCTCACCCAGTGAGGAATTCTAGCTCATCAAGGGGAAAAAGGGCCTTGAGGCACCCATGTGGACGATGACAACGTGAAGAGCTTCAAGGCCACTGAAACAAATGTTAAGTTCTTTGCTGTATTGTTGTATTTTTGACAACCAGGGTCTGTGTATGAAGTTCTTTGCTGCATCGTTGACTTGTATTTTTGACAACCAGGGTCTGTGTATGTGAAAGAAGCCCCTGGAAGGACTCCTATAGGTGTGTTTGCTCAAGTTGACGTTGGCAGGGTCAAAGGCACCTCTGCACACAGAGCCTGTGAAAGAAGCTGCTGGAAGGACTCCTATAGGTGTGTTTGCTCAAGTTGACGTTGGCAGGGTCAAAGGCACCTCTGCACACAGAGCCATGTAAATAAAATAGACAGGGTGCCATATGACCTACTGAACGAAGGCTGATTGCCTCTGCATCCCTGGGGGAGAGCTAGTCTGGGGACAATGGGATCCTTCAGAAAAGCCACACGCAAACAGCTTAACCCAAGCTACCAGATGGGCATCCAGAGCCTCCCCTCTGAATTCTGCCAAAGCACTCTAATCCTAGGGGAGGGAGTAAAAGAACCTGTATTAAAATTACTCAAAAAAAAAAAAAAACAACAACCCCAAAATAGATCTACAGGCCTCCACTGAGGAGAACGGGATAAAGTTCTCATGAAAAATGTAACCCCAAACAACCCCAAAATAGATCTACAGGCCTTCACTGAGGGGAACGGGATAAAGTTCTCATGAAAAATGTAAGGAGTTTGGCTCATAAGGTGGTTCTTGGTTGAAATTCTGACTTATGACACAGTTCAGTTCCCCATCTCTCTCTGCTTTCACGTCAACTGTTCAGGAATAAGCAATGTCTTCACTGCCAGAATGGGAAAGTCTACAGGTCTTCCCTGCACCTCTGTCTGCCCTGCTGTGAAAGATCAGATCCCACAGGCTCACACTGTGCTTCCCACCTCGCAGCAGCGATTTCAGCAGGATCAAAGGCAATATATAACCTAACAGCAGCCTTCCAGTACCTGAGGGGGGCTACAGGAAGGCTGGGGAGAGCCTGTTTAGAAAGGCCTGCAGTGACAGGACGAGGGGCAATGGCTTCAAGCTGGAGGGGAACAGATTTAGATTGGAGATTAGGAGAGGGTTCTTCACTGTGAGGGTGGTGGAGCACTGGAACAGGTTGCCCAGGGAGGTGGTTGAGGCCCCATCCCTGGAGATATTCAAGGTGAGGCTTGACGAGGCCCTGGTCAACCTGGTCTAGTTGGGGGTGTCCCTGCTGACTGCGGGGAGGTCGGACTAGATGACCTTTGGAGGTCCCTTCCGGCCTGGGCAATTCTATGATTCTATGATATGCGGGCAGAGGTTTACATCCAAGGATTATCTTGCAGAAAACGCACACTTTTAGAGGAAAGGTGCCAAGGTTCCAGTGCATAACGGATCAGAGAGGATTTCCTCTCCTCCTGGAGAACTGGCAAGTATGGAGACGAACCTCCTGTGCCAAAAGCCTTCTGATACTCCTGAGGAACTGGCAAACACTGCCTTGCCGTGAATGGCTCTGGATTTAAATCCAAGATACAAGACACAGTAACAAAAAAATAAAGCCAGAGGCATCTGATGAGAATCAAGACTCGATTTATTTACAGCGTTACTTCCTTTTTGGTGTTGAGGTGTCCTCATCTAACATCTCAATGGGCCCACTCAACAAGAAGATCTCCTAGAGGCGGAGACACACGAGTTGATCCAGCAAGGCTCAGACAAGATGCTCTCTTCAGGCATTTCCCTGATCAGCCTCAGCTGGAGGTGAGAAAAGGTGAGTGAGGTAAGTATCCTCCTGCGGAGGCCGTGTCTAGAGCCCTGGCCATCTTTCCTGTGTTCTGGCGGCTATGCCAGTCCAAGCCCTGTTAAAATCTGTGAAACTGCTTCACCTAAAAATACCCAGTTGCAGACAGATGACAGAATGGGAATGGCTGGACACGTTCAAGATGTCCATGCTACAGAGAGGAGAGGAAAGGTAGAGATATCCTGGAGATACATGAGCTATCCCAGTATACATTCTCTCTGAGGATCTAGGTTTCCCAAGAAAAGGGAAAAAATAACCCAGGGCTGAGCCTGAAAGGTCCCCACTGCAAACATGTGAATAACGTCAACATTCCACCCCTGTGTTCGGGATACAATCCCTCAGTACCCTCCTGTGTCTGCACCACGGCAAAAGTGGCCCTGAAAAGGGCAGAAATGCAAAGTGTTCAAAATGCCACGCGTGGTTGTTCAGTCCCACGGGAGATTCCAGCCTTATTTCTACAATGTGACACACACCCCCAAGAAAAGGCAAGCGCCTCGGTGCGAATGAAGGCAGGAAGGCTGAGATTGGGATTCTCAAGTGAGGCACGATGAAAGCTGCACCTGCCCTCGCAGAGTACACGGGGTGGCAGCATGGCTTTTCGTCTCTGTACCCACAGAGTCACGTTTGGAGACTGCAACAGGCACAGCGAGGATAAATGCTGACAGCACACCCAAGCTGAGGAAACCCCAGCTCTGCAAAGACCCTCATTCAAGACAACCTGCAGCAGCCTCAGTTCCTTCTGAGCACCCTACCTGCGGCGCAGGGCGCGGTGTACTCCTGGGTGGCAAACTCATCTGGAAAAGAGAAGGGCAGGGAGGGAGCGGGCTGTGGCAGAGAGACGCTTCTCCCAGCCCCCCCCGGCCTCTGCCGCCATCCCAGCTTCCCCCTGAGCCCCCAGGGCGGGGGGAGCCCCCGTGTCCCCCCCGGCTGGAGGCGGCAGCAGCCGGGCAGAGCCGCCCCGCACCGGCAGCCCCGGCAGCTCTGCACCACAGGGAGCCCAGGGGCTGCTCCGGCACCTTCCTCCCCACGCACCGCAGCGGGGACGGGGGACACGGACACGGACACACACACGCACGCACATACACACTGCACAGACCCCCCACACACACAAACACACGTGCACAAACACAGGCACAGACACACACACACACTGGCAGAGACACGCACGCACTGACACAGATGCACACATGCGTGCACACACACTGGCACAGACAAGCACACACACACACAGAGCCACACAGACACTTACACACACACACTGGCACATACACACATGCACACACACACTGGCACGGACACACACATGCGTGCACACACACACACAGACACACATGCACAAACACTGACACAGACACACACACATGCACGCACACACACAACTGGCACAGATACACACACATGCGCGCACACACACACTGGCACAGATGCACACACATGCCCACATACACACTGGCACAGACGCACATGCACACACACACTGGCACAGATGCACACACGCGTGCACACACACACGCACACACATGCACAGACACACACAGAGACACACACACGTGCACAAACACGGGCACAGATACATATGCTGGCAGAGACACACACACACTGGCAGAGACACACACACACTGGCACAGAGACACTGGCAGAGACACACATGCACACACACGTGCACACACAGGGACACTGACACTGACACACACAGACACACAGACTCTCTGACACACACACACACGGGATGGTTCCGCGAGGGGACGGGGGACACGGACACACTGAGACAGACACACACACGCGTGCATTACACAGAGCCACACAGACACGCACACACACACACTGGCACGGACACACACACATGCACACACACACTGGCACAGACACACACATATGCACACATGCACAGACACTGACACAGACCCACACAGAGACACACGCGCACAAACACTGACACAGACACACACTGACAGAGATGCACACACATTCTGACACACACACAGACACGCTGGCATAGACACATACACGTGCCCACAAACACTGACACTGACACACACACTGGCACAGAGAAACTGGCAGAGAAACACAGACACACGCGTGCACACACACACACTGACACAGACACACACATGCCCAGAAACACTGACACATACTGGCACAGAGACACTGGCAGAGACACACACACTGGTACAGACATACACACCGACACAGACACACGCGTGCACACAGGCACAGACACGCGTGCACACAGGCACACTGACACACACACAGACACACACTCTCTGACACACTCACACACACACACGGAGCGCCGTGGCCGCCTGGCTGGCTCCTGTCCCCGGGGAGGCGCCCGGGCGGGAGGGCTGGGGCGCGGGCGGCCTCCTCCGCGCTCTCCCTCAGGGCCAGGCAGCAGCGGCCGCTGCGAGGGGCGGCCGTGCGGGATCCCCCCCGCCCCTCACCGACACCCCCCAACCCTCCCCGAGCTCCGGGGCCCGCCCGGCGGCAGCAGCGGGAGGCGGGGGCCTCCGTGGCCGCGGTGCCGGGGGTCGCTGAGGCAGCGCGGGGGCGCGGCGGGGCCCGGTCCGGGGGGAGGAGCGGGTCCCCTGGGCGCCGCCAGCCCCTCACTCACCGGTCTCGTAGTAGTCGTAGACCTTCACCTGGGCCGGCTTGAGGCCCCGCACGGGGACGTCCCGCTCCAGCGCGAAGGAGAAGCTGAGGGTCTCGCTGCTCAGCTGGGGAAGGGAAGCGGCGGGGGCTGGGGGGCGGCCGGGCGCTGCCCCGGGCTGCCCGGTGCCTCCGCAGGGCCCGCCGGCTCCCTCGGCCTCCCCGTCCCGCCGTGCCCGGGCCTGCGGGGTGCGGGGGCTGCCGGCCGGGCCGAGGGAGAAGGGGAAACCCTGGGGCCTTTCCCCGGCCTCGGGGGGGAGGTCAGGGTGGAGAGAAAGGCTGCTGAGGGCTGGGGTGACATGGCTGAATGGCTGGCAAAAGTCAATACACTGAGACTCAGTCCTATTCTTGTCGGAGTCGTGGTTGTTTTGAGTCCCAGAACTTTTGCCCTGTGTGGCCATGTGTCCCAGAGGCTGTGTTTCTGCCCCATCTTTGCCCCAGAAGGGTACTCACCTTTTCCAGATACACCAGGACATGGTTGGTACTCAGCTCCGTGCGCTCAATAACGGAGCGGCCTTCCAGCTGAAGAAAGAAGACCAAGGTGTTACTGCGTTGTGGCCCTTACACAGCCCTATGGATGGGATGGACTGTGGACGAAACCCTGGTGTACCCAGGGAACTAAGCCTGCAGCAGGGAGCTGCGTCCTTGGTGCACCCCTGGGTATCCTGGTCCCCCTTCCCTTTGCCAGCCTGGCTGACGAGGGACAGCGTAGACTGAGCATTGGTGATGGAATAATTCAATGAAAGTACCTTCCTTCTGGCTAGCTAGTTCTGCAGTACCTAACATTTTCCAGATCATGCACCCACTCAGCATCTCAAAGAGTGACCCAAAACCTAAACAATTATAATGCTATAAGGTGGTGTTATATCAGCAGAAGGGAAAAGGCAGCATCACTACTTTTGTCTGTGCATAGGACATGCTAAAGTGTTCAGGGAGCTACGAGAATGCAATGATAATAAAGGTGCCCATCACCAGCTCAACGGAAAAATGGTGTGATCTGTTTTTCCTAGATTCATCACGTTGTCTCCCCTTGTGCTGGCCTTGAGCCATGTATGAAACAAGAACGCTGTGGACGGCAAGTGTGTAGATAACAATGGCAAGATCAAGCTGATTCAAAGCCTGAAGCCCTCTAGTTTCTTAGAGACACTTGGAAGGTGTTTTGGAGATAAGAAACTGGTGGTTGCTTGATAAACAGGCTCCTACCTTCCTCACGGAGGACTTGACGGGGATGAATCCCGACAGCATCTTCACATCAACAATCACCATGTTGGAGGCATTGCGCTCCCCGGTGTAGCTACAGAACCAAGTGACAAAGATTCAGTGCACTTCAAGTCAAAGCTTCCACCATTTCTGTAACGCTTGGCTCCCCACCACCTCCTGGCAGTCCAGCACCACCTTCTCCAGCCATGCCAGGCTCTGCTAGTCATCTCTGCAGCCTCTCACTAGCCCAGCTCTGGGCTGCTCCCACAGCTCCATCCCTGCAGGGCTTGTCCTTCCTCCCCAGCCTCTCCTCCCAGCCCGGCTGCTTCCTGCCCACTTCTCCAGGGGGTGCCCTGCCCCTCCAGGGCTTCCAGACTGGCTCTGCCTGGGACCATCGGACCTCCTCCGGCTGCCGTGGCTTCTCAGGAAGGCTCAGACCCCAGGGCAGACTCACCTGACGTTTATGCCTATGTCAAAGGCCTTGTGAGCCCTGGAGTCTGCACATGTCTCTGGGATGGTGTACACGTGGAGGGAGAAGGGTGCGTCCTCCTGCGTGGGCTGCACGTTGTACCTCAGGCTTGTCTAGGGGAGAGCCAGCAGCTCCGTGTGAGCGTGTGTGCTCAGCACGGGAGAGAGACCATCCTCTCCCCGTCCCACCTCCCCCCTTCTCCCCTTCTCACAGCCCCTCCACGCTGCCGGGTCCTTCCCTCCCGTCCTCCGGCTCCTTCTCCTCCACACAGCTCCACTCCCCCCAGAGCCTCCCCTCCCGCTCCTGCCCCTCTGTGTCCCTCCTGCCCGGCCAGGGGCTCCCCTCCCAGGATGGCGCCTGCCCCCCTCACCCTCACCTGCAGGTAGACACATCCTTCTCCAGACACCTCGGTGCTGTAGTCCCCGGGCACCCGGGGCAGGGCCACGCGCTGCAGCAGCAGCCGGTTTGTGGGATCCACTTGGAAGTCTTGCTGGAAGTCCCCTCCGGACCGCAGGGTGACTTTGGCAGCTGCTCCGCTCTTGGCGTAGGTGACGGCTCCGTACAGGGACAGGGCTTGGAGAGCCACCACTGTGTCCTGCAAGAGACAGGTCCCGGCGCCCAGGGGGACACAGTCAGCCTTTCCCACCGCCTGTCCTCCCACAGCCTGCCCTTCGCTGGGCCCCTTCCCCTCCATTCCTCGCTTTCTCCAGCGTTAAGGACAAAGCAGGGAGGGAAGGAGCAGCGTTTGCACGTGTCCGTTCCCTCCCTGTGTCCTCTGCTCGGCCGTTGCAGGATCCCTGAGCTCCCTGGCGTGGAGCCCTGCCCAGCCCTCACTCGCTCGCCCCAGGGTGAAGGAGCAACTTCAGAAGCACAAAGCAATTGCAGTGGGAGCCCCCTCCGATGGCACAGACATACGTCCCTTGTGTCCCAACCGTTCTGTGTCCAGAAAACCAGGTCATTCCCAGAGGCACCACCTGAGGTACTAGCCACAAGCAATCTTGAGAACTTGGCAACCATGGTAGATGCTGTGGGGACACGCTGTAGGGCTACAGTCCCTGCCCTGCTGAACCTTCCTGAGCTCCCACCTGGGTCTGTGACACTTCCCATCTTGTGACATTGATGTGCCAGGTCCCGGGAGGGAAGCAGCTCACCTGGGTGGAGGAGAAGCCTCCGTTGGGGTTCTGCTGACCGCTGATCCACTTTGCAATCAGAGCTGCGAACGACAGCTCCTCCTGGGAAGGCGCCGGCTGCGTGGTGAGGTGAGCCAGGAGCACGTAGGCCGTCATCTCCACTTCAGCAGAGGGAGCTCGGTAGCGATAGTACGGGAGATCAGCCTCTGGCTCCTTCCCAGGCCGCTGCCAATGAACAGACCCATCTTCACAGGAGGCAGGGAGAGTGGAGACAAGCACACAGGCAATTAGTAGCAGTCATTGCAAGGGGGTTCCCGGTCTGCTGCTGGTCCAGCAGAGAGGACAGAGCCTCCACAATGCATGACACAGACACACACACATGCACGCACACACACAACTGGCACAGATACACACACATGCGCGCACACACACACTGGCACAGATGCACACACATGCCCACATACACACTGGCACAGACGCACATGCACACACACACTGGCACAGACACACACATGCGCGCACACACACTGACACAGACTTGCACACAGACACATACACACACGTGCCCACAAACACTGACACACACTGGCACAGAGACACTGGCAGAGACACACATGCACACACACGTGCACACACAGGGACACTGACACTGACACACACAGACACACAGACTCTCTGACACACACACACACGGGATGGTTCCGCGAGGGGACGGGGGACACGGACACACTGAGACAGACACACACACGCGTGCATGCACACACAGAGACACACACACACTGGCACAGACACACACATATGCACACATGCACAGACACTGACACAGACCCACACAGAGACACACGCGCACAAACACTGACACAGACACACACTGACAGAGATGCACACACATTCTGACACACACACAGACACGCTGGCATAGACACATACACGTGCCCACAAACACTGACACTGACACACACACTGGCACAGAGAAACTGGCAGAGAAACACAGACACACGCGTGCACACACACACACTGACACAGACACACACACACAGAGACACACACACACTCTCTGACACACTCACACACACGGAG
>NW_015090825.1:645191-653421 GCF_001431845.1 Calidris pugnax
GGGGACACGCTGTAGGGCTACATCCCTGCCCTGCTGAACCTTCCTGGGCTCCCACCTGGGTCTGCGCCACTTCCCATCTTGTGACATTGATGTGCCAGGTCCCGGGAGGGAAGCAGCTCACCTGGGTGGAGGAGAAGCCTCCGTTGGGGTTCTGCTGACCGCTGATCCACTTTGCAATCAGAACTGCGAACGACAGCTCCTCCTGGGAAGGTGCTGGCTGCGTGGTGAGGTGAGCAAGGAGCACGTAGGCCGTCATCTCCACTTCAGCAGAGGGAGCTCGGTAGCGATAGTACGGGAGATCAGCCTCTGGCTCCTTCCCAGGCCGCTGCCAATGAACAGACCCATCTTCACAGGAGGCAGGGAGAGTGGAGACAAGCACACAGGCAATTAGTAGCAGTCATTGCAAGGGGGTTCCCGGTCTGCTGCTGGTCCAGCAGAGAGGACAGAGCCTCCACAATGTAGGATGAGGCAGGAAGGGTTAGGTGTCCGCTTGCTGGGGGTTTACAACTAGTCTGAGCCTGCTGAGGCTCAGTCCCCAGCCCTGGACACCGCTTTGGCCCAGACTCCAGCTTCACACCGACATTTATGAGGGAGTTCTGAAAAACGCAACCCCTTTGCACAGGTCCTTCCTCTCCCTCCACCTTTCCCCACCCACAGAGTCCGTCTCCTGCATCCCTCTCCCAACCGACGAAAGGCATTTTGTCAAGGGAAGGTGTAAGGCCAGTGGGTTGGAAGGCAGAGCTGTCCCAGCAGGAGCACTCACCCTTCTTCACAGCTTCCTTTTCCAGGGAGCCAAGCAATGCCTTCCGCTTCTCTTCCTTCCCTGCCAGGGCGAAGGCGTACGCCATCAGTGCCTTGGTGTACACGTGGTTTTCTTTCTCATTTGATGCTGTTTCCAGGCAGAACAGAGCATTACGCACCACCGAGTGCTGGGGAGAGATAACCAGTGATTAGAAGGGTAGAGAGAAATGAGGGTTTTGCCTCACGAATGACACATCATTCCACTGGACTTTGAGCCTGACAGAATAAGGTCTAAGAACAAGTAGGGTACAATGTGTTCCAGAAATGCTAAAATTAAGAGCACATATTTCTTTTATCAACAACCAAGTCCTTTTTCCAATCTGGAGCAACTTCTGGGCAGTATGGTGTCATCACAGACTGAGACAATATAACTGACACAAGTTGGGGTTCAGACACGTACTGTTACAGGCAGAGGAACCTCCAGCAATGCAATAGTGATGTAGGCCGTCAGCGAGACCTCGTTGTCCACTCCACCCTGCAGAGAAATACAAAGGTAGATTCTGACCACATCTAGCTTTTTATCTCCAGTCTTTTCTCCCATTCCAGTGGGAACAGTTTATTTGGCATTGTAGACCCTTAGCTTGCCCTCCTCCCCCTTGCAGCTGATGTGGAAGTATCAATACCACTTATAGAGTACAAGCTAGCCTTCATTCTTCTTCCTGGTGTGGTGGTCATACCTTTGGCTCCCTAAGTCTTGCCATTGACACAGGAATTTCATATCGCTCTGTATGCTCAGGAAGCTCAACTGGACCCATCTTACTTATCGTCGAGTTCTAGACTCACAAAAAAACAACCAGGCAGATGTGTTACCTTCATGGCGTTGTTCAGGAGTGTCCCAGAACTGCGGAAGCAGCCGTTCTCCTTCTGCTTTTGAGAGAGCCAGACCAAAGCATCCTCGATGTGCTTCTCATCTATGAAGATGTGAGACCGGGCCTGGGCAAAGGACTTGAGGACAAAGGCTGTGAGCCTGTAAGGGAGAAGGAGCAGTGAAAGGACCTGAGCATGTTGTCCATCTCAGGTGACAGGGCCTACGTGCATGTCATCTATCCGGAGAAGAGAAAGAAGGCCACATGTATATTATATCTTCACCTTGAAAAATTTGTCAAAAAACTGCTTCCCACCTTGATTTCTTGTCCCTCTCTTGGCTCACAAAACCCTGTGATCCTTTTGTGTTGACGGTACAGTTTGTTGACCTGTATCTAAACAAATCTCTTTGGAGCATGCCAGTAAGCTCAACATCTGCGTAACAGTAATACTCAAAATGAGAGGGAAGAATAATTAAATTGCTGTTAGCTCCTGATCTGCCAGCAGGACTCTTGCAGTAGAAATCCATGCCTTATGGATTTCCCAGAACTCCCCGGAGTTTTAAAGTGAAGAAGAACATGTTAAAAGGGTTTTTGCTGGAGTTGTTACAAGCAGGAGAAGAAGCAGGCATGCGGTGAGAAGCCAACATGCTGTCAAGAGCTTAGTACTGTTTCAGGACCTAAAAGCAAACTGACAGTGATGGAATTATCCATTCTTACCCTTAACCTGGAGTTGAAAACACATGGCAATTATATGCTGAAGCAACTCAAAATTTTGCAGTAAGTCACACTGCCAACACACACGTTCCTCCAGGCCCTCTTTGCTTAGTGACACACAAACACTCTTGGAAAAAAAAAATCAAAAACCATAGAGCACTGCTCTTGGATTATCATCCTTTCAATTTATATGGAAACACCTTTCCCAGCAGCCTTCTCAGCAGACGCTAGTCTGGAAGAGTTGCCACTGAAACTCTTCAGCCTTTCTCACTCAGGATGTGAAATCCCTGCTCCCTTCTTCCCCAATTTATCTTCATTTCCTTCTTGTCTGTTATGGTCCTCAGAGTTGCTGGTGGCAGAATGTGCTTCAGCTGCACAACTGGCTGATGCAGCCTGTTTCATTAATTAGGAGGCAGCAAAGCTGCCCTGGAAAGATTGCTGGTCTACATCAGCATTTCCTGTTTATTGTCGGGCAGCATTTGTTATAAATGTGTAGGTGAGAAAAAGGAGCATATAGAGGAGGCATAGGTGACATTGAAATCTCACCAGGTGTTCCCTGGCTGGCCATAACGTGGTCCAAAGGTACTGTAGGAGCCATCTGGGTGCTTGTAGTTCAGCTGCCTCTGATAACCTAGAATCGAGAGTTAAAGCAAGAATCAGATGCCAGAGAAAGTGTGCTGAGGGACGGTGGAACAGAAAAATAGCTGTATGAGCAGGGGCAAAGGACAGAGGAGTAGGTCAGTCCTATCCTGGCCAACAAGTATGTCCCCACCTCCATGCACTGCTTATACTGCATGAGGAGAAGCATCACCTGCCTTTCTTCAGAAGAAAAGCAGGGCACATTAATGGCAATGGGCAAGTCACTGTAACAGGTCACCTGATAACTGTGCACCGCATTGCAACCCAGTTAGGGAGCAGAGAAAAGTGGGTGCAATGATTAGGTATCCTAATGCTTAAGTAACAGAAAATAATAAAGGAAAAAGCAGTGAAGAGTCTTCTAAGACATACAGCAGAGATCATCTGTGCATGACAGAAGCTCTCTTTCCACATCTGGCCGACATTTGACAGAACCACCCCAGGCAGGATCTGGAAAAAAGCCAAAGCAGAAGCAAAAGCTGTGTCCCAGCTCACCGCTCACTAAGTATCCGATGGCCTTGGATTTGACCTCCTCACTCAGCTGCCCTGTCTTGTTCAGGTAGTCCAGGACGTAGATGTTGGGTGCAAACAGGACCATGTTCTGCTCCCCACAGCCAAACGGCATCTGGAGGAGCTGGTGCAGGTTCTGCATGGCAGTGCCCATGATGTCGCCTGGGGAATAGAAGATACCAAGAGGGATATTAACAAAACTCAGGGCTGGCTGTCAGAAGGAGCTACTGAATGAGAGAAGCAAGAGATGACAGTGAAGAACAAAAGAAAACACAGAACAGCAGAGAAAAAGGAAAAGAGGTAAATGAGAGAAAGTTTAGGGCACTGGCAGAGAACCCTGAACAAAAGCACATGCAGAAAGGGGAGAAGAGAGAGCACAACTGGGAGGGAAAGTGCTCAAGACAGACGGGATGAAAGGGAGGAGTGAGCTGTGCTGGAAACCAAGAGGAAAAAGCTGTGAGGGAGGAGTGAGCTGCAGCACAGAGGGGCAGAAAAAGCACATGGTTCTTTCTCCCAGGCTGCTCACTCACCCAGAACTGAGAAATATGCTCTGCCTGAGTCTTGTACCACATTTGGGGGGAGCAACAGGGAAAACTTCTCTTTCACAGGCACTCCTGAGAGAGAAACAAGGCACAAATAGCTTCAGTGAAGTCTCAAGAAATGGCTAATGGAAGGGGAGGGGGCCTCAGTGAAAGAGGAACAGTTCCCATTAGAAATGCCCTGACTTCAACCACTTCATTTTTCCCTGGCTACAAGGCAATCTCTGCTTTAAACCACCCCCAGCCACAGTTGGTCACTGTAGATCACATCAATACATCTTTTAACTTGGCACCTAGAAAACAGGAGATAGCATTTGTAATGCCAGTGTCAGCACACACAATAGAACAGGGATGCAAACCATCATACTAAATCTGTTCTAGCTTATACCCTGATGCTTAGGCAGGATGGTCCATTCTCCAGAGCTTTCTTCTCTCTTAGGTCTCCAACTGATGGGGCATGTTTTGATTAACTAAAAATATCAGCCTACTTGGAGTATGGCAGCACCATCTTCCTCCTCAACTCACATCCCACCCTTCAAACCACACAGGAACAAATGGAGAGAATGGAGAGTGCTTTACCTTTTACACAGAGCACAGAGTTCTGGACTGTTTCCTTCTCAACTCCTTCAGGCTTGGGTGGGATGAAGTAAAACAAGAGAAGTGAGAAGTTAGTGAGATGGGAAGTACAGACAGACAGATGAATCCTTAGGAAGGATGGAGGAATATATGAAAAGTGAGTGATCTGGAGAAGGAGAGGCAGTCACAAACACTCCCTGAAATACAGAGCACTGAAATAATAATTTAAGCAAGTACAAAAAAAACCCATGAGCCTAAGTGATTGGCGTTGTAGGTAGAGGAAGGATCAGAAAAAGAGGCACTGCAGGACTGTCACATGGATGACCTGCAGCTACTGTATGCAGCAAGAGACAATTAACAAGAGGACTGCAGCATTACAGCAAGTGCTATCGTTAGCAAAAGCTCACAGTTGCTCTAGAGGGCTGTCCTAAAGAGATGTCTGCAGTGCTATTTATCATAATGCTGCAGATGCTTCAGGGAACATTTTGTATGTTGGTAAGAGAAAGGGAAGAGGTTGTGCACTGTAATATTCGGTGACACTACTGACACCAACAACAGGGTGAGCACGTGTCAGGGCTTTTTTTATGATACAGAGAACATAGAACATAACTGCCAGATTACCACACCCAGTATAATAAGCTAGCATTTTCCTATAGAGGGTATGCAATACTGCCACATAATATTTCCTTCTGTATCCTTCTGTATCCTTACACAGCATCAGCGACTCTTCTTGACACAGGAAATTGATAAGCTGTAAAATTTTAGCATGTTTTCATGGATTTTTATAGTATCTGGAGTTTTGAGGAGACTTCTCTACAGGCATTGAATTTCCATAGGTACTTGTGAATCCCCCACCTTCATCCTGGTGCCAGACTATGGTAGCAAACCAGAACTGCATGGCACTCAGCTTAAGAGACCATTTGCTTGGCACTCAACTAGCACAGAGGCAGCATGTGCTGACTGGGACTGAGTCAAAAGGAGGAGGAGAGATGCAGTAAAGACGGTGTATTGAAATACAGGTGACAGGTAGAAGATAAAGGGAAGGATAGATTGGAGTAGGAGTCCTGCTATAGTAGGGGATAGGGAGAAGCAGTAAAGAGGGTGTATTGAAATACAGGTGACAGGTAGAAGATAAAGGGAAGGATAGATTGGAGTAGGAGTCCTGCTATAGTAGGGGATAGGGGAATTATAGAGTACTGGGAGACTGTGTTATTGTGCTGTGTTATTAAGCTATTAAGCCCTGCCAAAGTATAAAGGTGATGTAAAACCATCATATGGCCACACTGCGTAGTGATCTCATAGAATCTTAGACAAGCCCAGGTTGGAAGGGGCCTTGAAAGATCATCTGGTCCAACCTTTGGTGGGAAAGGGAGCCTAAATGAGATTATCTAGCATCCTGTCCAACTGCATCGCAGCGTACACTCTAGCCTGTAGGAAAGCTCAGTCCTCCCCTTCCCACGTCCCACATACCTCCACCAGCAGCTGTCTGATGACCGTGTCCCTCCGCCCTTTCTCAGGGGTCTCCACGATGGCATTCCCGCAGGGCTGCTGGTCCTGCAGGGCCTCAGCGCTCACCGAGAACTCCACCTGCCCTGGAGGAAACAGGGGTCAACCAGCCCTGCGGGGTTGGTTGGCATTGCCAAGCAATGGCAGTCACTGCCACTTCCAGGAGTTTCAACTTGCAGGCCCATGGATAGGGATTTTCTTTCCAACAAGAACACAGCTATCTATATCAGAAGCCATCCCGGAGCAGATGAGCTGCACTGCTGTTGAAAGGTGACTCTATTTTGGTGACTGCTTTCCAGAAGCTAGGACACCACAGTGGTGGGACTCACTGGCCCCACTGCTGTTCAGCACACTGGTGCCCCACATGCACACCACAGCTGCTACCACAGCACGTAACAGCGACCGTGAAAACAACATATGAAGATAACACAGGGCAATCATCTAATCTCTGGGAGGGATGGAGCCCCATGGGCCAGCAATATCTCTGGCTTCAGAAGATGTTGTCTGAGGGCTGTTGATGGTATTACATGTGGTGTCAGATATGGCCGTGGACGCACTGAGTTCACCAACCTTTGCCTCCCAAGTAACCCCAGATAAGACAGACACTTGGCTGCAGTGCTTCCCAGGAAACACTCCCTAACACTTCCCTCAAACACCCAATACTGAACAGGGAGAACAGCACAGAGAAACCCTCCCTGCAGTTTTCAGCACCCTGAGACCTTTACCTAGGGATTTGGGAGTCACCAGCCAAGCCACAGTTTTCCTCCCATGCTCGCAGAGACAATGAGATTCTTCCTCCTTTTCCACTGGAGTAGCCAGGAAATGAGTCGACTGAGCCAGGGTCACACTGACCTGCCGGTTGTAGAGAGAGGTGCAGTCAGGGGAAGGGGATCATGAGAGATGGGGACCTAGAAAGCCACAGCAATAGCTATTCCTTCACTAGCAAAGGAGCAGGGAGCTGGAGCTGTGGGCTCTGTGTATTGGAGTATATAAGAAGAATAACGTAAGAACTTCAGGGATGAAGGGTCTAGAGCTAAGTATAAGAAGGCTAGGTGAAGGCAGGAACTGTACAAGAAGGCACACAAGTACATAGAAGGATCTAAACCTTCCTTACCCTGATGCAGGCGGTCAGGTAGTTGAAAACGGTGGCTTTCAGCGTGAAGGACTCCCCACGCACCACCGAGTAGGGCAGGGTGAGCTCTACAAAGAAGGGCTGGAAGGCTCTGAGGGACACTGTCGGGGACAGGCCAAAGCCCGTGTCTGCCGAAGTGCAGAATGCATTAGCTTTCCACTCGGTGATGGTGTCAGGGATGGTCACATCCAGATCAGCATTTCCCTCAGAGCTGGTGAAGCAAGGACACAGGGGTGATTTTTACGCCGTTTTGGTGACTATCTGTACTCCTTTCAGCCTACTGAACAGTTCTGCTTGTGTGAATGATGGGGTGCAGTATGTTTGTTCCCGTAGGGCCCCCCCATGTCTTCTTCCAGACCCATGACCACCCCTTGAACAAACCTAACAACGGCTGAAGGTAATTCCATCTCAGAGGATTGCCACGTGATCTTTGCAAACAGTGAAGGACTTCTTGGCGTTGAAAAAGCTTGGCAAACATGTGGGGATTTGTGTTTTCACCTTATAAAACCAGTTTTATTAAAAAGGAAGGAACTATCCCAAGGTCCTTACCTTACAGATACTAAACTCCAAATCCAAGTTTCTGGGAAATACTTTCGGACTGTCTCCGTCACCTCCTCAGGAGTCCTTGCCATGGCACGAAATGCGTGCATCATATGTGGCTGAGGGTCTGAATGTGATGAGATGGAAAAGGAATCAACTACTGATCATTCCAAACAAGCAAGATCTACATCAGTGTCATGCTTTGGTCTGAGAAAGCAGCAATCTATGTGGCAATCAGAAGCTGCGCTGTGGCTGCAGTAAGCACCGATACCAGCGGCAGTGAAACTTCAGGGTCAGGGTTTATTAGCAAGAACTACCCTTCCAGTATTTCCTACTGGTCTCCAGCGAAACTCAAAGTTTGGGGGGGCATGGAACATCCCTCTGTGCTGTGTTTTTTGTAGGATCACTATGACTCAGAAAACCACCTCACTGCCAGATTCTTCAAGAACTAGGCTGAAGATGCTCAAACT